>NC_141535.1:160926538-161247500 GCF_021556685.1 Rattus norvegicus
TATGAAATTTACATGTTTCACACAGACACACACACAGACACACACACAGACACACACACACAGACACACACACAGACACACACACAGACACACAGACACACACACATCACATCACAGAAAGGAGGGGCAGAGAGGGAAGGAAAAAGAGGAGAAGGAGAGAGAAAGAGACTGGTTGATTTTTAGAAGTATCAACTGTTAAAAGTATCTCACCAACTAGATGAAACACGTTTTCACAAGAAATATACTATGCATCCTAAAGTAAATGCAAAGAAAAAGAAAAAATATAATAACTGAACAAAATCACCATTCATTAGTTCTCTAGTTAGTGTACCTAAAATATTTTATTTCTCTGCTGTGCACCATATAATGACTGTGGTCCGACTAAAACTCTAACTTAAAATTATGCATCAGAGATAACTGTTGAAAATAAACTTGTTAAATTTCTAGACATTTCTCCCACTTTTCAAGAATCAATCAAGCCACAAAGTTTTGAGAAAGAGATATTTGTACATTAAGATATATATATATATATATCACAATAAACAGTGTTTATTAGTTGAATAAAATCAGCAATGATTTTCTTTGAGATCTTCTCCATCATGTTTGTGGAGTTAGGAAATGAAGCCATGGACTAGACAGATAACTCATATTGATTAAGAGCATTTGCAGCCCAATCTTTCTATATTCAATACATTACATGGTTGTTATCCTTGAAAACAGGCTGTAAATGTAAGGTTTTGGAGGGAGAACTGCCCTCTGGTCCTAGTATCAGCCAGGGTTGTTTGGGGATTTCCAATGGACTCTGCAAACACAGTATTGAGTTTACACACCACCCAAAATATGTCTTAATTACAGCTGCCTCTCCAGCACTCTCTCCTTTCATCTCTCTTTAAACCTGGGTCCACAAGGTCTCATCCCTGTCAGTCCCATCCTCCCACTTCCCAGTCTCATCCTCACAAGTTCTCAGTCCCTTTGCACAATCTATTCTATTTACCCAAACCAGGAACATGCATATGTCATCCCTAGGACTCTCTTCTTTACCAATCCTCTCTGGGACTGTGGATTGTAACTTGGTTATCATTTACTTAACAGCTAATATCCACTTATAAGTGAATACACGTCGTGTTTGTCTTTCTTGGTCCAGGAAACCTGGCTGAGGATGATTTTTTTCTAATTATTACCATTTGTCTGAAACCTTCATTATGGCATTCAAAAAACAAAACAGCAAAGTCATACTCCATTGTGTAAATGTACTAGATTTTTGCTATCCATTCTTACATTGAAAACACCTAGGTTGATTGCAGTTTGGGGCTATTATGAATAAAGCTGCAATGAACATAACTGAACAAGTGTCCATGTTATAGAATATGCCCAAGAGTGGTACCTGGAACTGGGGATAAACTGATTCCTATCTCATGAGAAACTGTGCCACAGATTTCCATAGTATTTGTACATGCTCACACTCACAGTAACAGTGGAGGAGCATCCTCCTTACTCTACATCGTTGCTGGCATGAGCTGTCACTTGTGGTATTGATGTTAGACATTTGGGCAGGTATAAGATGAAACCACAATGTAATTTTGATTAGCATTTCCCTGAAGGAGGAGAAGGAGCATGCCTTTAAGTGTTTCTTAACCACGTGAAATTATTCTACTGAGGCTTGTCTGTTTAGAGCAATATCCCATTTTTTAAATGGTATCATGTTTTCTGCTATCAAGTGCCTTGAGTTCTTTATACATGTTAGACATTAGATACCAGCAGAGTGTGTAGTTGATAAATATATTTTCCTATTATTCACACTACCACTTTATTTGTCGTTTGCCTTACAGAAGGGATATGTTTGTTTGCTTGTTTGTTTCTTTCATGTCTTTATTTATTGTTGATATAAGCTCTAGCCCTATTTGTGTTCTGTTCCTGAAGTTGTTTTCTCCAAACTTTACCTCCATATTACCTCCTTTGAATATTTCTGTTCCCCCTTTTAAGAAGGAGTGAAGCATCTATCTCCATTTTGGAGCAGAGACTGAAGGAATGGCCATTCAGAGCCTGCCCCACATGTGGCCCATATATATACAGCCACCAAAACTAGATAAGATGGATAAAGCTAAGAAGTGCATGCTGACAGGAACCTGATATAGATATCTCCCAAGAGACACAGCCAGAATACAACAAATACATAGGCGAATGCTAGCAGCAAACCACTGAACTGAGAACAGGACTCCTGTTGGAGGAATTAGAGAAAGGATTGAAAGAGTTGAAGGGGCTTGGAACCCCATAAGAACAACGCCAACCAACCAGAGCTCTCAGAGACTAAACTACTACCCAAAGACTATACACGGACTGACTCATGGCTCCAACTGCATATGTAGCAGAGGACGGCCTTATTGGACACCAATGGAAGGACAAGCCCTTGGTCCTACCAAGGTTGGACGCCCAGTGTAGGGGAATGTCCGTGTGGTGGGGTGGGGGGGGTTGATAGGGAGGGGAACCCCCTTATAGAAGAAGGAGAGGGGAATGGGATAGGGAGCTTATGTCCAGGAAACTGGGAAAGGTAAAAATATTTGAAATGTAAACAAAAAGTATGCAATTACAAAAAAGTTGTTACTTAGCTTGCACCCCTATGTTCTAGTCTCTTTGCTGCAGGAAGGTATTTTGCAGGTTATGGAAGAAGAAAGCTGGACCCCTACCCAATCACACAACCTTTAATTTATAATCTGTTCTGTCTGAAAGATGTACTAGGGTAATCCTGGTATAGAACTTGAAGAAGCAGCCAACAAACTTGGGTATAACTTGAAGCTCATGCTATGAGTTAGTGCCAATGCCCTACATTGCCTAGATGGCTAGGAACCAGATAACAAATGGCCCATCGTCCTAAGGTAGAGCCAAACATGACTGGCCGAAGGAAGAAAACAATAAAATGACTTCAAGTATTATTATATTATACTCATAAAATGGTGCTATATATAATTATTTTTCCAGTTTTAAAATATTTTAATTGTAGACTTAACCTGCTATTTAAAATAAATACAAATGACAGAATACATTTGTAAAAGAAATTAAGGGTTTTTTGTTTTGTTTTGTTTTTATGAGTTTGTGTTTCTCTTTGTAGTCTTGGCTATCTTGAAACATGGTATGTAGACCATCCTAGCCTGAAATTCACAGAAACCTGGATTTCTTAGACTATTGCTGAATTTCTTTCTTGCTAATTAGAAAGAAATTGGAATATCAGTATTTTCCTGCATGTATGACGGAACATTATATGCCTGTAATACCTGGGGAAGCCAAAATATGTTGTCAGATACCCTGAAATTGCAATAGCATGTGATAGTGACCTGTCCTATAGGTTCTAACAATTGAACCTGGATCTTCTTTTTTTTTTTAAGGTTTTTTTTTCTTTATTAACTTAGGTATTTCTTATTTACATTTCGATTGTTATTCCCTTTCCTGGTTTCCCTAAACCCACTCCCTCCCATTCTATATGGGTGTTCCCCTCCTCATCCTCCCCCCATTACTGCCCTCCCCCCAACAATCACCTTCACTAGCGGTTCACTCTTAGCAGGACCAAGGGCTTCCCCTTCTACTGTTGCTCTTACTAGGCTATTCATTGCTACCTATGAGGTTGGAGCCCAGGGTCAGTCCATGTATAGTCTTTAGGTAGTGGCTTAGTCCCTGGAAGCTCTGGTTGGTTGGCATTGTTGTTCATATGGGGTCTCGAACCCCTTCAAGCTCTTCCAGTCCTTTCTCTGATTCCTTCAGCGGGGGTCCTGTTCTCAGTTCTTCTGGATCTTCTAAGAGCATTCAGTGCTCTTAAATATCTCTCTAACCAAATATTTTGGCTTAAGATTATTTTGGGGAAAAATTTTTAATAACATTTATATAGGAAGTTTTGTGTATATTAATATATGACACAATAATTTGGGGACCTGAACAAATGTCAACTCAC
Organism: Rattus norvegicus; assembly: GCF_021556685.1. NCBI lineage: Eukaryota > Metazoa > Chordata > Mammalia > Rodentia > Muridae > Rattus > Rattus norvegicus. Next base: position 160,930,479 of record NC_141535.1, read on the forward strand.
TTACCAAGGAAGCAAAAATGATCCAAAATAACATCACTAAAGTCCAATTTGGTGAATCAGTGTATATAGGAGAAACTTACAGGAGTAAGAGTAGAGTAACTTACAAAAATATGTATAACTCTATCTAAAGCAATATTAAAAAAAAAACTGAACACTTAAGTTGCAGTTTCTTCAAATTAAAATTAGATTACCTTTTAAAACAATGCATTTCATTTTGCACTACAAAGAGATCCCTATAATAATTATGTAGACTTTATGTCAAATACTTTACCTTCAACCACGAACATGATGTGAGTTTATAATCCTGTAACCACATCAAGGAGCTCAAATTGTGTTACTCTAGTCCTATGGATTCCATGCCCTTTTCTAGCCTACACAAATTCATTCACTTGAGGTTTTATATATATATATATATATATATATATATATATATATATATATATATATATATGTAAATATATATAAAATTTAAAAAAATGAAGCAAAAACCTCCATAGTTAAGAATATTGGCTTTTCCAGAGTACCCTGGTTCAATTTGCAGCACCCACATTGTGGCTCACAACTCTCAAATTAGAGTCTCTGGGAACTCTATGCCATTTCTTGGTTTCCTACAGTTGCTTTTTTTTTTCAGAGCTGGGGACCGAACCCAGGGCCTTGCACTTGCTAGGCAAGCGCTCTACCACTGAGCTAAATCCCCAACCCATTTCTTGGTTTCTGTGCACAGCAGGCACACATGTAGTTCACACACACACACACACACACAAACACACACACACACACACACACACACACACTCCATTGTAAACATCTTACAAAGCTACACCTAGATCCATGTTAAAACAACAAAAACAAAAGGACTTCAGTAAAACAGTATTTTAAACTTTCAATTGTAAATTAAGAACTGTCAATTTTATTCAAACATAGAAAAGCATAAACACAAATACTGAAATGATATTCAAAATTTGTCAAGAATTCTAGTTAATGACTCAACTTCCTTTAATCTCATCGATCTTCCTGAAAGCTAATTAACCATTTAAAAACAAAGCACTCTCCTAAGAGAGCTGCATGTAGCTTCTTTTGCATTGTTGATGTTAACAGACAGCTATGAAAGAAATGGCTGCTTTGATGGCATTCATTTAGGTTTAATTCTGAAAAGTAAATCAATGTAGTGGTTTTCAGGGATCATAATAGGCCAAGTGATCATGAAAACAAAATAGTCCCCACCTCAGTCATTTGCTAGGATGGCCTTTTTCAATCATTCTGATTTTCTGGTTATTAATAGCTTTGTTTTCTGCTTATGATTATAGTTGTAGGAAGGAATTTTCTTTAAATATAATAAACCTACACCTGAAGATGGATATTAAGATGGGTAAGTAACTGATGTGATCATAATCATATCTATAATGTATTAATTTGCATATTTTAAATTATATAATTCAAAATTATATTCAGTTTAATTTAAAATTATTTTATTATTTATATTACATCTTAAGAAACCAATTTTACTAAATACAAAATGTAGTAATGTTCTGAAATAAGTAATTCCTCTGATATATCTAAGACACCAATAATCTTTTCCAATATATATATATTCATATATATATATATACACTTAAAAGATTTGTTTGCTTACAAATATGTCACAATTCCTTATTTCAGTTGAAAACCACTAAAATGCATGATATAAAAATTAAATTGTGACACTATTTGAAGTTTAATAAATAAAATGATCTCTATGAAATGAGAGAAAACTGAACAGAATGAGAGTGTGAGAAAGGATGCTAGATAAACTATGTTAGCCAAGTTTAACTCTATCAATATTTTCATCAATTTTTTAATCTTAAATCCATGTTACTATTTTCATTTAATTATCTACATTAAATGCTATGAGTAAACATCACATCAAACATAAATATGTTGAATGAGAACCACAATTTTAAATCAATTCCCTACAACACTTGATGTAAATCTGCTTTTGGAGACAACTGGCAGTCTTCCAATATTTGTTCTTCATAATAAAATATTTAAATAAGTTTAAATTCTTCATTAGCAAAGAAATAAATAAAATATTTAACATCATATTTTCCTCACCTAAATATGTTATGCTAGACTTCTTTTTTCTTCTCTTAACTTTTTTTTTAATCTTTATTAACTTGGGTATTTATTGTTTACATTTCTATTGTTATTCCCTTTCCTGGTTTCCAGGCAAACATCCCCCCTAGACCGTCCCCCTCCCCTTCTGTTTAGGTGTTTCCCTCCCCATCCTTCCCCTCATTACCACCCTCCCCCCAAAAATCACGTTCAATTGGGGTTCAGTCTTGGCAGGACCAAGGGCTTCTTCTTCCACTGGTGCTCTTATTAGGCTATTTATTGCTACCTATGAGGTTGGAGCCCAGGGTCAGTCCATGTATAGTCTTTGGGTAGCGGCTTAGTCCCTCGAATGTCTGGTTGGTTGGCATTGTTGTTCATATGGGGTCTCAAACCCCCTTCAAGCTCTTTCAGTCCTTCCTAAGATTTCTTCAACGGGGGTCCCATTCTCAGTTCAGTGGTTTAATGATGGCATTTGCCTATGTATTTGCTGTATTCTGGCTGTGTCTCTCAGAAGAGATCTACATCCGGTTCCTGTGGGCCTACATTTCTTTGCTTCATCCATCTTATCTAGTTTGGTGACTGTATATGTATGGGCCACATGTGGGGCAGGCTCTGAATGGGTGTTCCTTCTGCCTCTGTTCTAAACTTTGCCTCCCTATTCCCTCCCAAGAGTATTCTTGTTCCCCTTTTAAAGAAGGAGTGAAGCATTCTCATTTTGGTCATCCTTCTTGAGTTTCATGTGTTCTGTGCATCTCGGGTAATTTGAGCATTTGGGCTAATATCCACTTATCAATGAATGCATACCATATGTGTTTTTGTGATTGGGTTACCTCACTCAGGATGATAATTTCCAGTTCCATCCACTTGCCTATGAATTTCATAAAGACATTATTTTTGATAGCTGAGTAATATTCCATTGTGCCAGTTGTGGTGGCACATGCTGGTAGGATTTGCTGAAGGAGGCAGAGGCAGGTGGATCATGAGTTAGAGGCGAGATTTTTTTTTAACAGGACGCAAATATACAATTATCTGCTCTTTCACAAAACAGTGGTTAGAAAAATCAGTTGAAGGAAATGGAATAAAAAAGAGATAATCTATGAGAAAGATGTGTATAAGTTTCTGAAACTGAATACTAAGAACTAAAATATCAAAAGGAATGCCATGTACCACAAATCCAAGGCACCTACCTCCTATGAATATATAATTTTGTCTCTTTACTAACTGCCCAAAAAAATCTAGAAAACAATGTTCTGTCTTCCCTATTTGAATACAGCTCCAAATTTTTACTTGCCTTTAATTTTTCTTTTACTCCTACTTAAATACTATTATTAATAGTGAAAACCTAATATAGAAGTCTGCTTTTACATAGTTCAGATGATAGGTCACCTTGAAATCGTGTATACATTCTCAAATAGGAAAAACGCCCAATTTACCATATATCCCAAGATATGTTCCTAGAATAGAATAAAGCATTACTGAGGAAAAACCTGTGAACCATTGTTAGAGGTAGTGTTCAAATGAATTTATTTTCATACATGTATCAAGTAACAGAATTCATTTCAAAGGTTACAAACTGCATATTTCTGATCCTGTGATATTCTGAAAGCCTAAGGTGAAAATCTTCCACAATTTCTGGAAATAAACATCAAGAGAAAAGTATGATCTAAAAGAATTATCCTTAGTGCAGGCTATGTTATGGTTAATTTAAATCGATGTCCAAAACTTATCATTTCTATTTGTTAGGATTAAAAAAGTAATGCATGTTTGCTTTGCATTTGGCCAAATAAAATTTTATAATTGTGAATAAATTATTCATCTTTTCTAGTCATAGATCATATATAAATAAATGACAATATTATTTTTAGGATTGTTGCATTTAAATATTTCAATATTTGAGTTCCCATATCCTTTGACAATATTATGTATTCAGTAAATGAAAGGATTGCATTACTTACCATCCTCAAAAGAGACAGAACAGATAAACTTGCTTGAATAGTGTAGAATGTAGAATGTGTAGTTGTACCTTGCTATATCACTCGTTTTATGGTATCCTCACAAGTATTATACTGAATGGTTGACACTTTGCAGATAATGTTTTTAATTAGAACTTAGTATAATTACTAAATCATGCTCTCATTAAAATGTAAAGACCAATCCACATATCTTGACACTTTTTCAATGCAATGTAAGGAAATTTAAATAAGTTAATTAAAAAGCAAGTCACAAGAGCACTCATATTTTTACAAGCTTTACTAAGTCATGTATTACAATTAAAGTATAATAAAATGCCATCATTAAAAAAACAATTTTACAGTACAGTCATTATGCCTCTTCAAAAATGTAGCATTTATTTCCTTTGATGGAGTGATCATGTAAGAACCCAACATAAGCCAAATGAACACACAAATCCTTTCTCTGTCTTTCTGCTTTTCACTCATCATCTCCTCTTCATTTTTATTACCCCTGAATTTAAAATTATATATGTTATTTATGTTGGAAAAATGCCCTTTTCTACTATATACTTAACATTTGACACTTGTTTTCTGTTTTATTGTTTTTGAGATTATTATATAATTACACTATAATTTTTTTTCCTAACCTTTCCACCTTTCAAGGCTTACCATATATCATCCTCCATGTCTTTCTGATTCATGGCCTTTATTCTGTAATTGGTGTGTGTTTGTGTGTGTGTGTGTGTGCGTGTGTGTGTGTGTGTGTGCGCGTGCGTGTGTTTGTGCGTGCGTGTGTTTGTGTGTGTGTGTCTGTGTGTGTGTGTGTTTGTATGTATGTATGTGTCTTCATATGTTCCTAAATGTATAACAACAATCTCTGCAGTCTGAATAACGAAATATGTCTGCACCTGTTTTCAGGACTCATTATTTGATATTGAATAAACAACTGTTCTGCTTGCTTTGATAAATAATTTTTCCTGCTTTCACCTTTTTTTGATAATTTTAAAAATTATTTCTTTTATTTTTGAGATCAAATTATAACTGTAATACTTCCCATTTCATTACTCCCTACAAACTATCTAATGAGTCTTCATATCCCTAAAAAAGGCTACTTTTCTCAATTTTTGTATTCTTTGGTTGCCTGTAGTTAATTTTTGCAGTGAAACACATTTATGGCTAAAATCATTATCTCTTCAGTTGTACCTGTGACCTACTTGACATATGGAAAACAATGCGTGGTACTGGAAACCTAGCTAATTACTCATTTGTAGTGATGTCATGAATATTGAAGGAAATTTTATATCTACTCCTTTATCAAATTCAAATCACTATTCTTTGTGAAGTTCATTGTTCAGGGCTCACCCACATTGTCTCTGCTTCTACATTGATTTAGCTTTCTTTCTTTTTTTAAATTTCTTTTATTGGGTTTTTTATTTATATTTCAATGTTATTCCCTTTCCTGGTTTCTCGTCCATAAACTCCTATCTGAACCCTCTCCACCTTCTATTCCTTAATATCTCTTAAAATCAATGGACTCAATTGCCCAATCAAAAGACAAAGACTAACAGGCTAGATATGTAAATAGGACTCAGTACTTTCTTAATTACAGGAAACACATCTTAGTGATGAAGACAGACATTACCTCAGAGTAAAAGGCTGGAAAACAACTTTCCAAGCAAATGCTCCAAAGAAACAAGCTGTAGTAGCCATTCTAACATCAAATAAAATTGACTTTCAACCAAAAGTCATCAAAAAAGATAAGGAAGGACACTTCATATTCATCAAAGGAAAAATCCACCAAGATGAACTCTCAATCCTAAATATCTATGCTCCAAATGCAAGGGTACCTACATACATAAAAGAAACCTTACTAAAGCTCAAAACACACATTGCACCTCACGCAATAATAGTGGAAGACTTTAACATCCCACTCTCATCAATGGAAAGATCATAGAAACAGAAATTAAACAGAGACATAGAGAAACTAACAGAAGTTATGAACCAAATGGATTTAACAGATATTTATAGAACATTCCATCCTAAAACAAAAGAATATACCTTCTTCTCACCACTTTATGGTACCTTCTCCAAATTTGAACATATAATTGGGCACAAAATAGGCCTCAACAGATATGAGAAGATTGAAATAAACCCATGCATCCTATCAGTTCACCATGGACTAAAGTTGATCTTTATTTAATAACAACAAAAAGGACAAAAATCTCAGATACACATTGAAGCTGAGCAAAGCTCTTCTCAAGGACAACTTGGTCAATGAAGAAATAAAGGAAGAATTGAAGACTTTTTAGAATTTAATGAAAATGAAGGCACAACATAACTAAACTTACGGGACACAATGAAGGCAGCACTAAGAAGAACACCCATTGCTCTGACTGTCCCCAAAAAGAAACTTGAGAGAGCATACACTAGCGGCTTGACAGCATACCTAAAGGCTCTAGAATAAAAAGGAGCAAATACACCCAAGAGGAGTACATGGCATTAAATAATCAAACTCAGGCTGGATTTAGCTTTTTGCTGAGACTCTTTGCACTTCTAATTGTAAGCTCCTCTCACATTTCTGGAGATCTTTCTTCTCTAATATATTTTACCAATTCCCCAAGCAATTTAAAATCTCTTCTTGACCAAACATCCCCGGACAGTGGTACCATAAACCAAATGGTGAATTTATATTGCTAACCACAATATAATTGCTTCAAATAAATGTGTTTACACAGAAAGAAGGATACAAGCACGAACCTAGAAGCAAAATAAACTATACAATTACTTTCTTTTTCTTGTCTACCAGGACAGCATCAGAACTTGCTGAAACTGAGACCTAAACCTGAATCAGTGGTCTTAATTTCTAATGCAATATGAAGGGAGTCAACTCTTGGTTTTCCTGTGCAATCTGCAGTGACTATTTTGAATAGTGAAAAGGCATCAAGGCTATTCTTTGGGACAATTAACTTCTCTAGGTACTTTAACTTCAATGTTGTAGAAGGAATAGCCAATCATATGTCTCAGAATGAGACACTCACAACCTGAGTTCTGAATCATGACACACATTGACAGTTTGGGGTACTTTTTTGCTAATTTTGAATTCCAAAGCTTTTTATGGTCAGCATTATGAAGTCTGCACCAGAAGAACGCATCTTTTTCTTTCACTATTAAATGGAAAGGATGCCACTTCTCAGTTTTCATTCAACAAATGTCCATGTAATACACCTTCAATTTCAGGCTCCCCCTCACTTGATATTTAACAATTTTACATAGTGTCCCACCTATAAGTGAGTTTGGTTTTAATCTACTGCTCTGAAGTATTAATATCTGTCTACTTCCTCTTCTGGTTTGCTGACTTTTCAGATTCTTATTACTGCTTACTTGGAGCTATGTTATTCAAAGAAGCTCCTATCATCCCGATTTCTGCCTTCATTTTCTGCTTTGTATATAGATACTAGTGAAGAATCACTGAGGACTGTGAGATATTTTACCTCTGAACACCCACAGTTCCTAATTTTACTAAGAAATAGTATAGACCTATGTAATAGCCAAGATGAATGTGAAAAGGTAAAATATTTAAATATCAACTTCAGCATTTGTCATGCTTGAGTAAATATGAATACAGGTATATGTCAATTCCAATAGGGAAATACAGGCAATAAATTTATTTTGTGCACTGTGAGTTTACTAAACTGAAACTCCTCAATTGATTCCAAGAGTTTAAGCAGCGTCTTTTGCCATAGTATAAAATATACTGTGGAGAGACGGAACTTTTAGAGCCCACTTACAGGAGAAAGACAGGGCATCAAGTGAGGGAAGGGGTTGCTATCTCATAGTCAAAACATTGACCCATAATTCTTCCTGTCTGAAAGAAATGCAGGGCTGGAAATGGTGAAGACCCCGAGGAAAAGAAGGTCGAGTAACAGGCCCAAAGTGGGATCCAGTTCAAGGAGATGACCCAAGGCCTGACACCTTTACTGATGCTATGGAACACTCACAGAAAAGGCCTATCATGACTGCCCTCAGAATGACCCAACTAGCATCTGAAAAAGCCAGATGCAGATATTTGCTCCCAAACAATGAACAATGAACAATTTACCCTGTGGTTAAATTAGGGAAAAGCTGGAGAAAACTGAGGAGAAGGGCAACCCTGTCAGAGAACCAGTAGTCTCAATTAATTTGGACCCCCATGATCTCTCAGACACTGGATCACCAACCAGGCAATATACACTATTGATATGTGGCCCCCAACACATATACAGCAGAAGACTACCAGGTCAGGGTTCAGTCAGAGAAGATACACCTAACCCTCAAGACACTATAGACCCCAGAGAGTTTAAAGGTATGGTGGAGTACATGGGGTGGGCACATCTTCATGGAGGTGGAGACAGGATGGATGGGAAGGAGGTTGGGGCTGTGGACAATTGGAGGGTGGACTGGGAGGGGAATAAAATCTGGAGTATAAAATAAATTTAAAAAAAGAAAACATAAAAATTTAAAAACTTGTTATACATGTTTGAAATGTTTTAAAGCATTTAAAAAGTTTATCTAACAGATAAACAGGGAAGTGAAATTAAAACTCTACTTTATATTGGGACTCTGATTAAACAGACAGTTTTAATATTTTGCTTTCCTAGTTGACATGTTTTTGACTATAGGTGTGTTTGGTTGCTTTGTAGTATACGGTCTTGCTTCTTAAGTGTTCCCTTGGCTAGCCTGAAAATTCTACTTAAAACAGAGATGTCCAATCTTTGTTGCAATCTTCCTGCTGCTCTCTTCTGAATGCTAAGACTTCAAACATGTTCTAACATGTACTCCATTTAATAAATACTTACTTTGCATTCTGTGGCCAACTTAAATGAAAATACATATTACAGAATAATATATTTCTGTGGATAGAGTAATCCCAATATTAAATCCATGTTTATGAACAATCTGTATCAATTACATTAGCATATAACTATACACTGAATACATTTGATTGTACTGAGTGACTTAAATATGTGATTTTGCATTAGATACCCACATAATTAGCCCATGGGTACATATTACCTCTTGATTTAAACCACTCATACATAATGATATTTTATAAATTGTCTTTAATATCTTATAGCAGTTCATATATGCTTTCACTGAGAAACATGATTTTGTAGTTAATATAATTAATATTCACTATTCCAATTGGCCATTAACTCAAAAAATTATTCTTTCTCTTTATTATTTTTCCTGTAGTCTATGCTACCTAATATTGTGCTTTGGTTAAGTAAAACAGTTATTTCAAAAGATTTTTCTGAGAAATATTTAGAGAGCATTTAAAAGCATATGACCTGAGGTTATGGAAGGAAAATTATTAGTGTGGTAAGAAATAAATAATATTTTATTTCATAGAATGTCTAATAGTAATAAGAATTCTCAGATTTGCTATCTACTGTAGATGGAAATAGTAAAGTACTTTAGTTTTTTGTTGTTGTGGTTGTGGTTGTTGTTGTAAGATATACAGCCTGGATGTATGTAATAAAAGCCTAGAAACTGAAAGAATGACCATTCAGAGCTTGCCCCACCTGGGGATCTAACCCATACACACACACACACACACACACACACACACACACACACACTTACTCACACACACATACACAGCACCAAACTCAGAAAATATTGCCAATGCCAAGTGCATGATGCCAGGAGCCTGATATAGCTGTTTCCTGAGAGGCTTTGCCAGAGCCTGACAAATACAGAGGCGGATGCTAGCAGCAAACCATTGAACTGAGAACAGGGTCCCCATTGGAGGAGTTAGAAAAAGGATTGAAGCTGAAGGGGCTTGCAATCCCATAAGAACAACAATATCAACCAACCGGAGTTCCCAGGGACTAAACCACTACCTAAAGAGTGCACACTGACAGGCCCATGGCTCCAGTTGCATACACAGCAGCAGGTGGCATTTTTGGGCACCAATGAGAGGAGAAGCCCTTTGTCCTGCTGCCAAGGCTGAAGGGCCCGCCCCAGGTGTAGGGGAGTGTCAGGGTGGGGAGGCAGGAAGGGGTGTGTGATTGGAGAGGAGAAACACCCTCAAAGAAGAAGGGGAGGGAGGAAGGGATAGGAGGTTTATGGATAGGAAACTGAAAGTGGGGATAACATTTGAAATGTAAATAAAAAAATCCCCCCAACACACAAAAAAGCCTGTAGTGATAAAACGACTATTTTGGAGATAACTACAAGGTTTCAGTTACCACCAGGTGAGAACTTATAGAAATATTCTGCCTGCCTCTTGACAAACCCAGCAATAGCATTTCTGACCTGTTCTTTCTATATTCCTTTCCTAAAGTTTCAACTGATTCTGCATCCCTGAAGTCCTGCTGTTGCCAAAGACAAACAGATCCCTGTAACCATCAGGGATCACCAGGTCTATATGCATCCTGGAGGCCTGTTCCCAACCAGCTCTACCTGTAATTCCAGAAACCTGCTGACATCAGGAAATACCAACTCTATCTACAGCCCCTGTACAATCAGCAACTACTAAGCCTGCCAACACTAGGGACAAACAGATGGCTAAAGGTCAACACAAGTACACAGCCAACAAAGGCCAGGGCAATATGACACCACCAGAACCCAGCTATTCTATTATAGCAAGCTCTGGAAATCCTAACTCATTGGAATCACAAGAAAATGACCTTAAGTCTAGTCTTATGAAGATGATAGAAATCTTTAGAAAGGAAATGCAAAGACAATAAAACAAGTGAAATAAGTGAATAAAGCTCTTCAAGACCTGAAAATGGAAATGAAAGCAATTTAAAAAAAATCTGAAACAATTCTAAAAATGGCAAACTTAAGAAACAGAACAGGAACTACAGATAGAAGCATCACCAACATAATACAAGAGATGAAAAGGAGAATCTCGGGTGTCAAAGATACCATAGATGAAATTGGAACATTGGTTAAAGAAAATACAAACACCGAAAAGTTTCTAACACAAAATATACAGGAAATTTAGAACACTATAAAAGAACCAAACTGAAGAATAATAGAAGTAGAAAGAAGAAGATTCCTAGCTCAAAGGCCCCAAAATCATCTTCAACAAAACCATAATAGAAAATTTCCCTAAACTGAAGACAGAGAAGGTTACAGTACACCAAATAGTGGACCAAAAGTGAAAGTTCTCCAGTCACATAACAATCACTAAATTTACAAACCAAAACAATAAATTAGAGGTTTCTGCCTGTGCCCACAACTGAAAGCCAGTTTCCAGGAGCACTGAAGCACAGGAGAGCAGCGAGAAGACCAACTTTTCTGTTCCAAGCAACTGTCCTGGTGGCCTCAGGACAAACAAACACAGGAGCATTCTGGGACAGGACACTTCCGGTTTCTGCCTACACCCAGAACTGAACCGGTCCCACAGCAATCTGAACCCAAATCCACCATGGGAGAGAGATTTGGGAATGTACCTGCAGTCCCTTTATGGTCTCCCCGGGATTCACCTATCTGGACCAGGAATCACCATAACGTGTACAGCCCGCTGCCCCACATAGCGCAATAAGGCAACTAGAGGAGATCAAGATGATAGAAATAGAAAAGGAAGACATCAAAGTATAGCTATTTGCAGATGACATGATAGTATGGATAAGTGACCCCAAACATTCTGTTAGAGAACACTTAGAACTAATAAACACCTTCAGCAAAGAAGCTGGATTTAAAGCTAACTGAGAGAAATCAGGAGCCTTCTTTACACATGTGATAAATGAACTGAGAAAGAACGTAGGGAGACAATACCCTTCATAGTAGCCAGAAATAATATAAAATATCATAACTTAAACCAAGCAAATAAAAATCCTATATAACAAGAAATTTATGTCTTGGCTTAAAGAAATTGAAGGGTTGATGGAACTGAAGAATGATAGAATCCATAGCCAGAAACAGGATGCAAAAATCTCTGTTCAATAAGAAAAGCTAAGAATAAACATACAAGGAATACAGTTTCTAGCATCTCCAACAGAATACGAGAGATAAACACAATAGAAAGGTCAAGATGAAGAATAGTAGGAATAAAAGGAAAAGTGTTGTGTTGTCTAGATATAGATTTAGTATAAAAGAGAAAATTATCAATTTCTTTTAGATTTTAAGATTTGTAAAGTAGACGTTTTAAAATTATTTTCTCTATTTCTATGAATTTCTTATTATGTCTTCTATTTTTTTTTCTAAATTTTAGATGTTCTTTTGCTGCCTTTTAGTCTATTTGGCTATGAGTTTAACAATCTTACCTTTTATTTCCCCAAAGGACCAACTTTTTGTTTCATTTATTCTTGTTTTAGCTGTTGTTTGCATCATATTTTATTGATATTAACCCTAAATTATTTTTACTATTTCTGTTATTTTTCTGGCATCTAGTCCTTTCAGATGTTATTTCCTTTTGTTAGAGCTAAAAGGGGTGTTTTTAATTTAGTAACATGAAATTTGTTATTTGTTCTTTTTTTTGTTTTTTTGTTGTGTTTTCTTTTTGTGTTGTTGCTATGTAGGTTCTCAGTTCTATGAACTTGCCTCTTAGAATTATTTACCTTTGTTTGCTCCCAGAACTTTGAAAATGTTGCGTTTGTTTTATTTCCATTCACTTCTAAACATTTTTAAATGCTATATTTCTGTCTTGACGCATTTCTTTTTTTCCATTCAGCAGTGAATTGTCCAATTTCCTTGAGGTTGTAAGCCTTCTGTTGCCTCTGTTATTGATATACAGTTTTAATCCATAGTAGTCAGCTAGGATGCAAGGGGTTATTTTTCTTATATATTTCTTATTTCTTGTATTGATTGAGACTTGTTCTATGTTCACTTCTGTGGTCATATTTGGAAAATATTATTAATATGGACAGAACAAGTTATATAAAGTTTTGACAAAATATTATGTAGATAATTGTTAGGTTCATTTAGTTTATGAAATCATTGTCTCCAGCATTTTTATTTAGTTGTTGTTATGATGACCTGTCTGTGAGAGTGAATTATTTGAGTTACCTACAATCACTATTTGAGTGACAATATGTGATTTAAGCTACAGTAGCATTTCTTATATGATCTTGAGTGTCCTTATGTTTGTGGTATAATTGTTTAGAATTAAAATATCTTCTTGGTGTAGATTACTTTGTTGAGTATATATTGTACTATTTCTTTTCTGATTAGTTTTGTTTAGAAGTCTGTCTTGTCAAATATTAAAAGGGCTACACCAGCTTACTTGTGTGTTCTATTTGTTTAGTGTATATTTTTCCATTCTTGTAACCTGAGGTGTTCTGTATTCCCTATTTGGTATTTGAGACCATTGATGTCGAGTTAACAAAGACTATTGTTCTTCAATATCTTATTTTGTTCTTGTGTGGGATTCACTTTTCATAAAGATAAAAATATATCTTTACCTGTGATGAATTTTAAATGTTCATTTAAATAGAAACTATATATTTCATAAGGAATTATGATCAACTTTTTCTCTGACATGTTTCATTTTACATGTTGATGACAAGTTAAAACATTTTAATGTCAAATACTATACAAGAATATCAACATTCAAAACACTTTACATGTTACTAATAATTCACTTTATGTGTGCAACATGGAGATTATAGTTATATTTTAGGTTACTTTAAATTTATAGAATTTATAATGAAATTCAAATAGCCAATCATTTGTTTTCTAACATTATGTCAACAACAACAAAAACATCAAAACAGATATTCTGTCCTTTATTCAGAAGAGCCAATGGTGTATTCTGGAAGAATTTTTGAAATAACTGTTCTCTAGTACTGTATATACTTTAAGAAAAATGAATATGCAGTATAGGCAGTAGTTGTATGCTTATTTATTAGTTAAATCAAACCAAATAAATGAGGCTTATGATCAGCTTGTGTGTGAAATGAGTAATGAATCAGATAACTAATATATGAAACATTAAGTAACTGAGTTAATATTTTGAAGCATATATAGACCGACTGGCCCAATTATCCAAAACATTAATCTAAATTTAAATTACTCTCCATGTCCATACCCCTCAGTGAGGGCTACTCACTGGTGTCTGACCTCTCTATATCTTTCTGGTCACCAATACCTCCACTACCAGAAACGGCCTTAACTGCTTTAATGAAAAATGTTTCCCGATGGCCTGCTAGATGGGGTCTTCAACAATGGCTTCCCTGATGAGAGAACCAGGTTTTGTTTGGATGCCTGTGGTAAATAATTTCAAGCCATCACTCTGATGACCCAGACTTACTTACAACCCCTGTATCAAGGAAAGAAGGATTTTAATATTATAGCTGCTGTAATTGAGGCCATTATTGCAGGCATTGCCAGAGTTCCAACAGCTGCTTTTGCCTTATCCCAGAGAGCCACATGGCAGAGACTTTCAATGTGGTAGTCTCAAGGTCAGCTGAGGTGCCACAGGCACAGGAGGTACTAAATCAACATCTTTAAAAGCCATTCTTTCTACAGCAGATTGACTTACTGGAGGAAGAGTTGGCCCTCGTTAGGGACCTATTTGCTGGCATCCCCAGGTTTCATTCAATCTACCTAACTCCTTACTAGGTACATAACACAAATGAAGCAAGACAACAGTCGGCTCAATATCTTAAAGGTACCTGGTCTGACAAATTTCTTAACTATTCTGTGCTGTTAATGGAGAACATAGCCAATCTCAATGTGAATAGTGTATCTATGCTCTCTCTAGGTGACAGAGTCTTGGGAAAAGTGTGGGACAATATTAGAGGCTGTTTAACCTCTCCACTTATGCTGTGATGGGAGGAATTGTCATACTAATAATTATTTTGCTTAATAATAAATATTTTGTTTAAGCATATTTTCTGGCAGTGCTTCATAAATAAAGCTCTCAAAAATCCTGATTGTAGTTAACCTAAGTAAGTGATCAAAGCCTAGATGGCAGAGATCCATGAAGCCATCATGTAGCCTATTTCTCATCTGTTTCTTGTGTGACATACCACCAGAATGATATTTCTTTGAGGGCTGTTAGTCAATGATGGTAAGATCCTGGAAGACTGGTTAACCTGAGACAGACACAGTCCAGTTTACTGGGAATCCTCTGACATGGTGTCAACAATTTTGAGGCAATGGCACCTCAGCTCCTACTTGGCTGTCAAAATCTAAAAACAAAAGGGTGGTTATGTAGTAATAATAGCAGTGGTCACTTCTGCATAAATATTTGGGGCTGCACAGTCATAAAGTCAACTCCTGAAGGAGGATCTAATTGAATACTGCCGGAGAGACCAAGGATTGCTGGACCAGACCATGACAGATAATCAGAAACTACTGTTTGGAAGAGGTGCTTTCTTGGGACCAATGGGACACGGGTGGAGTGTATTAAAAGAGCTTGAAGCAGTGTTCAGAAGAACTTGCTGCATTATACTCATCTGCCCCTGGAGTCTGTGCTGTTGATTACACACCATCTCACCTCCAACACCCGAAGGCAAATAGGGTTGGGCAGAAAGTGGTCCAGGGCACAGGCAACACCTCTAGCTGTTTCTAAATATATTGTCTCCTCAGTTCTGAAAACTTGCATATTAATATTTTATGCTAGCAACATATTGTGCAGATTGAACCAGCCCCCACAGAAAGTCATCTCTATTAAGTTATCCCTAATTATTTTATTCCTTTATGCCACCTTTTCTTGCCAGAACACTAGCATAGTTTCATATTACTTAAATATTTATATGCTTCTGGTAAATGCTAAGATATAAATATACTATGTGAATGAATGTTGAAATAGTTTATCCAATAAAATCCATGTTTCTTATTTATATGTATAAATTCCTCCCAACATCTCAGTATCACTATGTTATACATTTAGTACTGTTAGTAGAAAAAATTAAAAGCCCTATCCTTTAGAAAATGTATTAATATATAGTCTTCCTTGACAGATCTTGTTCTCTGAACTGTTAGGATTCTCTACAGAAGCAGGACTTCACATTTTATTGATATGATTGAGAATGATGATTAATATCTGGTTTCCAAACCTGTTGGTCACCACAGACATATAGAGTCAATAGAATATGTAAAACATATAAATGATTCATCAGAAGTCTTTGGCAAATCTTCATTTGGACTTTATCATTGGAAGTGTTTCATGTACCTCAAGGGCCTAAGTTTGAGAAACTTTGCTTGGCACAACCCTGGAAAAGAGGAACTTTTAGAGCACACATCTTGCTTCTCTGGACTCTCGTGTAAGACAACTTTCATCTATGATTGAAATTTGTTCTGCTGAAGTAGATAGGTTTAAAGACATGATTATTTTATGCTCAAATCATTATAACAGTTATTCTTAAAATACTATTACTTTGTATGTACATCAAGGCTGGCAAGTTTCAAGTCAGTTACTGGAATTTGTCTTTTAAAAATAAAACTGGCATAATTTAGATTGTAGACCTGAGAAATGAAAAAGAGATTTTAAGTAAAAAAGTTCAAGAGAGGTCTATGAAGATCCAGTGCATATATTCCTCATTTAATATTTTTAAATTTACTTATTTGATATGTATGGGTTATTTTCTGCAAGTATGTATGTGTCCCATGTAAGTGTTTGGTGTTCATAGAGGACTGAAAAAGAGTGTAGGGTCCCCATTAACCATTTTTGCAGATAGTAATATCCTATAATTTTAATGTCTTCCGTATAATGTAGTGATGGTTTGAAGATGCTTGACCCAGAGACTGGTACTATCAGGACATGTAGAGTTTTTGCAGTCAGTATGTCCTTGTGGAAGAAAATGTGTCATTGTGGGAATGGACTTTAACACCCTCATCCTAGCTCCCTGGAAGCCACTCTTCTGTTTGCCTTTAGAACAAGATGTATACCACCATGACAGGATTAAGCTTTTCTTCATCTAGAACTGGTCTGTTCTAGGCTGGCCTTGAATTTAGAGATCGCTTGCTTTTCCCTCCTGGGATTAAAGACCTGTACTACCAAGCTTAGACTCAAACTTAGCTGAGTGGGATCTTGTCCCAAGGTCACCACTCCCTTAGTTCAATTTAATATCTTTGAACACAAGATTCAGTTCTGCTCAATTTCTGGTGTCCCTTTAATACTTAAACTATATATTTTTATATTTTTTTATTTCTAAGCTTGCTATGTTTGCTCAAAATAAGTCTTAGCCAGAGAATGAAATCTCTGTTGGGCTTTTTTAAGACTTCCTTTATCAATGAAATTAATATAAAGCTCTATCTTTCCCTCAGGTAGACCCTTTAGACAAGGGCAAAAGCAGCAACACTATTCATCAAAATAATATAAAAACTGTCTTAGGTCACATACTGAAATTATTCTTTAATGAAACATCTTGGAACAGGTCTGCACAGTTCAAATCACTCTCAGCAACAAAGTCTTCTATGCAGTTTCCTCTTGGGCCAGAGATGTGGCCAAAGTTGGGCAGATGTGGCAGTCCGTCCTGTGGTCTCAGGATTGTCTGCACTTCCGGGTCTTCAGCACTCTCCCCAACCATGCGCATTTATCATACCTGGATGCTCAATAAATTCTTGGGAAGTTCATATACTCCTTTCTAAGATTATTCCTACTGTCCTTGAAAGTAAAGGATTATAAACACAAGTGTTTAACTTGTAATATTCGATTATTAAGAATAGTGTAAGAGACATATCTGTGACCTGATCCAAAGCTGCACTTCCTCTGTAGCTTGTACAAGATCAGAAATACTTAGCTTTGATTTTCTTGTCTGGTTGATACCTCCTGGATGAACAAAGGAAGGTGGTTTGTATTGTTTGCTGTGTTGCCTCTTGCTGACAAGCCATGGGTCTTTTTCCAGATAGCGAAAGGTTAGCTCATAAGTGTGTTTTATATCTACTTTCCTTAGACCAATGTTTGCCCTTTCCACAGTCATCATAGTAGTATGGAAGCCTTTGGGTTCCATAGCAGCCAGAAACTGCTACTTTTCTTTTATTAGTATCACATTTTCCAGAGTGAATGTACCTGCTATTGTGAGCTCTGAATAGTTTAGCACTACAATTTCTTTGGAAATGGCCAAATTCACCACAATTAAAACATCACACATTTTGTTTCTTGAGACATCTTCCTACAGCTGGCAATATGATATTGGCATGATGCTCCTGAAAGCCAATACTAATTGTCTGTCTTATCCATTCATCTATCAGGGCCCCTTGACAGCATTGGATTGAATTTGTTATTCTGGGTTAGCACAGTGATGTTTACCAAGCAGTTAATTTAGCTGCCTTGCTATATTAAGTTGTTTTATTTTTGTGGCTTTGCGCCTCTACAATGGTAAGCATTGCAATTGTTGACCATATTCTAGCACAGCTGGCACCAATCCTTTCAAATCTTGGAGAATAACTTTATGCTACATAGTCCAGTTTCTTAAAAGTTCATTAATGAATGGAGAATGAAAGCTGTACAATACAACAAGCTCTTTAAAATGGTTAAGATCTAGCATTTTATTGGCCGCCTTTTCAATTTCAACTCATTATAAGCATGATGACTATTGTAAGCAGGCATATGCTGTACAAAGACTGGGAAGACTAAAGATGCATGTGCAGTTCCAGACAAATCCTCCCGTAGTATACTTAGCTGAATATTAGCCCTTTCTCCCTTTACTGACTTCTGCTCTTCCTGAAACTCTTGTCTCATAGAGGTACTTAGGGTACCTGGCAGTGAAAGTTCATGAAGCGGGAAAGGAAGGCAGTCTTCCTTCCAGATTAGTTTTCTTCCCTCTTTCACCTTTTAGTAAATTCTCCGTCTCAGATACCAATTCTGAACCCTGTTCTCTTCCCCGCTGGATCCTTTTGCTCTCCAAAAGCAAAGAGGTACTTCAACCTCTACATGCAATTTCTCCATGTGCATAGCCAACTCTGCAATCCTTTTAACATAAGAGAACTGAGTGAACCTTCTGGGTTTTCAACATCAATTCCATCTTTGTCAAAATGGAATGCACAAAATCTATGAAGAAAATCCAGAAGAAAACCCTGTGAAGCAAGGCAGGAAACATTCAGCAGCGGTAGCTGCTGTTTGGCCAACCATGTTTAAACAGTGTTGTCAACCTAGCAAAACCTGCTTGTTCATTTACTATACTGGACGCTGAGTTATGCCATTTATATTCTTCTTAAACCTCATGTGCTCTCTCAAGTGTCTGTTTTTGGCAAAACTTCACATGACCTCTTACGAAGACAGTTCCAGGAAAACATCATGTGTCACAACAGAGTTGTTAAAGAAACCAGAAATTTTCACTTTAAAAGCTCGTCTATTAAAAGGGATTTTTCACTGTAAAGCAATATCTTGGTGGATTTTAGTATCTGTGTTGGCATGAATGGCCTCTACGTGACTACAGAGACCCAAAAACTTCCCTAGCAATTATTCTTCAGTTAAGAGTTTCCAATTTACTCTCTCAGTCCACAACATACTTCTCTTGAAGAATGGTTGCAGCCAGTCAAAATACTTACTTAATATTTGGTGGTACTACTAAGCCAAGATATAGATCAAAGTATGGACCTTGAGGTTGAAGAATAGTCTTATATTCATAACAAGAAAATAATTATCTAATAATTATTATCATTATGAATCAATAAATTAATATATTATTTTAACTATAAATTTTAACATATTAAACATCTGAGAAACAGAGTAATAATGTAAATGTAGATTAGAATCTTCCATTCTATATATTTGAAAATTGGAAAGTTGTAGTAAGAAAAGTGGTTGCCATGCTGTTAGCTATCTGAAGATTAGCTTGACTAAAACACAAATATATTCATGCAGTAAATAAATAATGACTTTTTGTAACATTTAATATTTATCTTTATCTCCCTATGTATCATTTAGGACCTGCATTTTTAAATGTTTAATTTAGTCAATTCAGAAGCCAATTAATACTATTCATCTGATGAATAGAAGCTCCCTGTCTTTCAAAATGCATAGACCATAGAAAGCTGTAACCAAGAAACATGTTTAGCTTATTTATAGGGAGCAAGAAATGAACATTCAAAGTTTATCATAGGTGATAGGGGTACCTGTTCTTTAGATGATACGTAAGTTTATTTCTTTGAATGAGCTGTTGAGATATCAAAATTGTTTTGGAAGGAAGGCAACACTTCTCTGCTTAATAAATGCATTTGTAGAAATATTTAATCAACTAATATTTTTATGAGTATATGGGTTTATGTATTCTTATATTACTATCTTGATTGCAAAGATGTACATTCACAAAGTATGTAAAATTCACAAAGTATGAAAGAAATACACAAGAGAAACAAATACAGTGAAAGACAAAGAAAGACCAAAGCAGAGACACGAAAACAGAGAGAGTGACAGGAATAAGTCCAGTTTTATATAACGAAATAAAACATACTAAAGAATGTCAGGGAGTATATTCAAGGATAACATATCATTAGAAAAAAGTATTCATATCAATTCAAAACTGAAGGACTTTCTTTTACAAGAAATCTGCACTTCAGGAAAATATAATAAAATATTTTCACAGCATGGCAATAGAAATGAATAGTATACTTATATAAAAATCTATTGTGGTTTCCAAAATTCATTTCTAAAACAGCCTTTTCTAGGAAGTCTTTTTGTACTATCATAATAGAGCTAGAATCATACTCCTACTTCCAATTCCTCAGATGCATAAATCCTTTCAAATGCTAGGGAATCCTAAAAATAGTCCGTGTCCAGTAAGGATTAATCAGACTCTGCCCATGTTATCAGTTATTTATGTACCGTTTGTCCAACTGAGCATCCCTATTGCCATAATGACCCAAACACATGCAGTGCTCAGTTGCTGAGACATAGCTTATGAGCTGATTTTATTGCCTTTGACACATAGAACAACAGAACAGCCCATCAGCACAGGCACATTAGGATGCCAGAAGTGCATTCCATTCATTTGCCATACGAAATCACTCCACGGTTGCATGTATGGCAAACCTTGCCTTTCTTTTCTTTAAACAAATCCACAGCACACAATGAATTTTGGGATGAACGAGTTCTCCTAACAGAATTTAAAACACTATTCTATTTGATACTTGAGTCTCACTAATAATTTTACAGTTTACAGATTTTCTTCATGATATATAAATATGAACATTTATCAAGTTGCTTTTTTATGAACTGCAAAAATATCATCAGTATCCATACTGCAGAATAATTGGAGTTGTTTAGACTATTAGTATTAGAGTTCTGATAGCATTATAAGTTTTAACTTCTTTAGGCATTCTTGAAGTAAATATTATGAATATATTCCATCTGTCTATCATAAAGGGAAATCATATATGCAAATATAGACAAATGCCTGTTGTATATGTGTGTGTGTATATATATATATATGTATATATATATATATATATACATATATATATATGGGGGGTGTGCGTGTGTGTGTATGTGTGTGTGTGCATACTTATACATCTTTTTCAGTAGTCAAATTGTTCTAATTTTCTATTTAAAATAGGTTATTTTCCTTTAGAAATTTCACACAGACTGTTTTGTTTTCATTACGTGTCCTTATTTCCTATTGTGATATCTTTATTTCATACAAAGTATAACATATGGTCAATGCAATACAATGAGGGCTCGTTGACAGAATTAGAGACTGTTATAAAAAATGAATCACTACAAGCACTTATTTTCATGTCACATTTATTTTCTTGCAACATAAAACCAGACTGATGAAAAGGAAAATGCTAATTCATTTCTGTAGACTCATTGTAGAAAATGACACTGAAATGAAATTTTAGAGTTGTTTTAAATCAAGCCAAACATCTATTATTCTTAACTCCACGTCTGGGACTTTAGCAAGAATAAAAGTTTCTCAGATATTTGACTACAAAGCAAATAAATTAAAAGCAATTTTTAAAGATGTCACTATTATCCCATCTCTATTTTATATGTCAGTAGACATAGCATCTAAATTTTTAATTCATGACACTTATCATTGTTCATAAATATTTAAGATCATGTCAAATTTGTCAATGTGACACAGTCATCATAACACAATTTATCAATTTAAATGGAATTGAATGTTGTTCTTATTGTAAATATTTAACAGTACATTCAGATTAATAACTAATAAATAAATTAATAAATTGTTTTACTCACTTAAGGAATCATTTCTGAATAAAAATGAGATTGATACCTGAATGTCAACAATTCTACAAGCAGCACTCCAAAGTGCATCTGTGATATTTTTATCAATCAAATAACCTTCATTATTTAATGTCAATTGATCAAAAATTCACAAAGCACATCCTACAGCATATGATCTATATTAAAAGTATCTTCTTTAGGGATGGGAATTTGTGCTCACTTCCACTTCACAGTTTTTTATCAGGTTTGAACCTGTTTATGTCTTCTACATGCTATCCCAATCTCTGTGAGTTCATATGAATCTCACTCTGTTGTATGTGGAAGATGTTGTTTCCTTGGAATCATCCACCACATGTAGCTCTTATATTATTTCTATTTCTGTTTCAGCTTTTGCTAGATCCCACAGTATTGAAGGGTGGAGATTGAAAAAGATGTCCTGTTTAGAACTAAGGACTCCAAAATCTTTTATTCTTTTCATGTTGGGTGCTTATGTCAGTGTTAATGCTTAATTAACATTATTTGTATTGATATAATTGATTTTAGGAAAGTAAGTAGTTTTTAAGATCAAATTAACAGCATATAGGCCTACTGTTCTTTGGTTCATATTTATATTTTACCTCACAGTCTTTAAAATTAGCACTGTACTTAGGTAAAAAATTTATGAGCATGAGTAAAAAAAATAATTACTTAAACAATCCAAAAACGGAATGTTGATTTCAAGGATTAGTTTAGAGCTGCTGGTCATAAGATTTCATCTGAAGCCTACAGTTATTGCAAAATAAATATTATCACATCAAAAGAACAAGATAGAACTGGATAAAGGAGTGAAAGTAAGCAGTCTAAGGTTAAAACTTCTACTTGTGTGTTCCATTACTTTTATTGATATTTAAAATAACCTGATAAAAAATCCCTCCAAACAGTGTACAATTTCTAGTTGTTTAGTTAATTGCAGATCAAATCCACTTGATAAGTAAGATTTGTTATTACAAAAATTTTAGGATTGTTTTAGTAATCAGTTAAGAGTATAGATTTCCATAAAATTATTTCTATGTTTATTAATACATAAAATTACTAGTAAATACTTTTTATTTTAAAATTTTATTAAGAAATTCATGTATGCATATATTGTTTTGATCTACTCCACATCCCATTCCCGCCCTTCCAATTCCTCCCTTATCCCCCACCACTGCTATTCCTGATGCTCTGTTTTCTTTTCCTTTTTCTTTTGCTTATTTATTTATTTATTTATTTGTTGGTTTGTTTATTTATTTATTTATATTAGATATATTCCTTTATTTACTTTTCAAATATAATTGGTGTTCCTGGTTTCCTGTCCATGAACCACTTATCCCCTCCCCCATCCATCCACAAACCTCAACAGCGCCCACTCCCAACATTCCCCTGCACTGGGGGGGGGGGTCTAACCTTGGCAGGACCAAAGTCTTCTCCTTCCACTAATGCCGAACAAGGCCATCATGTGCTCCATATGCATTTGGAGCCATGGGTCAGTCCATGTACAGTCTTTGGGTAATGGTTTAGTCCCTGGAAGCTCTGGTTGTTGGCATTGTTATTCTTATGGGGTTGCCAGCACCTTCAGATCTTTCAATCCTTTCTTTAATTCCTCCAACAGGGGTCCTGTTCTCAGTTCAGTGGTTTACTGCTTGCATTCACGTCTGTGTTTGACATGCTCTGGATGTGTCTCTCAGGAGAGACCTATATCCGGTTCCTGCCAGCATGCACTTCTTAGCTTTGTCAATCTTATCAAATTTTGGTGGCTGTATATGTATGTATGTATATATATATATATATATATATATATATATGGGCCACATCTGAGGCAGGCTCTGAATGGCTGGTCCTTCTGAGCTAAACATTGCCTCCATAACCCCTTCTGTGGATATATTTCCCCCTTTTAAGAAGGAGTGAAGCAGAAGCCAAATAACAAGGAGAGGCAAGGGTTGAATCTTTCTTTCTCATGGGAAAATAAAATAGATATTTGAGGTGGATAGAGAGAGGGAACTGGGTAGGAGAGGGAATGAGGAGGGAGGGCTATGGAGATGATGACCAGGTGTGGAGGAGGAGGGCAGAAGAGGACTGGGAGTGAGAATGGAAATCAGTGAGGGCATCTCTGGGACTAGCTTTTCTTTTCTAAGCTAACTTCTGGGAGCCTTCCCCTACCTGCAATTATGATTGACTGTCTAATGAAAATTACTTGAATGAGCAGTCTTTCTTAGTTCCCTCTATTTCCTGCATACTCTGGGTTTTTTCTTTTTCTTATTGGTAAATGTCCTAATTGCTTTCAAATGATTGTGTCCCACAACTCTTTCCAGTCACCAAATTCAATGGCTCCCCATTCTTGTGACACTCAATCCTATGTTGGGAGCAATCCCCTAAAAACCCTCCATTATTGATATTAATAGTATAATTAAAGTTAAGAATGACTGGGTTCATGGAAAATCCCCAGCCACCTGCAGAAGCCTAATACAAATCTGGTGGTCAGGATGAATAATGATATGAAAAAGTTGTGTCCTTGCTGAGAAATACATCTGACGTCAAGATGCCCAATGATATGACCTGTAACCTTTCTGAAAAACCAACATCCTGTTGACTAATAGATATGACAAACCTGTGAACTTTGTGACATCCTGTTGACATCAGCTGATTGCCTGACCACAACAACTGTGTCCTTGGCCTGCGTAAATGTTTCCTACTTCCCCCTCTCTCTGTTATCCCTGTTATGGTATAAATTCAGCCTTGGGAAAAAATAAAATTGTCACCTTGATCAGAAAAAAAAAAGGAGTGAAGCATGTGCATTTTGGTCATCCTTCTTGATCTTCATATGGTCTCTTCATTGCATCTTGTGTATTTCGAGATTTAGAGCTAATATCAATTTATCAGAGAGTACATTCGATGTGTGTTTTTCTGTGATTGGGTTACCTCACTCAGAATATTTTCTAGTTCATTCTATTTGGCAATGGATTTCATGAAGTCATTGTTTTGATAGCTGAGCAGTACATCATTGTGCAGATGTACCACATTTTCTCAATCCATTCCTCTGTTGTAGGACATCTGGGTTTTTTCCAGCTTCTGGATACTATAAATAAAACTGCTATGAACATAGTGGAGCATTTGTCTATTTTGTATGTTGGAGCATCTTTTGGGAATATGAACAAGAGAGGTAAGGATACATTTTCTGGTAGAGGAATGTCCAATTTTCTAAGGAAATTCCATACTGATTTCCAGAGTGGTTGTACCAGTTTGCAATCCTACCAGCAATGGAGGAGTTTTCCTCTTTCTCCACATCCTTGCCAGCATCTGCTGTTGACTGAGTTTTTTATTTTATCCATTTTGACTGGTGTGAGGTGGAATCTTAGGGTTGTTTTGATTTGCAGTTCCCTGATGACTAAGGATGTTGAACATTTCTTTAGGTACTTCTCAGCCATTCGATATTCCTCAGCTGAGAATTCTTTGTTTACCTCTGTACCCTGTTTTTTAATAGGGTTATTTGGCTCCCTGGAATCTAACTTCTTAATTTCTTCCTATATTTGGCTATTAGCACTATATCAGATATAGAATTGGTAAAGATATTTACGGAATTCTTTGGTTGCCACGTTGACCTAATTATAATGTTCTTTGCTTTACAGAATCTTTGCATTTTTATGAGGTCTTATTTGTTGATTCTTGATATTAGAGCATAAGCCATTGGTGCTTTGTTCAGGAAATTTTCCCCAGTGCCCATGTGGCCAAGGTTCTTCCCCACTTTTTCTTCTATTAGTTTGAGTGTATCTGGTTTGATGTGGAGGTCCTTGATGTACTTGGAATAAAACTTGTACAAGGCTATAAGAGTGGATCAATTTGTGTTCTTCTACATGCTGAACTCCAGTTGAACCAGCACCATGCGATGGAAATTATTTCTGTTGGATGGTTTTAGGTCCTTTGTCAAAGATCAGGTGACCATAGGTGTGTAGATTCATAATGGGTGCTCAATTCTATTACACTATTCTATCTGCCTGGATCTGCATGGATGCCATACAGTTTTTTACTCCATCTTTATTAAATTGGGTATTTCTTATTTACATTTCAAATGTTATTCAATCTCCAGGTATCCAAGCCAACATCCCCCTAACCCCTCATTCTCCCCTTCTATGTGGGTGTTCCCCTCCCCATCCTCCACCCATTACAGCCCATCCCCTACAATCCCATTCACTAGGGGTCCAGTCTTGGCAGGGTCAAGGGTTTCCCCTTATACTGGTGCCCCTACTAGGCTATTCATTGCTACCTATGAATTTGGAGCCCAGGGTCAGACTAAGTACAGTCTTTAAAGAGTGGCTTAATCCCTGGAAGCTCTGGTTGGTTGGCATTATTGTTCATATGGGGTCTCAATCCACTTCAAGCTCTTTCAGTCCTTTCTAAGATTCCTTCAATGGGGGTCCCGTTCTCAGTTCAGTGGTTTGCTGCTGACATTTGTCTGTGTATTTTCTGTCTTCTGGCTGTGTCTCCCAGAAGAGATCTACATCCAGTTCCTTTCGGCCTGCACTTCTTTGCTTCATCAAACTTATCTAGTTTGGTGGTTGTATATGTATTGGCCACATGTGGGGCAGGCTCTGAAAGGGCATTCACTCAGTCTCTGTACTAAATGTTGCCCTCCATCACCTCGTAAAGATATCCTTTTTCCCCTTTAAAAAAAGAAGTGAAGCATACACATTTTGGTCATCCATCTTGAGTATCATGTGTTCTGTGCATCTAGGGCAATTCAAACATTTGGGCTAATAGCCAGTTATCAATAAGTTCATACCATGTGTGTTTTTCTGTGGTTGGGTTACCTCACTCAGGATGATATTTTCCAGTTCCAACCATTTGCCTATGAATTTCATAAAGGCATTGTTTTTGATAGCTGTATAGTATTCCATTGTGTAGATGTACCATAATTTATGTTTCCATTCCTCTATTGAAGTAAACCTGGGTTCTTTCCAGCTTATGGGTATTATAAATGAGGCTGCTATGAACATAGTGGAGCATGTGTCTTTGTTATATGTTGGGGCATCTTTTGGGTATACACCCAAGAGAGGTATAGTTGGGTCCTCAGGTAGTACAATGTCCAATTTTCTGAGGAACCTCCAGAATGATTTCCAGAATGATTGGACCAGTTTGCAATCCCACTAACAATGGAGGAGTGTTCCTCTTTCTGCACATCCTTGCCAGCATGTGCTGTCACCTGAGATTTTGATCTTGGCCATTCTCACTGATGTGAGGTGAAATCTCAGGGTTGTTTTGATTTGCATTTCCCTTATGACTAAAGATGTTGAACATCTTTAGGTGTTTCTCAGCCATTCTGCATTCCTCAGTTGTGAATTCTTTGTTTAGATTTGAACCCTGTTTCTAATAGGGTTATTTGGCTCCCTGCAGTCTAACTTCTTGAGTTCTTTGTATATTTTGGATATAAGCCCTCTCTCTGTTGTAGGATTGGTAAAGATCTTTTCCCAATTTGTTAGTTGCTGTTTTGTCCTAATGACAGTGTCCTTTGCCTTACAGAAGCTTTGCAGTTTTATGAGATCCAATTTGTTGATTCATGATCTTACAGTGCAAGTCATTGGTGTTCTGTTCAGGAAATTTTCTCTAGTGCCCATGTGTTCCAGATGCTTCCCTAATTTTTCTTCTATTAGTTTGAGTGTATCTGGTTTGATATGGAGGTCCTTGATCCACTTGGACTTAAGCTTTGTACAGGGTGATAAAAATGGATCGATCTGCATTCTTCTACATGCTGACCTCCAGTTGGACCAGCACCATTTGCTGAAAGTGCTATCTTTTTTTCACTGGATGGTTTCAGTTCTTTTTGTCAAAGATCAAGTGATCTTAGGGGTGTGGGTTTGTTACTGGGTCTTCAATTCTATTCCACTGATGTACCTGTCTGTCTCTCTACCAATACCATACAGTTTTATCAATATTGCTCTGTACTAATGCTAGAGGTCAGGGATGGTGATTCCCCCAGAAGTTCTTTTATTGTTGAGTATAGTTTTCGATATCATGGGTTTTTTGTTATTTCAAAAGAATTTGCAAATTGTTCTAACTCTATGAAGAATTGAGTTGGAATTTTGATGGGGATTGCATTGAATCTGTAGATTTTTTGTCACAATGGCCATTTTTACTACATTAATCCTGCCAATCCATGAGCATGGGAGGTCTTTCCATCTTCTGAGATCTTCTTTAATTACTTTCTTCAGAGACTTGACACTCTTATCATACAGACCTTTCACTTGCGTGATTAAAGTCACACTGAGGTATTTTATATTATTTTGGAACTATCATGAATGGTGTCATTTCCCTATTTCCTTTCTCGACTTGTTTCTCTTTTGTGTAGGCTACTGGTTTATTTAAGTTAATTTTATACCCAGCCACTTTGCTGAAGGTGTTTATCAGGTTTAGTAGTTCTCTGGTGGAACTTTTGGGATCACTTAAATATATTATCATATCATCTGCAAATAGTGATATTTTGACTTCTTTTTTTTTCAATCTGTATCCCTTTTATCTTTTTTTGTTGTCTGATTGCTCTGGCTAGAACTTCAAGAATTATATTGAATAAGTAGGGAGAGAGTGGGCACCCCTATCTAGTCCCTGATTTTAGTGGGATTGCTTCAAGTTTCTCTCCATTTAGTTTAATAGTAGCTACTGGTTTGCTGTATATGGCATTTACTATGTTAAGGTATGGGCCTTATATAAAATGTGATTATAAATCTCTATTTTGCTTTTCTGGTGTGTTTGGATATCCAGTCTTTGCTTTGTTGGGAGAACTGGGCTCTGATGGTGCCAAGTAGTCTTGGTTTCTGTTGCTCAGATTCCTGTGCTTGCCTCTTTCCACCAGGTGGTCTCGGGTGTTAGTTAGCTTGTCTTGCTGTTTCTGACAGGAGCTTGACCCTCCTGTAAGCCTCTGTTTAAGCGCTCCTGTAGATCTGTTTCCCTGTTTTCTTCAGTCATGTCTGGGAACAGAGTTCTCTGTTCTCAGGTGTGTAGGCACTCCTGGTGACTGTCTTTCAGCGTTTGGCACAGGCAAGAATTGGAAGGTTCCTGTCCCTTACTGTTTCTTGGTCCCTGCACTCAGGATCACAGATAGCACTAAGAGATTCCCTTTGGGGTCGGGAATGTGGGCAGAGGTTAGTCTCCTCTGATTTCTTAGGAGGAGAAACTTCTGAGGGTCCAACTCTCTCCCTCATTGGATTTGAGTGAAGGGAGTTGTTTGACTGGATTCAGTTCAGTTCCAGGCACAGAGTGGAACCGCAGGTTCCTGCTGCTGACTGCTCCTACATTCCTGTGTCTAGAGGCACTATGCAGTTTCCTCTTGGGCCAGGGATGTGGTCAAAGGTGGGCAGAAGTGGCAATCTGTGCACTGTAGTCTCAGAGTGGTCTGCACTTCTGGGTGTTCAGCTCTCTCCCCACAGGATTTGGGAAAAGAGAGCTGTGAGATGGGATTAGTACAGTTCCGGGCACAGCCAGAAACTGGAAGTGCCCTGTTCCAGAAGACTTCTGCCTTTGTGTGTCCTGAGTCCACCAGGCAGGTCACTTGGAGCAGAAAAGTTTGTCTTACCTCCTCTGTTTTCAGGTATGTAGGTGCTCCTGATGACTGTCTTTCAGCTCTTGGCACAGCCAGGAATAGGAAGGTTCTTGCCCCTGACTGCGCCTAGTTCCCTGTACCCAGGGGGCACAGATGACCCTAGGCTATTCCCTCTTGATTTGGGAATGTGGGCAGAGGGTAGTCGCCTCAGATGTCTCAGGTGTGCCTGCACTTCTGAGGGTCCAGCTCTCTCATGGGATTTGGGTGAAAGGAGCTGTTTGTGTGGTTCAGTTCAGTTCCGGGCACAGACAGGAACCACAGGCACCTGCTGCTGACTGCTCCTACATTCCTGTGTCCAGAGGCACTATGCAGTTTACTCTTGGGCCAGGGATGTGGGCAAAGGTGGGCAGAAGTGGCAGTCTGTCCTACTGTCTCAGGATGGTCCTCACTTCTGGGTGTTCAGCTCTCTCCCCCATGACATTTGGGAGCAGGGAGCTGTGGGATGGGTCAGTTCATTCATAAAATTACTTTTTAAAAAGCGCATACTTAGGAGCGCTTAAGATTCCAAGTAATTATTTGTCATAGTGCATGCTTATGAACTATTCTATGCAAAATTAATTTGTTTTACTAAGGTTTACGTGAATTTATATTAATTTATTAATAAAATTAATGAAACATTTATTGTATATTTATAGTCAGTACATTAATATGTAATTTAATAATAAAAACAAATTACTTAAATATATATATTCATCATATATTTCTATATTTCTTCATATGCTCATGTAAGTAGAGGTATACATTTAATATATATCCATACACAGACATTCATACACTTATATACATAAATGCATTTATACTTAATATCCAACCTTTTTTAATACTATTTGAATTCGGGATATTATACTTATTTGGGGATATCATGCAACATATGAGGCATGTAACTATTTTTATCATATTCTAACGAATATAGATGTATCTATCTCTTTAAACATTCATTTTTTTCTTTGTGAAAAAAATGTAAACGTATGTAATATCTCCATATTTTTATGTTCACCTCGATATGAAATAGACATCCAGGAATTATTTTTCTTTCTACTCAAATTTATTACTAAGTGGAATGATATTTGCTTGGATCTTCTACTTTATTGAAGTTCTACAACCATTGATGATCACTATAATTCACCTTTCCGTATCTACCTGGTCAACTTTTTTAGATAACCTTTTTATGAGAAAGTTTGGACTTTGTACCTCTGAGGTTCTTTTATTTCCCTTCATAAGATATTTTCCAGGAAATCCATATTTTGTCAAAAGGCAATATACAAACTGATGTAGCATTACCAAAATATGTGTTATATTATTTTAATAGTTATTTGATTAATTCTTGAAAAGTTTCATACATTTTGAGTGCTTTAATCATATCCTTATTGTAACAACTCTTTTCACCTCTTCCTTGTACTCACTACCTCAACTACAGCTCATCTTGTGTATTCGTTGTTTTGTTAGTAAATTTCATTTAGATCCAATTAGTGTTTCATATATCCATCTTGGTGAGTGGCCATTTTTGTCCACTGGGATATAGGGAACCTACTAGTGATCAGAAACACAAAAGGGATTTAATAACGATCTCATGGTAGTTTCTTTCTTTCTTTATAATTAGTTTTGTTTGGGGGGATTTTTAAATATTTTTCTATTATTGGATTTTATAATTACATTTAAATGTTATCCTCTTTTCCAATTTCCCCTCCAGAAACTCATTATCTTATTCCCCCTCCCCCTGCTTCTATGCGGGTCCTCCCTCATCTACCCTCTCACTCCCTTCAACATCCCACCAGCCATGAATTTTCCCATACACTGGGGGGGTATTGAGCATTGACAGGACCAAGGACCTCTCCTCCCATTGGTGCCAGACAAGGCCATCCTCTGCTACATATGCGACTGGAGCCATAGGTCCATCTCTGTGTACTCTTGGGATGGAAGTTTAGTCCCTAGGAGCTCTGGGTGGTCTGCTTGGTTGATGTTGTTTTTCTTATGGGGTTGCAATTCCCTTCAGCTCCTTCAGTTCTTTCTGTAAATACACACTGTGGACCCTGCTCTCAGTTCAACGGTTGGCTGCAAGCATTCACCTCAGTATTTGTCAGGTTCTGGCAAAGCCTCTCAGGAAAGTTGTATTAGTTTCCTGTCAACATGCCATTCTTGGCATCAGCAATGTTTTCTGGGTTTGGTGTCTGTATATGGGATGTATCCCCCAGGTGAGGCAGTCTCTGGATGGCCTTCCTTCAGTATATACTCTACACTTTGTCTCCATATTTCCTCCTGTCTCCATTTTTGTTCCCTCTTCTAAGAAGGCCTGAAGCATCCATACTTTGATCTTCCATCTACTTGAGCTTCATGTGGTTTGTGAATTGTATCTTGGCTATACGGAGGTCTTGGGCTAATATCCACTTGTTTATGAGTGCATACCATGGTGTGTTATTTTGTGACTGGGTAACCTCGCTCAGGATAATATTTTCTAGGTCCATCCATTTGTCTAAACAATTTATGAATTCATTGTTTTTAATAGCTGACTATTCCATTGTGTAAATGTACCACATTTTCTGTATCCATTCCTCTGTTGAAGGACATCTGGGTTCTTTTCAGCTCTGGCTATTATAAATAAGTCTGCTATGAACATATTGGAACATGTGTCCTTTTTATATGTTGGAGCATCAGGGAGCTCAATGGAATAGAACTGAATACTTATAAATGTACCTGCATACCTACTATGGTCACTTGATCTTTGACAAAGGAGCTAAAACCATCCAGTGGAAAAAAAGACAGCATCTTCACCAAATGGTGTTTCAACTGGCAGTCAGCATGTAGAAGAATATATCCTAGGCAAAAATTCTGGGCAAATGGATCCATTTTTATTTCCTTGTAGAAAGCTCAAGACCAAGTTGATCAAGGACCTCCACATAAAACCAGATATACTCAAACTAATAGAAGAGAAAGAGGGAAAGGACCTTGAACACATGGGAACAGGGGAAATTTTCCTCAACAGAACGCCAGTGGCTTATGCTCTAAGATTAAGAATAGACAAATGGGACCTCATAAAATTGCAAAGCCTCTATAAGGCAAAAGACACTGTCAATAGGACAAAACAACAACCTATAGATTGGCCAACGATTTTTTACCAATTCTACATCTAATAGAGAGCTAATATCCAATACATACAAAGAACTTAAAAAGTTAGACCAAAGAGAATCAAATAGCCCTATTAAAAATGAGGTACTAAGCTGAACAAATAATTCTCAACTATGGAATATTGAATAGCTATGAAGTCCCTGAAGAAATGTTCACATCCTTAGTCAACAGGGAAATGCAATTCAAAATGACCCTGAGATTCCACCTCATGCCACTCAGAATGGGCAAGATCCAAAATGCAGGTAACAGCAGATGCTAGCAAGGATGTGGAGAAAGAGGAACACTCCTCATTTACTGGTGGGATTGCAAGCTGATACAAGCACTGTGAAAATAAGTTTGGAGGTTCCTCAGAAAAATGGACATAGAGTACTAACTGAGGACCCAGCTATACCACTCCAGGACATATAACCAAAATATGCCCATGGTAGTTTCTAACTGGCAAAAGTTCTTTACTAAGTGTATGATCTCAGAAGTCCCTAACCTCACTTAAAAATGTGATTTGAGTTTGATGGTAATTAAATATAAGAATCACAAAAATGAGATCTTTCTAGGATCATATTGAGTTATGTGATAGCTATTTTTGGTTGTGAACTTCAGTAGTTCTTGCAACGAACTGAACCTCAATTACCTAGGTAATTCTGGGAGAGATTTTTATTAATTAAATCATTTAAAGTACAAAGATCCATATTAAATCTAGATCTTTTGAGATGTGAGGGCACATCTCAATATGAACCTGGTGGGTATATAAAGAACATATAAAGAACTATATAAGAACTATAAGAACTATGTATTCAGCCTATATAAAGAACATAAAAGTAGGAACTCTGGGCCTTTACCCACTTGCCTTCAAACTTTCTGAAAAGTTCATGTGTTCACTGGTATAAGAACCTACTTTTTCAGACTTCTACTATATATGAAGAACAGTTTTTTGGAATGAACAAGTACTTTGACTTGCACTGAGAGGCAGTCATTATTGAACAGCAAGACCATATTTTGTAAGTTGCCTTAATAAATTTTGTTTATGCATATACATATGCACACATATATTCATGGTATCTAAAATTTTCTAGAAAATCCTGACTTGTACAGATATTGGCAATAGAATTTATTCTAGAATGTCAATATAAGGATGAATTTTAATCTATCTGGAACAAGCATTCCAATTTGCCAGAACCTATATTTACTGAAGCCTCACGAGTTACCGGCATCTCTTCTAGAAGTATGGCGATTGCTGAAAGTCCATGATGTAAACTATTGCGCAAACATACTGAGACAAAGGCATTTAGTTATTGCAATTTACCTTTTGTGAGAACCAGTGTTGCTACTCACTATGTAAACCTTTTTCAATTTACAGAAAAAGAAGAAAAATGGTGATGTTGTTTGGATGTTCCTAGGATGTTTGGATAAATTGTCAAAGGAAAAGAACCAGCTACACAATAAAATTGATCAATTTCTAGGACCTCAGCATATGAAGATGATGAGAATAACAAACTTAGTGACGTAACTGACTGCCTCAAGGTGCACATAACTATTCTACAGATTTCTAAGTGTGTCCTGGAAAATGATCCTCTCTCCTGAAGGCACAGAGCTCAAGTTGCAGAAAATCAAATGAAAGCTCTACTAGAACATTGGCTGAATTACAAGGAAATTTCAAGTCCTAACTTCAGAGTGTATTAGCTGTTAAAGTATTGATATCAAATGCTAAAGAATAAAATCTTGTAACTTGGCATGAGGATTTGGGGAAGGACCCTATTAAGTATGAGAACTTTGAACTCTCAGATTCTCAAGGTTTTATATGTCACCAAAGGAATTATTCTCTTCACTCTCATCAAAGGAGACAGCCTAATACCCTACAACCTAGAATATTGCCTCATCTGCCTTTGGTGGAGGAAACTAATTCTTCATTTTCTGCTAAACCAGTAGTGATTTTTCCTAAGGAAGATGCTAGGCAAGAGAAAAGTGATGTTTCTCAGAGCGCAGCAACAGTTAGTTTTACACTGATAACCAATCCTCCAGCTAAGAAGGCTCCTCCTAGACTGGTTATAGAAAGAAAAGTTTATGAGGAGATGGGCTATACTACTAAAGAGATTAATGAGTTGCTAATTCATTTAAGCAGAAGTCTGTAAAATAAGTGTGGCA
This sequence comes from Rattus norvegicus, assembly GCF_021556685.1. Classification (NCBI taxonomy): domain Eukaryota; kingdom Metazoa; phylum Chordata; class Mammalia; order Rodentia; family Muridae; genus Rattus; species Rattus norvegicus. The sequence continues at coordinate 160,965,460 of NC_141535.1, forward strand.
ATGAATATTAAAATTGTGTGATAATGATGGAAAGAATATAAAACTGGATCAAGATAAGTTTATTGATATGGGCTTACTGGATAGAGATTCTAGGTTTATTAGGGAAGTTTGCACACTTGAAAAGGGTGTCAGAAGTTTTGTGAAAGATTCGATGAAACATGTGCCAAAGTATGGCCTAGTAAGAAGTTGGAAATATCTGATAGACCTTGGCTTACTGTTGATAAAGAGTGTTTAAGTATCATGGAATTTACAGTGCTAGAGTATGTATTATATGTAAAACCTAACCTTCCACATTGGGAAAGACCATAACAAAGGTTATAAGATGCAAAATGGTAAGCTTAGCACTAGCACATTTACAGAGATTTCTCAGTTCCTTGTGCCCAATCTTAGGGTTGGAAATGCTGCTGCTAAGTTGAATGAATTAAATTTGATAGATTAATTGGGCCCTTAAGTAGTAGCAGCCAGGTGGCAGCACTGAATCATCACAGGCAAAGTGATCATACTTATCATGAAAGGCATAGTCAAAGCAATATCCATAATGGCCTAACCCATGGTAGTACGAATAATCTGTACCTTTTATGCTGGCTAATCAGTCATGGTGATTTCTGTTATGAAACAGATAATAAGCCTACTCTATTCCTTTGTTGTTGTTGTTTCTTTGTTTGTTTGTTTTGAATTGTGCCAGCAGAAGGATTTTCAAACAAATGACAGAAAAGCTAAGCGAAATCTTGGCAATAGAGTATCATGGTCATGAAAGAATTTTCAGACCTGAGCCAGTTTGCAAAGTCAGAATTTGTTGAATGAAGTGGTGGCACTTTAAGAACTTTGCTAAAAATTTCAAAGATGTTCACTCTTTCTCTGGTTCTTCCACAGAGGGACTTAAGACATTTTACAAGGGTAATTACACTAGAAGAAAGTAAGAAATCAGATTTTCTGAGGTCCATTGAATAGTGGTTCAGAATTGACCCAGATTCCAGGAGTCCCTAGGAAGCATTGTAGCCCATGGTTAAAGTGGGGTCTTATAAAGGACAGGTGATTAGTGTAATTTTGTTGCAATTACACCTCACTATACGTTTTCCAAATCCCAAAACCCGTCTTGCAGTTTTTTTCTACAGTTACCAAGGCAATTGAGGTGTATAACTAGAAAATTGGCAGAATTCCCATATTGGCTGTTGACCTATCAAAATAGGAGTCAGTGTGGTAGTAAAGGCAAAATGGATGCCATTGGAGTTGCCTCTACTAGAGAATCAAAAACACAGCACATTGCAGGAGGAACTCTAGAAGTCAATGGCACCATCATGAAGTTGAAAAACATGATTATGGTTTTTCTACCATCACTCCTTTTATTTTATATGTGCCATTGTGGACAAGAGAATGGTTATTGAAGAATAACATCTTAATATTAAAAACTTAATCACATAGGGACTGATTACTGCTGCTTTAAAAGTTGTGATTCTCTTACTTTAACATATTATATCATTCCACAGGATGTGGTACACAGGTACTGATCTAGCAAATGCAGGATTCTTGTCCCAGTCCATAAAAAAGACCAGAAGTAATTTTGTTTCATTTGTCAAGACCAGCAGTATACTCAATACAATTTTATTTTGGATATTTTTTCTTAACATTTGAAATGTTATCCCTTTCCCGGTTTCCCTTCCATAAACCCCATATTCCATTGCCCTACCCTTCTTTTATGTTCCTTAACTCAACCACCTATCCCATCATGCTTGCCCAGCCTGACATTCCCCTACATTGGTTCTGAGAGGGTCCAGCCTTGGTAGGACAAGGGCTTCTTCTCCCATTGTTGCCCAACAAGGCCAATATATATGCAGCTATATACAGCTGAAGTCATCAGTCTGTCCATGTTTACTCTTTGGGTAGTGGTTTAGTCCCTGGGAGCTTTAATTGGTTGGTATTGTTGTTCTTATGGGGTTGCAAGCACCCAGTTCCTTCATTCTTTCTCTAACTCCTCCAATGGGGATCCCATTCTCAGTTCAATGGTGTGCTGCTAACATTCGCCTCTGTATTTGTCATGTTCTGGCAGAATGTCTCAGGAAGCAGCTATATCAGGCTCCTGTCAGCATACACTTCTTGGCATCAGCAATATTTTCTGGGTTTGGTGGCCATATATATATATGTATGTATATATATATACACACACACACACACACACACACACACACATATATATGGGCTGTATCCCCAGAAAGGAGCATGAACTGAATGGCCGTTCCTTCATTCTCTGCTTGAACACTGTCTCCATATCTCCTCCTATGAACTTTTTTGTTCCCCCTTCTAAGAACAACTGATGCATACACGCTTTCCTAATCCTACTTTTTGAGCTTCATGTGGTGGGTGGATTGTACCTTGGGTAATTCGAGCTTTTTGGCTAATATCCACTTATCAGTGAGTGCATACCATGTGTGTTTTTCTGTGATTTGATTACCTCATTGAGGATGATATTTCCTAGTTCTATTCATTTGCCTAAGAATTTCATGAAGTCATTGCATTTAATAGCTGGGTAGTACTCCATTGTGTAGATATACCTCATTTTCTGTATCAATTCCTCTGTTGAAGGACATCTGGGTTCTTTCCAGCTTCTGGGTATTATAAACAAGGATGCTATGTACATATTGGAGCATGTGTCCTTGTTATAAATTGCTCTTTTTATTTCTATGAAGAATTGAGTTGGAATTTTAATGGGGATTGCATTGATTCTATAGATTGCTTTTGGCAAGATGGTCATTTTTACAGTATTAATCCAGCCAATCCATGAGTACAAGAGATCTTTCCATCTTCTGAGATCTTCTTCAATTTCTTTCCTCAGGGACATGAAGTTCTTGTCATTCAGATCTTTCACTGCTTGATCAGAGTCACAGAGAGGTTTTTTATATTATTTGTGACTATTGTGAAGGGCATCATTTCCCTAATTAATTTCTCAGCCTGTTTATCATTTGAGTAGAGAAAAGCTACTGATTTGTTTGAGTTAATTTTAAACCCTGCCACTTTGCTGAAGTTGTTTATCAGGGTTAACAGTTCTCTGGTGGAACTGAGGCAAGGTCTCAATGGCCATTCTTTCAGTCTCTGCTCCAAACTTTGCCTCCATATTCCCTCCTATGAATATTTTTGTTCCACCTTTTAAGAAGGAGTGAAATATCCATACTTTGGTCATCCTTCTTCTTGAGCTTCATGTGTTCTGTGGATTTTATCTTGGGTAATTTGAGTTTTTGGGCTAATATCTATTCATCAGTGAATGCATACCATGTGTGTTTTTCTGTGATTGGGTTACCTCACTCTGGATGATATTTTCTAGTTCTGCACTATTTCTTATCATTTGATGTAAAGAGCAATTATTCCCTATCAAGTTTATTTCCTTAGTTTAATTAAACAGTTTACATTTACATAAGATAGAGTTTATATTGAAATAGTACAACAAAATTTATTATTTAGTCTGATAGGTTTCTGATTATATCTAACATACTTAGATATATTAGTAAAATTTAAAATATAAGCTTTATCTTTCAATAACTGTGAGTTTATGAGTCAACCACTTAATTTAAATTTTGTTACATAATTTGGCATAATTTATACTTGAAAACTCAAACAAATGTCAATTAAATACTTTGGTATCTTATATATATGAGTTACATAAAACCATATTTTCAAAATAATATTAAGTATGGCTTTAATTTTTTCTATTTTGAAGTTTTTGCCACGTTCATGTGGTAAATATCCTTCCAACATTTTTCCTTCAAAGCTATATAAATTGATATGCTAACTAATCAAACCATATATTACTACATTCTTACACATAACTACTATAGATGTACTTATACATATATATTAATCTATATGAAATATTTCTTACAATAATTTTGAGGGCTGTCAATACTGGGTGAAACTGTATGTCACGCAAGCTTGACTACCAGAGTTTGGATCCCCTATATCCATTAAAAGATCCAGATCAAGCAGTATATATCTTCAAACCAGTCCTCCTACAGGAATAATGTAGTTATAGAGAGAAGAATTACCTAAAACTAGCCCGGAATGCATGATACGGCAAGAGAAAATAGAGACTCAGTATCAAACCAAAGATGAAAAGTAAAACAATCTATACCTTATTGCTATTTTCTGACCTCTGCAGAGGCTCTTTAATATATGCACATTCACACTCTCACATATCAGTATATGTATATGTATACAAACACACACAAACATATAGGCTAGCTTCCACAGTACTTGAAGTTGGTATTTATACACTCAAAAAAGAAAAAGAAATAATCACCAGTCCTACGCATCTGTGAACACTGTAGTCTAGGTTAACACCTAGCCTGGCAGTTATAACCACTGAGGTGATCGCTATGAAATGGATTTGGACCCATACCCTGCATTCTACTTAAAGTTAAGGTCACCACAATAAACTGAAGTTCTACATGGTAAAAGAGGCAAGAAATGATGGCTTGGTAAGAGCTAAATAGGTCAAAGATCCTAAATGAGAACTTAAAACTCTTATGCTGTTCAATTGACAGAGCATTAAACTGACTCCTTACCACTTTTTGTTACACCTGTAGATTTGTTAATCTCTTAGTCCACATCAGAGAAACATATTTGGAGTAGTAATGGTGCAAAGAATAAGAGATTGAGGAGTGTTCACCCCAAAATGGAACATGTGAATCACTCCATCTTCTCCCTATACTCAGAGATCATTGTAGAATAAAGGACATTCATAGAACAAAGGAACTGTATGACTGAAGAGCAATGTACACAGTGACAGAAATTAGTAAATTTAGTAGTTTACATAAACATGGAATTGGGAGCAAATAGTGGTAGGGAGAGATAGGGGAAGAATTAGAAGTGAGGGAGTAAAGGGTATACAAGATCACATATTATTTACTTGTATAAAATGCTCAAGAAAAACTGATATCTTACGATAGCAAATATAGTTAAGCCATTCACTTTCAAAATCTAACATATTCCTTCAACCTTTCTTTTTCTCAGTAACCAAAGAAACCATTGTTAATGCTGAAAAATGTGACATTTATACATATACATAACACAGAGTGTATGGTTATTAATTACATTATTTAATTTATATGTGCACAACAATTCAATATATTTATCTCTCCTTGTTTTTTGGTTTGTTTTAAGATGCGACTCTATACATAAAATGATCAATATGCTCAGACTAAACCTTTGCAATCTGTAATTAATACCTGTACTATTCAATTATACTTTCTGTAATACATGTAAGACATTTTAATGCATAATTAATCATACATAGTCATATTTGGAAAGTAAATTTTTGGTGTTTATGTTTCCACTTCTACTTTTTTAGCCTAAGTAATGATCAGTTTATGAAAATTATTTTTGCCTCAAGTTTCATTATCTTTTACGCTTAAGGATCAAAGAACAAAACTTATGGGGCAAGATCACTCAGTGATCAATGTCTTCTCCTGTAAGTTGAGGAAAGCTTTGCCTTTTTTCAGAACCATGCAAATGTTGAAGGGCTTGACAGCTATCATTTAATTACTGTATTCAAAGGCAAACAGCAGGGTCGGTGAGGATTATACAGACTAGTGAGAATAGACCCAAAAGAACATGCATGGTATGTACTTACTGATAAGTGGATATTAGCCATAAATTACAGGATACCCATGATACAACTCACATATTATAAGACACTTAACAAGAAGGAAGGCCCAAGGAAGACCTCAAAGCTACTTAGAAATGGGAAAAAATAATCCTGGGAGGCTGAGGGAGGGAGGAACCTGACTGCAAAAAAGAATGGGAGAGGCAAGGGGGGAAAAGTGGGGCAGGATCAGATATGGAAGGGAGGGACAGGAGAGAAGGTTAGAGGGCCAGAAAAATGAATTGAAATATGTTGCAGTGCGGGGTGGGGAGCAGGGGGAACCTTGAAAATGTCCCAGAGATCTGGGATATGAGAGGATTCCAGAACTCAGTGGGGATGAAATTAAGTGAGATGTCCAGCAATGGGGAGATGGGACCTGAGGAGACTAACTCCAGCATATAGGCATGACCCAACCGCCCATCTTCGAATCTTTTAACACTGAATTGTTGCTATCTAAGGATATAGACAAAAATGGAGGAGACTGAAAGAAAGGCCACACAGTGACCAGCCTAATTGGGGATCTATTCCATGTGCACACACCAAACCTACACACTGTTACTGATGACATATTTTGCTTGCAGATAGGAGCTGGGCATGGCTGTCCTCTGAGAGGCTCTACTACCAACTGACTGAGATAAATGCACATACTTAGAGTGAACCATTGGATTAAGGTCGGTCGGGAACTTATATGGAAGAGTTAGGGGAACAACTTAAGGAGCTGAGAAGAATTGTAACTTCATCAGATCAAATGTCAATTAGCGTGAAACCCTCAAAGCTCCCAGAAACAAGCCCAAAATCCACAGAGCATACATGGGCTGCTCTATGACCCTAGTCACATGTGTAGCAGAGGCCTGCCCTGTCCAGCCTTAGCAGGAGAGGACGTGATTAATCCTGTGGAAACTTGATGCCCCAGGGGAGAGGGATGTTGGAGGTGGTGAGGTGAGAATGGGTGGGCTGTGGTGGAGCACTTTATGTGAGGGGTTACAGGGTAAACTCAGGGAAGGAGACCAGGAAGACAGGCTACTTTTGAAATGTAAATAATTAAAATAATTTAATAAAAAATTTGATTTGATTGGAAGAATATGTCTCAATGTATAATAAGAAAAGAAAAAAACTATAGAAGATGATTCCACACCCTAACCGCAGGCCTTCACTTGTGCACATTGACAAATGTATTTCAATCTGAAACACACAAACATTCAGGTACCTATGTACATGCACAGACCACCACCACATAACCAAATACGCCGAAGTGTGCAAATAAAAGAAAAAGGAAAACAGAAACAAAAACCTTGGCCTTTCCCTGAAGCCTAGATTTGCTGCTTCTCACATCCCAATGTCTGTGGCTGTGGCATCTTTACTCCTTGTTGATCTTAAGCTAGTTGGAAAAGCTAATTTCTCATGTCAAAAAGTACATAAACTTTATGTGATAAAGTTTTTCTTACCACAAGAAGAGACATTTACTGAAAAATAAGTAGTATTTAATTTTATGAAACTACAGAAATGTTCACAGAATTAAATCACAGATTGTTTTGTACTTGCTCAAATTCTAAATTATCTTTATATCATTTGCATATGTATTCTATTCACTTCATAGCTTTTATGGAGGCAATTTTAATATTCGTTCTGAGAATAGTGGTAAGTTGTGGTACACTAAGAATAAAACAAGAGATTCTTATTGAAGAAAGAGATTATTCACCTGTTCATGACTAAAGAATGGGGGCTACTGTGTCTTCTTTTTTATACATTTGATGTTTTAGGCAAACTCATAAGGTAAACAAATTAGCAACAAGGGAATCATTATTGTGCATGCTACCCTTCACAAGTTAGTTTGTGAGATATGGTACATTAATTATTTTATTCATGCTCAAAGAAATCACTTGTATATATAAAAAAATCAGTTTAGAAAACTCAAAATTGAATGGTCCAGAATTGGAATTAAACCATCTAATTATGCTACTCTTACTCCAAACTCTAAAACAAAAAATGATAGCTAACAACACAAGTAGTGCTATTTTATACTTTTGTTGAAATTAAGCTGTATTACAGCCCTTTTTGTTTTTAAACTTTGAGTTCTTATTCATCCTTGTTCCTAACAAAGCTAAAAGGGCTTTATAGGAAAAACTTTAAGTAATCTAGTTTTAGATTCTATTTACTCATAAAATGTTCAACTATTCTTCTTTTCTGGCAAGGATCATTTGCCTGAAAATTTGTTAGACAACCTTAATAACTAAACCTTTAACTTTTCTTTTATTTTTTGTTTCCTATAAAGATAATTTTATCCAGCTCATTTGTGCAATGATTTGGTTCCTGAGAATTTGAATTGGCTTTATTCACGTACATCTGAATCTAGCACCAGGGCTAGGAAACCTTTGTAGGCCAGAACACATATTTCCCAAGAATAATGTCAAAAAGTGTTATTTTAATATGCACAAAAGGACATAGTTAGTACACAGGAGGTTACTCTAAGGAAAATAATACTGGTGCTTAGAATTAACTTTATTTCAGCTTAAGCCTGCTAAACAGTCATCCATATCTATAACTGTTGCATATGTACATGACACAGGGTCAATGAATATACTTCACTACTGACTCTGAGATTCAGATAGGGACCATTAGAATATTGGTTTTACAACTGTTCTTATCTTTTTGTCCATTATTGTCTGATTATCAGTTTGAAATACTATTGAGTAAGTAAGACAAGTGAGAGAATGACATCAGTCCATACTGAGGCTTGCAACTGCACCACACTGGAATCCAGTTGTATTGATAACATCCTTAAGGCTGACGACTACACTGCAAGATAAAAGGTTACCTGTGGAACTTCAAATGGGTCAGACTTTGTTTACATCTGTTTCAGAATCTCTTTCATTATTATCAAAATGAAAGAGAAAAGCAGCCTCAACAATTGAACAAACTAATTAAAAAGCAAATACAGAAGACTTTCCTCATTCTGGTGAAATAGTTTTGTTTACATAGTACAACTATTTGAATAAGAACATGAAAGAAAAAAAAAAGGAAAAATAAAAGATTCTTCCAAAGTAGCATATGGTCTTTGATTCGACTTTTTTTTTTCATAATTTTAGAGGAAGAACTGTCTGCTTTTCTTTTTCTAAAAATTGTGTTTCTTAATTCATTTTAGCAGGACAAAAACTTTAATATTAGAGTTCCAATAAACATGATAACTAATTAATGATTAAGACAGCGACACTCCATCACTTCAAAATATTCTCTGATTCAAAATTATTTAAGTGAGAAAAATTATAGGAAGAGACTGAGAACTCAGTGAGAAATATTCAAGTAATTATAATTCAATAAATATATGTTGAGCTTTTAATTTCATATAATGATAAACACACACACACACACACACACACACACACACACACACACTATTCCTGAGGCAACTTCATTTTTTACCGTGTATAACATGACTTTCAAATCTTATTACCCTTTGTACAATTTATATCATATAAATATATATATCATATAAATATATTATCAAGAAAATATTTATTTTCTAATCTCAAATTCATTAGCTGTGTTTGTCTTTTAGGGTTGTTTTATAAAATGCAGCATTATTTTGTACTATTTCTTGATTTACATCAATAACCAGTGAATAAAGTTTTATGTTAATTTTACTTTGTTATCTTTTTATCAATTCTGTGACTACATCGTCATTAATCAATTTCATTTCATTTGCAATACTACGTGATAATTTCTACAGTATTTGAAACTTTTTCCTTTTATTTTTTGAACCTTATATTGAAAAAATACTTTTATCCTTTCTGAAAGATATTTTTGAAAATTCCTTCTGTTCTCCATGTTTGGAAAGTGTGATATGCTATAAAGGCACAGAGCAGTACATGCTTCTTGTGTAGCTAGTCCACGGTGTATTATTCCCCTTGTGTAGTATGTCTTGCTGTTTGTAGACCTGACATTAAAAGGTTTTAGTTTTGTGAGTTTAATCTGTGGGGAACCCAGGAGGTTTCCATCATGCTCCTGAAGCTATGTATTAGGAAGTTGTTATGCTAACATTACTGGTTCAATTTTACTGTTATTAGGCTCTTTACTCTCTATTATTCTTCTATGCCTTTTGAACTCTGTTCCTCTTCTATTTCTTTTTTTAACATTTACCTTATTAAATGTAAATAATGAATATATTAGATGCTCAATTGAATCAAAGAGAATAATGGGTTATTACTACTTTTCTGAGGTTCTAAAGATTTATTTTTACTATATACCACAAAACACTTCTGACTGTATATTATTTTTGTGCAATAACAATGCAAAGTCTTAGAAGTCTTTTAGTAATTGTATTTAAGCTAAAATATGTACATATGTATGGATATATTTTTCACATTTTAGAACGTCCTCTTCTTTCAGTCATTAGTGTTAGTACATTCCTTTTGTGCCTCTTAAGACTAAGCAGCATTTATTATTATTTAATTAGCTTATAATATTTGTTATTTTGTGTTCTTCCGACAGGATTTCCTTGCTTGTTTACAAGGGAGGTGAAAACATTTGCTGTAAAATTCCATTGCTAGAGAAACAAACTAAAGACACTATTTGGTAATTTACTTGCTGTTGTACACAGAGAATCACTACAGAGCTAGTCATATTACTTCGATGGTTCCTTAACTTGTCAGTAGCTTAAGTTGAAAAATAATATCTCACTATTGTTTAAACTGTACTCTAAATATTAAAAATCTAGTATACTCTAAATACTTATCTATATTCCCCTGTGCAAGAGTACCTCTTTTTTTAAAAATGTCTTTCTTTAAAGACATTTATTTATTTATTTTTTTGCAAGAGATGCAGATTTACTACTGAGATTTACAACTGGGCACAATGTAGATCGTTCACCAAGGGAACATTATCATACCTGATCTGTGGTTATATTACAAAACCAAAAGGTTATTCAAATATTTGAGATTCAATTATTTTATCCCAAATGGTGGCAAAAGTGTATATTTAATTTTTTTTATTATTAAATGCTTCGGCAAAAAAGCTTTAAAGTAAGTAATGCTCTTAAATACATTATAGATATAAAAGAATTTACTTTCAAGATTCCATCCCTTTTGGGTTTATAAAGATGATGAATTATGTATCAAGAATGGAAATTGTGGGTTGGAGACTCATAGATAGATTGAAGTGGTCACCCTGGCTCCATCATATAAGATACTTATCAAAGGATATACCAAAAATCTTGTTGATTCAAGTACCCAAGAAATTCAGTATCTATATCAGTTAGTTTTTATATTGTGATTGAGAGATTTCTATTGACTATACTGATAAATCTTAAACAAAGCAGTCATGAATCAAACAGGAAGGAAATAACAAGTCTTTTTTCTAATTCAAATTCATTAATCCCTTTGGCAGCACAGTAAGGGATTTTTCCAAACAGAATGCTAATAGAATATGCATTAGCCTTCAGACTGAAAGCCACGCAGGACCCTCTCATAGCACTGACATTAATTTTTAACAATGCATTGACATAGATTTTCACTATTGCTACATGAACACATAATGGTCCACAAATAATTTTCCATATCCACATAGAAATTTTAATAGGAATTTGGATTCAAAGTACTGTTGACACAAACATTAGTTAACATTACTTTGCAAGATGATTCTATTCTGTTACAACAATTTTGAATTGAGTGAATGAAGGCTGCGAGAAAGCTGTCATGAGGAATGGAGTGTGAGGAAAGCACAGCTCACGTCCAAGATTTGAAGTACTCTCCAAGTAATGCAAAATACTTACTGAAAGATCTGATCTAATCTTCAACAGAAGAACCATATCAACTTTGGATTTTTCTGTTATTCAAAGCATTTCTCCCTACAGAAAAGTACAACTTTTTGGTTCGGGGATATATATATATATATCATTAGCAAGAATTTTGTTGTGGTCTTTTTTTTTTTGACTAGTGTGTACTTAGTATTGTATTGTAATGGATAAAATGGAAAAGAATTATCAATATTCTGTGTCAGTAACACAACAGTGAACTTATTTTTAAAACGTGTTTGCCTTACTCTTACTCTAAATGATGGAATATTCTTGATCTTTTTTTCTCTCTGTCATTAATCTATGAATACATTAAAATATGACCCTGAAATCTTATACTAGATGCTCTAAAATGGTCCAGTTTCCTTCCTTATCTACATTTTGTCTTATGTAATTGGTTTTAATTTTATTTCTTTTACTTACATTCATTTTCAGAAGCTTAATATACAAATTAAAATAAACATTTTTACTATTAAATGGAGGATAATTATGCATAGTGATGTGTCTCTCCAAATATTTGGTTAAGTGAAAAACTGATTTTATTATGAATGAACATAAATGAATTACAATCAGTAGAAATCTTGGCAACCTAATTAATTGTTCTGCTTTTAGGATTAAAGTTATCTTACATATAATATATAGTTGTCTTTAAGAAATCTACTGACACCATTATATAAAAGACATACTTACATAAAATGAAAAGAAAAAGCGCTCTGAACACTGTTTATTTTGTCAAAACTCATTCATCAAATAAATAAAAAATTCAAAAGAAATGAAAGAACCTACAGAAAGTACTGTCAAAACTCTTAACACTCCACTACTGAACCTTTTCAATAGTCCTAACATATAGAGAACTAGATTACTTGAAGATTGTTCTTCAAGATTAGTATCTAGTTTGGCATAAACATATAAACATACAAAACTACTTGCTTAGATATATAAAACTTTATTTTATATTTTACATATTTTAAATAATATAATACAGTGAAATATTTTATTCAAATTTTATAACTATACTTATGTAATAGAATGCTAAATTAAACAAAATAGTAGAATTCTTAACTCACTATTAATTTTGTTAATAAATTTCACAAGCATTGTTGAGGAGATATATTAGAACTTACTAAAATAAAAAGTTAAATGTATGAAGTAAAAAAGTAAGAACCAAACATTTCATTATAATTTATTTGTTTTGCTCTATAGCCTTAGAAATATTTATGTGAATATTTTAGTAATTAACAAGATTAGGTTTGTAATTACTTTGATAATTTCTTTATCTTTTGAGATATTCTGTTTCTTTGGTAATATAAAATAATGAAAAACTAAACTGAGATACTAGCTTTCTCTGTTTTTAATCATGACACTTTTATATTCTTTACATATTATATTCAATACATTTTTAATATTTTTGTAAGTATGGAGAGGTATTTCACATTTAGACATATCGTTATTTTCAAAAGGCTACCTTTAAAGAAATTGACACCATCGAAAAGGATTATAACACTGAAGGGAAGTGATGACTCAGGTTATATCAATTGTACTACCGTTATTTTATTGACATCTTTTTAGATTATATTGATAGACTTTTATTGATTTTTATGATATTTTTCTGCAAAGCCACTTGATCAACTATTTCTTTTCAGCTTACACTGTAGTATGAAAAATGAGATTCTTATACAATTATGATTTGCTAGATAAATTGGCAAAATATGAAATAAAATTTATATATGCATCTATTACAAGCTCACTTACAATTTTACAGAAATGATTATTATTGGAAAAGGTTTACTAGAAAGGTGTTTAAATTTGTACAGGATTTGAGAAAATAGAAACTTAGCAAAGTTAAGGACAAGGTGCTATAGATGACTGTGGCAAAACAGGTTGGCTTTTATTCCTAGTATCTCCTCCTCACAACCAATATTGTTTATTTGAAATTTCTACCCAGCCTTCTACATATGGACAAAAAATAGGATTTATACCACTGATTCTAACTGCTAAAATTGAATACAAAAATTAATTTGAACAATGAAAATTGGAATATTAGTTATTCTGCTATTAGCAAGAACAGAGTGACATTTTTTGGTGATAATTGCAACATCATAGTATGATGATGCAAGAAAGTTTAACTCAAAGGAAGAAAAATGTCATGATTTTATTTTTTAACTGTGTATTTTAAAGTGGTTTGCTGATCTATTTCTCTAGAAAGAAAATCTTACGACCCAGAATTGATATACAACATGAACTGAGGCTAAGTGGTAGGAAAGAAATGGGTTTTCAAGATACAAAAGGATATATGTTGAATACAAACCAGAGAACAATCATAGAAAAACAAAGGACAGTGGTATATTATCACAGTAATTAGAGCAGAGCCAGTAGAACTAATACTTAATGTATGAGAGCATAGGTTTTGAAATTATGCATCTTGTTAATATTCTGTTTTATTTTAGGATCTCTTCATTGAAGGATTATTTAGGACCATACCTCCTCTCCAATTATTTTAGGATATAATTATGTATATTTTAATCTGCTTATCATATTCTAAAAGTTGAAGTGCTTCTTTTGACATATTTTAGCTGCCATTGTCATTGAAATTATAAAAGAATATGATGGTGAATTAAATGCTAGTTGAATGATTTTTCAAATATACTTAGCATCTATACCTCCCTTTAGAAATAAATGCCTATACTTATATATCCAAAAAATATTTTTCAGTCACTCCTATGCAAACAAGAGGGAATTTTGTATTCAAACTAAAGGTTTCTACTCCATACCACAATTGGTAATTTTTGTCTTGTTTTATTTTATTTTTTACTAAATTGCTATCCAAATTCAACTGAGTAGAATTTGTAGAAAGGTTTTTATTCTATTAACAGCTAATATTTTGAAATATGTACATGTGAATAGTATATTGGACAACAATAATTGAAAGAATAAACAACTGTTAAACAGGAGACCAAGAGTGCACGGAAGAGAGAAAACTTCTAGGAAGAAAGATGAAGAAGAGTATGAAATTGAACTCTCCGGTTTCATGAGATTTTTCTCGGTTATGTCTTCTTACTTAGTATGAGGATTGTAATTAAACAAACTCAAATTATCTTGTATTTCTAAACAAACTGTCATACTCAGTATGCAAGAAAAAATTTAGAACAAGACATTCAGAAATATCTACTCATTAAAGCTATATATTAAATAATAAAAGCAACTCATTTGTTTTGAAATTTAGAAATCATTACAGTACTTCCACTTGTAGTTTGAATAGTCATTCATCAATATTTTATATTCAAATATGTACTGCATATTTTCCAAAAGGGTTGAATGGTATCTAAGCAGAATGGAATACAGTAGGATTTTTACAGCATAACTGAAATTTTGATGATTAAAAGCATGAAATTTCTAAATACTTTACAACAAATCTGTACTGAGAAGTAGTTATGTATATACTTACATGTAAAATATTTTTATGACAAATGTTGCTCATATCCAAGCAAAACCTTTTGAATTCCCTTAGACATTCCTCCTTTTACTTTTTTAACTTTAAACAGGGTTTCTCAACCTGTGAATTTTGACCACTTTTAAGGTGGAAGGATTCTTTCACAGGTGTTCCATATCAGATTTTTATACTACAGGACAGTTATGAAGTCGCAACTAAATCATTTTATTATTAGAGGTCACCAAACATGAGGAACTGTATTAAATGTCACTGCCTTAAGAACACTGGCAAATATCTATCAGTGGTCTTTGTCTTTTTCAATCCCTCCCCTTTCATGTCTAGTGCTCTTCTTCTTCTTCTTCTTCTTCTTCTTCTTCTTCTTCTTCTTCTTCTTCTTCTTCTTCTTCTTCTTCTTCTTCTTCTTCTTCTTCTTCTTCTTCTTCTTCTTTGTTAACTCTCAAGAAAACCTTTCAGTCTTCTAGATTAGTTGGGGTTACATTTATTGTGATGTAACACCAGGAACAGAAACAGTTGAAGAGAAAAAGGGTTTACTTGGCTTATGTTTCCACATCAGTAGTCTATTCGTGAAGGAAATAAAGAAACACAGTAGTAACCTGGAGGTAGGAAACTATAAAGGGGTGTTGTTTACTGGTTCAGCCCCTCTGGCCTTTTCAGCCTACTCTCTAATATGACCCAGAATCACAAGCCTAGTGATGTCTCTAAGTACAGTGATCTGGACCCTACTGCATCAATCACTGATTAAGAAAATGCCATAATCTTTTTTATCTGTTTTTGGTTTTTTTGTTGTTGTTTTGTTTTTGTTTTTGTTTTTTGTTTTGTTTTTGTTTTAAGACTGGGTCTCTCTGTGGAGCCTTGACTGTCCTGGACCTCATTCTATAAAACAGGCTGGCGTCAACCTCACAGAAATTCACGTACCTCAGCCTCCCAAGTGCTTGGATTAAAGTTTAGTGCAACGACAGTTCTACTCTGATGTAGGCATTTTTCTTCTATTTTTAAAAATAATTTTATCATTTAAAATAATTTTCAAATATAAATATATGTTGGTGATATTCTTCATCCCCAATAAGTCATTTTATATCCTCTCACCCTCTATACCCACCCAACTTTTTATTGGCTTTTTTATTTACATTTCAAATGTTATCCCCTCAGTAACCCCCCAGCCCCTCCCACCTCTCATGTCCACTTGACTAAATGAGGGTGTTCCCCAACCACATTTCCTGCCTACCCACACTGAAATTCCCATACACTGTGGCATTGAGCCTTGGCAGGACCAAGGGCTTCTCCTCCCATTCATGCCCAACAAGGCTATGTATGCAGTTTGAGTCATAGGTCTGTCTACGTGTACTCTTCGGATGGTGCTTTAGTCTATGGGAGCTCTGGTTGGTAGGTATTGTTATTCTTTTTTTTTTTTGGTGTTGTTATTCTTATGGGGTTTCAAACCCCTTCAGCTCCTTTAATCCTTTTTCTAATACCTCCAATGGAGACCTAATTCTCAGTACAATGTTTGGCTGTGAGCATTTGCCTCGGAATTTGTCACGAGCTTGCAGAGCATCTCAGGAGACACAAATATCAGGCATCTGTCAGCTTGCACTTCTTGGCATCAGCAATATTGTCTGTGTTTGGTGGCTTTATAACGGATGGATCCTCAGGTGGGGCAGTCTCTGGATAGACTTTCCTGCAGTCTCTCCTCCAAACTTTGTCTCTGTATTTTCTCCAGTGAATATTTTTATTACCCCTTCTAGGAAGCACTGAAGCATCCACACTTTGGTGGTCCTTCTTCTTGAGCTTCATGTGGTCTGTGGATTTTATGTTGGGTAATTCGAGCTATTAGGCTAATATCCACTGATCAGTGAGTAAATACGATGTATGTTCTTTTTGTATTTGGGTTACCTCACTAAGAATGATGTTTTCTAATTCCATCTGTTTACCTAATAATTTCATGAAGTCATTGTTTTTAATAGCTACCCCATTGTGCAGATGTACCACATTTTCTGTATTCATTCCTCTGTTGAGGGACATGTGGGTTCTTCTACCTCCTAGGATTATAAATAAGGCTTTTATAAACACAGTGGAGCAAATGTCTTAATTATATATTGGAGTAACTTTAAGGTATATGCTCAGGAGTGGTTAGCTCAGTCCTCAGGTAGCCCTACGTCCAATTTTCTGCGCAACCTCCAGACTGATTTCCAGAGTTGTTGTACCAACTTGCAATCACACCAACAGTGGAAGAGTATTCATTTTTTAAATATCCTCATCAGCATCTGCTGTCACCTAAGTTTTTGGACTTAGACATTCTGACCCATGTGAGGTGGAATCTCAGGGTTATTTTGATTTGCATTTCCCTGATGACTAAGGATGTTGAACATTTCTTCAGGGGCTTCTGAGCCATTGGATATTTCTCAGTTGAGAATTCTTTGGTTAGCACTTTACTCCATTTTTAATAGGTTTATTTGATTCTCTGGAGTCTAACTCCTTGAATTCTTTGTATATATTGGATATTAGCCTTCTATCAGATGTAGGATTGGTAAAGATCTTTTCCCAATCTGTTGGTGGCTGTTTTGTCATAATGACAGTGTCCTTTGCCTTACAGAAGCTTCGAAGTTTTATGAAGTTTCATTTGCTGGTTCTCAATCTTAGAGCACAAGCCTAAGATGGTGTTCTGTTCAGGAAATTTTCCCCAGTGCCCATGTGTTCAAGGCTCTTCCCTATATTTCCTTCTATTAGTTTGAGTGTATCTGGTTTTCTGTGGAGGTCCTTGATCCATCTGGACTTGAGCTTTGTACAGGGACATAACAATGGATTAATTTTCATTCTTCTACATGCTGACCTCCAGATAAATCAGCACAATTTTTGAAAATGCTCTCATTTGTCCACTGGATGGTTTTAGCTCCTTTGTCAAATATCAAGTGACCATATTTTTATAGGTTCATTTCTTGGTCTTCAATTTTGTTCCATTTACCCGACTGCCTGTCTCTGTGCCAATACCATACAGTTTTTTTTTTAAATCACTTTTGCTCTGTAATACACCTTGAGGTCAGGCATAGCAATACCCCCAGAAGTTCTTTTATTGTTGAGAATAATTTTTACTATCTTGGGTTTTTTGTTATGCCAAATGAATTTGCAAATTTCTCTTCCTAGCTCTGTGACGAATTCAGTTGGAATTTTGATGGGGATTGCAATAAATTTGTAGATTGCTTTTGGCAAACTGGCCATTTTTAAAATATTAATCCTGCCAATCAATGAGCATGGGAGATTTTTCCATCTTCTGAGATCTTCTTCAATTTCTGTCTTCAGAGACGTGAAGTTCTTGACATATGAATCTGTCATTTCCCTTGTTAGAGTCACACCAAAGTGTTTTATCTTATTTGTCACTATTGTGAAGGGTATCTTTCCCTTCATTTCTTTCTCAGCCTGTTTATATATATCCAGCCACTTTGCTAGAAAAGTTTTCTGGTTAAATTTTATAGTCACTTAAGTATACTTTCATATCATCTACATAGAGTGATATTTTGACTTCTTCTTTCCAATCTGTATCCCTTTGACTTCTTTTTGTTGTCTGATTACTCTAACTAGGAAATCAAGTACTACATTGAACAGATAGAAATTGGGAAGCCTTGTCTAGTCCCTGATTTTAGCTGGATTGCTTCGAGTTTCACTCCATTTTGTTTGATGTTGACTACTGGTTTGTTGTTATTGCTTTTACTATGTTTAGGTATGGGTCTTGAATTCTTGATCTCTCCAAGACTTTTAACAGGAAGGGATGTTGAATTTTGACAAACGCTTTCTCAGCATCTACTAAGATGATCATGTTTTTTTTTTCTTTCTGAGTTTGTTTTTATAGTGGATTATGTTGATGAATTTCCATATAATGAACCAACCCTGCATCTCTCAGATAAAGTCTACTTGATCATGGTGAATGATTGTCTTGATGTGTTCTTGGATTCTGTTTGTGAGGATTTTATTGAGTATTTTGAATTGATATTAATAAAGGAAGTTGGTCTGAAGTACTCTTTGTTTTTGAGTATTTCTTTGTTGAGGTATAAGTATAATTGTGACTTCAGAGAAGAAATTGTGAAGTGTTCCTTCTGTTTCTATTCTGTGGAATAGTTTGGAGAGTATTGGTATTAGGTTTTCTATGAACATCTGGTAGAATTCTGCACTAAACCCATCTAGTCCTGGGCTTCTTTTAGTTGATATACATTTTTTGCCCTTCTTTTCTTTCTTTCTTTTTTAAATTGGATATTGTTTCATTTATACTTCAAATATTATCTCCCTTCCAGGTCTCCTGTCCTTAACCCCCCATCCCATCCCTCCCTCACTTATTGTATGAGGGTGTTCCCCCACCCAATCACTGATCCCTTGCGGCCTCCCTGCCCTGACATTCCCCTACACTGGAGGGTCAGGCCTTGGCAAATATTTAATGACTGCTTCTATTACTCTAGGTATTATATGACAGTTAAGATAGTTTACTTGATCTTGATTTTACTTTGGTACCTATCTGTCTAAAAAATTGTCTTTCATTCAGGTTTTCCAGTTTTGTTGAGTATAAGCTTTTGTAGTAGGATCTGATGATTTCTTAAGTTTCGTCAGTTTCTGTTGTTATGTCTCCCTTTTCATTTCTGATTTTATTATTTTGGGTACTCTGTGCACTTTGATTAATTTGGCTAAGGGTTTATCTGTCTTGTTGGTTTTCTCAAAGAACCAGCTCCTGCTTTTGTTTATTCTTCATGAATTCTTTTTGTTTGTACTAGGTTATTTCAGCCCTGTTTTATTATTTCCTGACCTCTATTCCTCTTTAGTGCATTTGTTAAATTTTTTTCCTAGAGATTTTTGGTATGCTATCAAGCTGCTACTGTATCCTCTCTTCTGTTTCCTTTTGGAGTCACTCAGACCTATGAGTTTTCCTCTTTGTGCTGCTTTTATTGTGCACCATAAATTTGGGTATATTCGTGCCTTTATTTTCATTAAATTCTAAAAAGTTTTAAATTTCTTTCTTTCTTTCTTCCTTTAACAAGCTGTCATTGAGTAGAGCATTGTTCAGCTTCCATGTGTATGCAGACTTTCTGTCACTTTTCTTGTTATTGAAGACCAGTCTAGTCCATGGTGATCTGATAGGATGTATGAGATAATTTTAATCTTCTTGTATCTGTTGTGGCCTGTTTTGGAACCGAAATATGATCAATTTTGGAGAAGGTACGCTGAGGTACTGAGAAGAAGGTATATTCTTTTGTTTTAGGATAAAATGTTCTTTAGATATCTGTTAAGTCCATTTGGTTCCTAACTAATGTTAGTTTCTCTATGTCTCTGTTTCTATTTCCATGATCAGTCCATTGATGAAGAGTGGTGTGTTGAAATCCCCCACTACTGTTGTGGGACGTGCAATGTGTTTTTTGAGCTTTAGTAAGGTTTCTTTTATGAATGTAGGTGCCCTTTGCATTTGAAGCATAGACAATCTTGGTAGATTTTTCCTTTGAAGAGTGCAAAGTTTCCTTCCTTACCTTTTTTTGATAATTTTTGGTTGAAATTTGATATAAGAATGGCTACTCCTTTGCTTGGAACATTGTTTTCTAGAGTAGTCTGAGGTAGAGTCTGCCATTGAAACTGAAGAGTGCTTCCTGTATGCAAAAAATTGTTGAATCCTTTTTTTTTTTTTGAATCCAGTCTGTTAGTCTATTTTTTTTATTGGAGAATTGAATCCAATGATGTTGAAAGATATTAGGAATCAATGGTTGCTGTTTGCTGTTATTTTTGAAGTTAGAGGTGGAATTATGTTTCTGTGGCTATCCTCCTTTGGGTTAGTTGAAATTATATTACTTTGTTTCTTTGCCTAAGATGTAGTTTTCCTCCTTGTATTGTAGTTTTCTATCAATTTTAAGCTTTAAGTTCCTGTTTGTGGAAAGTTATTGTGTAAATTTTGTATTGTCATGGGATATATTCATTTTTCCATCTAAGGTATTTGAGAGTTTTGCTGGATATAGTAGCCTGCACTGGCATTTTTGTTTCTGAAGGATCTGTATGTCACCTGTCCAGGATTTTCTAGCTTTCAAGGTCTCTGTTGAGAAGTCTGGTGTGATTCTAATAGGTCTGCCTTTATATGTTACTTGATCATTTTCCCTTATTGCTTTTGCTATTTGTCTGAGTTAGGGTCTTATTGCTGTGAACAGACAGCATGACCAATGTAAGTTTTACAAAAGACAACATTTAATTTTGGCTGTCTTACAGGTTCAGAGGTTTGGTCCATTATCATCAAGGTGGGAGTATGGCATCATCCAGGCAGGCATGGTTCAGGAAGAGCTGAGTTCTAAATCTTCACTTGAAGGAAGTCAGGAACAGACGGAGCATCCTCAGGCAGCTGGGAAGAGGGGTTCCAAGCCCACCCCCACAGCTACCCACTTCCTCCAAAAAGGCCCACCTTCCAATAGTGCCACTACCTGAGACAAGCATATGAAAATTATCACAATATTCTTTCTTTGTTTTGTTCCTCTGGTGCTTTGACCATTATGTGAGGGGAGAGATTTCTTTTCTGGTCCAATCCATTTAGAGTTCTTGCTCTTGCCTCTCACCATCTGCATATCTCTGATGTTAACTGTTCTTGCTGTCTCTGATAGTGGCTTGATCCTTCTGTAATCTTGTGAGTGGAGTCAGCAATGCTTGAAGACCAGCATTCTCCCTGAGGGATCTGGATACAGTAGGTTGTGGCACAATGTTAGCTCTAGGCACAGGGAGAAACTAGATGGATCCTGCCCAGACTGTTCCTTGGTTCCTGTGTTCTGTGGGCTCTGGATGGGTTCCTCTTGGGCCAGAAATGAGAGTAGAAATGGTGGTTTCACCTGTGATCTCAGGTGTATTAGCACTTCTGAGAAACCAGCTTTCTCCCAGTGGGATCTGGGTACAGAGAGCTGTGGCGCAGGGTCAGCTCTAGGCACAGGCAGAAACCGGAAGCTCACCCATCCAACTTTGAATGGCTTTTATTGGGGAGATATTTTTTTAAATTGACTTCCACTCCTCTCCTGTGACTTTATCTCAAGTTCTCATAAAGCTGTCTCACACACCTTCCTTGGCAATGCACTTAGATGTGTCAAATTTTAACAGTTTCTTTCCTGTCATTTTGACCAAATCACCATCATCATACATAGTTACTATTGCTGGTAGAGTGGTCTCCTACCAGTATTTTTACTTCTATAACAACACTTACCATTATTTTTATTTTCTACACAATAGCCTTTGAAATAAAGTGAGTCATTGTTTTCATTTCAAAATATAAGAAGCACCATGTGGTGGCATATGGTATAATCAAATAATCTAGATCTTGAGCCTAGAGTGGGCTACATAGTGAGACTATGTTTTAGAAAAAAAAATGTACAAAAAAATGTGGAAATTTTCACTCTGCTTTTACAAAGGAAGAAAATACATCTGAAAAATCAATAGCTTCTGTTATTTTCATCAAACAACTGAAGTCCTCTTCAAAACACTGCTGTAACTTCAAAACTTCAAAGTGGAAATCAAAGAATTAAACTAAAGTTGTTTAATGGGACAAAAGGTTAATAAAATGACAATTTAGCCAAGTTTGGCAAGCTGAGTGCTGGAATACTTGAGAAGAAGCAGTTCCTTAAGGTCATTTTCTTAGAGAAATCAATTCCCAAATCTGGGTCTCATTTTAAGGAACCACACCAGGTGAGCAGGAACAGCTGAAATATCCACTTGGATTGTGCCAAGGTGTCTCTTAGAAGCATAAGAATGTTTATTATGTAATATCCCCAGAAGAATCCCAAAACAAAGAATATTTCCACAGTAGAAACTATACCATAGTTTTATACCATCTAGATGGACATTTGCCTAGAAAATTAACATAAGTGATGCTTAAGGATATTTAAAATAAGAAAATGTTCTATAGGGGATACAGTGGAAAGTTCAATATAGATATGAAAGTCTCTTCAACAAATGTTGCTGGTCTAACTGGATGTCTATGTGTAGAAGAATTAAGTAAATCAGTATCAGCCTGAACAAAACGAAATTTCAAGTGGCTATAGGAACCTCAAGATAATACAGGACACATTAAATCTCATAGAAAAGAAAGTGGGAAATACATTTTGAGTGCATTGCTACAGGAGGCAATTTCCCAAACAGAACACCAATGTCTGTTAAGAAAAATTGATAAACGAGTCTTCAGGAAACAGCCATGCTTTTGTAAGGCAAAGGACATTGTCAATAGGATAAAATGGCAGCCCACAGATTGGGAAAGGATCTTCACCAATCCTACATCTCGGAGAGGACTAATAACCAAAATTTACAAACAATTCAAAAAGTTTGGCACTGACAACCCAAATAACTCAATTAAAAATGGGATACAGAACTACACAGAGAATTCTCAACAAAGAATAGCCAAGAAGTACTGCATTAAAAACCTGACTGAAACAAATTGAAAAAAATTTAAAAATGAATACTGTTCTTGATAGATGCCACCTACAAAATTAAGCAAACATACATAAGCAATTTGAACAGACATATAACTACTAGTGAAATAAAACCAGCAGATAATTATTTTTCAACTAAAAAAAAAAAAACAACAAAAACCCAAGACCAAATAGAGTTAGCTCAAAATTCTACAAGGGTTAAAAAGGAATAAAAAAACAGCACTTCTTAAAATATTCTACAAAATAAAAATATTAATAACATGATTAGTTCTCTATGTAATGCCACAGTTACCTCCTTGATACCTAATGACATACTTATATGTATACCTTGATACATAAAGACACAATTAAGAAAAAAATGAAGACCAATTTCCTTTCTGAATATTCATAAAACAATTCTCAACAAAATACTGGCGTACCTAGTCCAAGAATATATCAACAAGATAATCCACTATGATCAAGTAGGTTTTAACCTAGAGAATCAGCATACATAAGGTGATAATGTAATCCATCATATAAGGAACCTGAAATTTAAAAACATCACCATTGCACTAGATGCACAAAAGAGTGTCTTTGACATAATCCAATATCGTCATGATAATCGTCCAAGAAAGATTCCAGATACATTGTCCATGTGTCAACATAATAAAGGGAAATTACAGTGATCCCATTACTAACCTCATAGAATTTCCACTAAAATCAAGGACAAGATTCTCTTTGAAGTCTTGGGTAAAGCAATAAGACTAAATGAAAAGAAGAAGTCCAAGCATCTTTATTTACATATGAATTGTAAAGGTTGATTAAACAAATGATAGTTTAAGCTGTCTGGAGAAGGTAGAAATCTATAGAAATATAAGGAATACACTCACCTATTGCTGATGGAAATGCAAACTTCTACAATCACTACAGAAATCTGTCTTGGTTGCTCAGAAGCTAGGAAATGACCTACCATGGGATGAAATTATACCATTCTGAGACATATACATAAATATCCTAGTATAGAGGAGCCTGAGGTCAGGATGTCCTAGCCTCTTTGTATGGAACCATACAGCTAACAGCTTATCTTAGCCATTGTCAAATTACTTGCTTAGAATAAGCTCCACTACCCTTTGAAGCTGCCAACTGAAAGGCTAGGACATGGCATCTATGGTCAAACATCCTGTGTTCAGTTGGGGATTGCTTTTAAGGTTTTGAATTATTCTGGTCCACAAAATTGGGAATCTGTGAGTCAAAGCAGTTTAGCCAAATACCACTAATGTGTTCTCTATGCTCAAGGCCACATTTACATTCCAGAATACTGGCAGATGATACCAGCCAGCAGGAATAAAGACATTCATTTAGCTATCAACTATGTTTGAGTGGTCATCTCTGGTGGGCTACCTGTAACAGTTGTCAACTGATTTCTTACCTGTTAGATAGATTACTTCAAGTCTTTGCTTAAGTCACTTGAAGTCTTTGCTTAAGTCACAGCAATAAGACAAGTGAAGTAAATCAAAAGGGCAGAAATAGAAAAAGAAGGTAAATGATTTATATTTACATATGTATTGATATTATACATAATTGACCCTAAAATTTCACCAGAAAATTCTAACAACTAATAAACACTTTTAGCAAAGAAGCTGGATAAAAAAAAATAACTAAAAAAATCAGTATCCCTTCCAAATACAAAAGACAAACTGAAAAAGAAACCAGGGAAACAACACCTTTTGCAATAGTCTCAAATAATGTAAAATATATTGGGGTAACTCTAACTAGCAGGTGGAATTCTTCTAAGGTAAAAACTAACACATCAGAGACAGAAATCGAGGAATACATCTGAAAATGGCAAGATCGCCAATGCATATTTAAAGGTGGTATTATGTAGTAAAATTGGACTATGAAACAAAAGCAGTGTGTATATCCATGTTAATCCCCTGCAAAATTTCAACAGAAATCTTCACAAATCTGAGAAAGTCAAATTTCATCTTCATATGGAAGTACACACACACACACACACACGCACGCACGCACGCACACACACACACACACACACACACACACTTGCACATAGCAAGCATAGGTAAAATATCATGAATACTAATAGAATGGTAGAAGTTATTACTCTCACCTATTTAAAGTCATCCTACAGGTGTATAGTAATAAAACCAGTTTTTGTTGGAACAAAATCGAACAAATCAATCAATTTGATTGAATTAATCAAAGACCCAAACATAAATATATACACCTATGGATACCTGATTTTTGTAAAGAGGACAGAAATTTTTCCCACTGTGGAAAAAATAGTATCCTAAACAAAGAGCACTCTTTAAATGTATGGTTTCAGGCACAAGAACCCAAATAGATCTATTCTCATCACACTGTATAAAATTCAAGTACAGATGCCTCAAAATGAAACCAAACTCATAAAACCAAATCACCGGGTAGAAGAGAAAGTGGGGGAGAAACTTAGAACTCATTTGCAAAGCAAAACCCTTCCTGAACAGAAGACATATCATGTAAGCATGAAGATCAATAGTTAAAAAATAGAACCTCATGAATCTGAAAAGCTTTCCCATGATAAAGGACACTGTCATTTGGACCAAGCAACATCCTAGAGAATGGGAAATAAGTTATAGTTACAACACATTAGTTTGAAGACTAATATTGAAAATATGTGTGTGGGGCTGCCGCTGCAGAGAGCCCCTGGGCAGCACCCCACGAGCAAACCTGAGCCTCGGGACCACAGGTAAGACCAAATTTTCTGCTGCAAGAAAGCTGCCTGGTGAGCTTGGGACACACGGAAGCAGAATTTCTCTAGGACCGGGCACATTCTTTGTTTACCGGAAGTCCCACACCCGCGGATCCCGGCCCGCAGCAGCTCTCTGCTCCCAGACCCGGTGAGAGAGAGACCCAACCGCCTGGTCAGGTGGGCACTCCTGAGGCTGCAGAGCAGAAGAGACCACCAACTCTGCTCACCCCTGCCCACATCCCTGGCCCAAGAGGAAACTTTATAAGGCCTCTGGGCTCCCGTGGGGGAGGGCCCAGGAGCAGCAGGACCCCTGCCTGAGACACCGCCGCCGGAACCTGAAAGAAACAGACCAGATAAACAGTTCTCTGCACCCAAATCCCGTGGGAGGGAGAGCTAAACCTTCAGAGAGGCAGACAAGCCTGGGAAACCAGAAGAGACTGCTCCCTGCACACATATCTCAGACGCCAGAGGGAAAAGCCAAAGACCATCTGGAACCCTGGTGCACTGAAGCTCCCGGAAGGGGCGGCACAGGTCTTCCTGGTTGCTGCCGCTGCAGAGAGCCCCTGGGCAGCACCCCACGAGCGAACTTGAGCCTCAGGACCACAGGTAAGACCAACTTTTCTGCTGCAAGAAAGCTGCCTGGTGAACTCAAGACACAGGCCCACAGGAACAGCTGAAGACCTGTAGAGAGGAAAAGCAGAACACTCTGTCCCCATAACTGACTGAAAGAGAGGAAAACAGGTCTACAGCACTCCTGACACACAGGCTTATAGGACAGTCTAGCCACTGTCAGAAATAGCAGAACAAAGTAACACTAGAGATAATCTGATGGCGAGAGGCAAGCGCAGGAACCCAAGCAACAGAAACCAAGACTACATGCCATCATCGGAGCCCAATTCTCCCACCAAAACAAACATGGAATATCCAAACACACCAGAAAAGCAAGATCTAGTTTCAAAATCATATTTGATCATGATGCTGGAGGACTTCAGGAAAGACCTGAACACACTTAGGGAAGCACAGGAAAACATTAATAAACAAGTAAAAGCCTACAGAGAGGAATCGCAAAAATCCCTGAAAGAATTCCAGGAAAACACAATCAAACAGTTGAAGGAATTAAAAATGGAAATAGAAGCAATCAAGAAAGAACACATGGAAACAACCCTGGATATAGAAAACCAAAAGAAGAGACAAGGAGCTGTAGATACAAGCTTCACCAACAGAATACAAGAGATGGAAGAGAGAATCTCAGGAGCAGAAGATTCCATAGAAATCATTGACTCAACTGTCAAAGATAATGTAAAGCAGAAAAAGCTACTGGTCCAAAACATACAGGAAATCCAGGACTCAATGAGAAGATCAAACCTAAGGATAATAGGTATAGAAGAGAGTGAAGACTCCCAGCTCAAAGGACCAGTAAATATCTTCAACAAAATCATAGAAGAAAACTTCCCTAACCTAAAAAAAGAGATACCCATAGACATACAAGAAGCCTACAGAACTCCAAATAGATTGGACGAGAAAAGAAACACCTCCCGTCACATAATTGTCAAAACACCAAACGCACAAAATAAAGAAAGAATATTAAAAGCAGTAAGGGAAAAAGGTCAAGTAACATATAAAGGGAGACCTATCAGAATCACACCAGACTTCTCGCCAGAAACTATGAAGGCCAGAAGATCCTGGACCGATGTTATACAGACCCTAAGAGAACACAAATGCCAGCCCAGGTTACTGTATCCAGCAAAACTCTCAATTAACATTGATGGAGAAACCAAGATATTCCATGACAAAACCAAATTTACACAATATCTTTCTACAAATCCAGCACTACAAAGGATAATAAATGGTAAAGCCCAACATAAGGAGGCAAGCTATACCCTAGAAGAAGCAAGAAACTAATCGTCTTGGCAACAAAACAAAGAGAATGAAAGCACACAAACATAAACTCACATCCAAATATGAATATAACGGGAAGCAATAATCACTATTCCTTAATATCTCTCAATATCAATGGCCTCAACTCCCCAATAAAAAGACATAGATTAACAAACTGGATACGCAACGAGGACCCTGCATTCTGCTGCCTACAGGAAACACACCTCAGAGACAAAGACAGACACTACCTCAGAGTGAAAGGCTGGAAAACAACTTTCCAAGCAAATAGTCAGAAGAAGCAAGCTGGAGTAGCCATTGTAATATCAAATAAAATCAATTTCCAACTAAAAGTCATCAAAAAAGATAAGGAAGGACACTTCATATTCATCAAAGGAAAAATCCACCAAGATGAACTCTCAATCCTAAATATCTATGCCCCAAATCAAGGGCACCTACATACGTAAAAGAAACCTTACTAAAGCTCAAAACACACATTGCACCTCACACAATAATAGTGGGAGATTTCAACACCCCACTCTCATCAATGGACAGATCATGGAAACAGAAATTAAACAGTGATGTAGACAGACTAAGAGAAGTCATGAGCCAAATGGACTTAACGGATATTTATAGAACATTCTATCCTAAAGCAAAAGGATATACCTTCTTCTCAGCTCCTCATGGTACTTTCTCCAAAATTGACCATATAATTGGTCAAAAAACGGGCCTCAACAGGTACAGAAAGATAGAAATAATCCCATGCGTGCTATCGGACCACCACGGCCTAAAACTGGTCTTCAATAACAATAAGGGAAGAATGCCCACATATACGTGGAAATTGAACAATGCTCTACGCAATGATAACCTGGTCAAAATAGAAATAAAGAAAGAAATTAAAAACTTTTTAGAATTTAATGAAAATGAAGATACAACATACTCAAACTTATGGGACACAATGAAAGCTGTGCTAAGAGGAAAACTCACAGCGCTGAGTGCCTGCAGAAAGAAACAGGAAATAGCATATGTCAGCAGCTTGACAGCACACCTAAAAGCTCTAGAACAAAAAGAAGCAAATACACCCAGGAGGAGCAGAAGGCAGGAAATAATCAAACTCAGAGCTGAAATCAACCAAGTAGAAACAAAAAGGACCATAGAAAGAATCAACAGAACCAAAAGTTGGTTCTTTGAGAAAATCAACAAGATAGATAAACCCTTAGCCAGACTAACGAGAGGACACAGAGAGTGTGTCCAAATTAACAAAATCAGAAATGAAAAGGGAGACATAACTACAGATTCAGAGGAAATTAAAAAAATCATCAGATCTTACTATAAAAGCCTATATTCAACAAAATTTGAAAATCTTCAGGAAATGGACAATTTCCTAGACAGATACCAGGTATCGAAGTTAAATCAGGAACAGATAAACCAGTTAAACAACCCCATAACTCCTAAGGAAATAGAAGCAGTCATTAAAGGTCTCCCAACCAAAAAGAGCCCAGGTCCAGATGGGTTTAGTGCAGAATTCTATCAAACCTTCATAGAAGACCTCATACCAATATTATCCAAACTATTCCACAAAATTGAAACAGATGGAGCACTACCGAATTCCTTCTACGAAGCCACAATTACTCTTATACCTAAACCACACAAAGACACAACAAAGAAAGAGAACTTCAGACCAATTTCCCTTATGAATATCGACGCAAAAATACTCAATAAAATTCTGGCAAACCGAAATCAAGAGCACATCAAAACAATCATCCACCATGATCAAGTAGGCTTCATCCCAGGCATGCAGGGATGGTTTAATATACGGAAAACCATCAACGTGATCCATTATATAAACAAACTGAAAGAACAGAACCACATGATCATTTCATTAGATGCTGAGAAAGCATTTGACAAAATTCAACACTCCTTCATGATAAAAGTCCTGGAAAGAATAGGAATTCAAGGCCCATACCTAAACATAGTAAAAGCCATATACAGCAAACCAGTTGCTAACATTAAACTAAATGGAGAGAAACTTGAAGCAATCCCACTAAAATCAGGGACTAGACAAGGCTGCCCACTCTCTCCCTACTTATTCAATATAGTTCTTGAAGTTCTAGCCAGAGCAATCAGACAACAAAAGGAGATCAAAGGGATACAGATCGGAAAAGAAGAGGTCAAAATATCACTATTTGCAGATGACATGATAGTATATTTAAGTGATCCCAAAAGTTCCACCAGAGAACTACTAAAGCTGATAAACAACTTCAGCAAAGTGGCTGGGTATAAAATTAACTCAAATAAATCAGTTGCCTTCCTCTATACAAAAGAGAAAAAAGCCGAGAAAGAAATTAGGGAAACGACACCCTTCATAATAGACCCAAATAATATAAAGTACCTCGGTGTGACTTTAACCAAGCAAGTAAAATTTCTGTACAATAAGAACTTCAAGACACTGAGGAAAGAAATTGAAGAAGACCTCAGAAGATGGAAAGATCTCCCATGCTCATGGATTGGCAGGATTAATATAGTAAAAATGGCCATTTTACCAAAAGCAATCTACAGATTCAATGCAATCCCCATCAAAATACCAATCCAATTCT
Source organism: Rattus norvegicus (assembly GCF_021556685.1). Lineage (NCBI taxonomy): Eukaryota > Metazoa > Chordata > Mammalia > Rodentia > Muridae > Rattus > Rattus norvegicus. The sequence goes on from NC_141535.1 coordinate 160,995,945, forward strand.
TCAAAGAGTTAGACAGAACAATTTGCAAATTCATCTGGAATAACAAAAAACCCAGGATAGCTAAAGCTATCCTCAACAATAAAAGGACTTCAGGGGGAATCAGTATCCCTGAACTCAAGCAGTATTACAGAGCAATAGTGATAAAAACTGCATGGTATTGGTACAGAGACAGACAGATAGACCAATGGAATAGAATTGAAGACCCAGAAATGAACCCACACACCTATGGTCACTTGATTTTTGACAAAGGAGCCAAAACCATCCAATGGAAAAAAGATAGCATTTTCAGCAAATGGTGCTGGTTCAACTGGAGGGCAACATGTAGAAGAATGCAGATCGATCCATGCTTATCACCCTGTACAAAGCTTAAGTCCAAGTGGATCAAGGACCTCCACATCAAACCAGACACACTCAAACTAATAGAAGAAAAACTAGGGAAGCATCTGGAACACATGGGCACTGGAAAAAATTTCCTGAACCAAACACCAATGGCTTATGCTCTAAGATCAAGAATCAACAAATGGGATCTCATAAAACTGCAAAGCTTCTGTAAGGCAAAGGACACTGTGGTTAGGACAAAACGGCAACCAACAGATTGGGAAAAGATCTTTACCAATCCTACAACAGATAGAGGCCTTATATCCAAAATATACAAAGAACTCAAGAAGTTAGACCGCAGGGAAACAAATAACCCTATTAAAAAATGGGGTTCAGAGCTAAACAAAGAATTCACAGCTGAGGAATGCCGAATGGCTGAGAAACACCTAAAGAAATGTTCAACATCTTTAGTCATAAGGGAAATGCAAATCAAAACAACCCTGAGATTTCACCTCACACCAGTGCGATTGGCTAAGATCAAAAACTCAGGTGACAGCAGATGCTTGCGAGGATGTGGAGAAAGAGGAACACTCCTCCATTGTTGGTGGGATTGCAGACTGGTACAACCATTCTGGAAATCAGTCTGGAGGTTCCTCAGAAAATTGGACATTGAACTGCCTGAGGATCCAGCTATACCTCTCTTGGGCATATACCCAAAAGATGCCTCAACATATAAAAGAGACACGTGCTCCACTATGTTCATCGCAGCCTTATTTATAATAGCCAGAAAATGGAAAGAACCCAGATGCCCTTCAACAGAGGAATGGATACAGAAAATGTGGTACATCTACACAATGGAATATTACTCAGCTATCAAAAACAACGAGTTTATGAAATTCGTAGGCAAATGGTTGGAACTGGAAAATATCATCCTGAGTGAGCTAACCCAATCACAGAAAGACATACATGGTATGCACTCATTGATAAGTGGCTATTAGCCCAAATGCTTGAATTACCCTAGATCCCTAGAACAAACGAAACTCAAGACGGATGATCAAAATGTGAATGCTTCACTCCTTCTTTAAATGAGGAAAAAGAATACCCTTTGCAGGGAAGGGAGAGGCAAAGATTAAAACAGAGACTGAAGGAACACCCATTCAGAGCCTGCCCCACATGTGGCCCATACATATACAGCCACCCAATTAGACAAGATGGATGAAGCAAAGAAGTGCAGACCGACAGGAGCCGGATATAGATCGCTCCTGAGAGACACTGCCAGAATACAGCAAATATAGAGGCGAATGCCAGCAGCAAACCACTGAACTGAGAATAGGTCCCCTATTGAAGGAATCAGAGAAAGAACTGGAAGAGCTTGAAGGGGCTCGAGACCCCAAAAGTACAACAATGCCAAGCAACCAGAGCTTCCAGGGACTAAGCCACTACCTAAAGACTATACATGGACTGACCCTGGACTCTGACCCCATAGGTAGCAATGAATATCCTAGTAAGAGCACCAGTGGAAGGGGAAGCCCTGGGTCCTGCTAAGACTGAACCCCCAGTGAACTAGTCTATGGGGGGAGGGCGGCAATAGGGGGAGGGTTGGGAGGGGAACACCCATAAGGAACGGGAGGGGGGAGGGGGATGTTTGCCCGGAAACCGGGAAAGGGAATAACACTCGAAATGTATATAAGAAATACTCAAGTTAATAAAAAAAAATATAAACCATAAAAAAAAGAAAATATTTAAAAAAGAAAAATAGAGAACTAAACTAAACAAACTAAAAAACAATTCAATTAAAACTGGTATAAAAATATAAATAGGAAATTCTGAAAGTAGGAAACAAGTGAGGAACTCTTTAGGAAACATTCAACATCCACAGCTGTCAGGAAATTATGAATGAGAAGGCACTTTCATGCTTTCTTACACCAGTTAAAATGAATAAGTCACCAAATGACGTAAAGGATGATTGTTTTGTTTTAAAGAGTGAGGAGTAATAGAACATTTATCCATTGATTGTGGGACTGCATACTTAGACAGACACTGTAGATGGAATATTTATCCATTAATTGTTGGGCTGTATAATTGGACAGACACTATGGAAATCAATTTGACATTTCCTGAGGAAATGGGAATCTGTCTAGTTCAAGATCCTGCTATACCACTTTAGGCATATACTCAGAAGACATTTCATCCTTCCACTGAGACATTTGCCCAACTTACTCATCTCTACTTTATTCAAAATAGCGAGAAATTGAAGATAATGTAGATGCCCCTCAACAGAAGAATGAATAATGAAAATATGGTACATTTACATAACATAATATTATTGAGCTGTTAAAAAATAAAATCATAAACTATTCAGATAAATAGATGAAACTACAAAAAAATTATCCCTAGTGAGGTAAACTATACTCAGACACACAACTACATTTTGTACCCAGTTATATGTGGATATTAGTTCTGAAGTCAATGATAAACAGGCCCATAAAATACAGAACTTAGGTATAAACTGAAGGAGTAGGGCCAAAGACAGTTCTCACTTGCTTAGGAAAATTATATGGGTGAATATTAATAAAATATGGCGAGATGGGAAGATCGAGTAAGGAGTGGCAGAAGACCAAGAAATAAATATGAACAGAAACCATTGAAATTAAGAGTCATTTTAGAGGGTACCATGGAAACATAATGGATCAGCAGCTCATGAAATTTATTAATATATGAATACAATCTAAATGAGGTTGGTAAATAAGAAGAGACAAGGAAAGCCCCAAGTATTACAAGAGTATAAGCACCACATGGGTGGAGGAAACAAAGAAAGAAAGCCCTTTTAATCAATATGGTCATAGCTCATATACACTTAGAGGGAATGAGGCAGCATACACAGAGCTTTCATAAGTCTGCTTCAGTTTCTCAGTGTATATATTATTATTTCAAAGTTAGTGTTTTTACGTGATTCCTAAGTATGTTAGCAAGTGGATATTCGATTCTTATGCCTTCTTTTTGGGCTCTTTTACTTGTGTTTGTCTGTTTTGTCAAATTCTGATGTGTCGGATTTTTGTTATCCTGTATTTTATTTTATTATTTTCTCTTAAAATCCTGTTTTTTCTTAATTTATTTGCACTTCATTTATATATTGCATCCTGATTGCAGTTTTCCCTTCTTCTTTCCTCCCAAATCATCACACCCACCCCCTCCCCATATTTCACTCCTCCTCTATTTCCTTTCAGAAAAGGGCATGCCTCCCAGTGTTATCAACACAACATGGCATATCAAGTTGCAATAAGACTAGATACCTCCCCTCATATTAAATCTAGATGAGGCAACCCAGTGGGTGGAAAAGTGTCAGAAACCAGGCAAAATAATCAGAGACAGCTCCTGTTCCCACTGTTAGGAGTCTCACAAGAAGTCCAAACTGCAAAATTATAACAAATAGGTAAATAACCTAGTTCAGACCCACGTGGGCTTTCTGGTTGTCTGTTCAGACTTTGTGAGGCCCTGTAAGCCCAGGTAAGCTGATTCTATGAGTCTTCTTCTGTTATTTTTGACATATCTGGTTTCCACAAAGCCTTCCTCCCCCTATTTCACAGAATTTCCAGGCTCTTTCTAATATTTGACTGTGGGGTTTCTGTGCAAATGTTTCCCTCAGTTGGGGAATGAAACCTTTCTAATGACAATTATGTTAAGTTCCTGCATAAAAGTATAACATAATATCATTATAAGTCATTTTATTCTCTTTTTTCCTGATTTTGTTTGGGGGGGAATACAATAAACTTTACAAGATGTCATTAAAAATACAAATTAAATTAAATCAATATTCTCTAAGTTTATACCTTTAAAAAGACACATATATTTAAGAAAAATATGTGATGTATATAAGAATAAATTAATATAATCACATGTAATGATATGAAGATTAAAAATTATAAGTACACCTTATATTTCCATCTATCATTTCCTTCTAGGATAGACTAGCATCAAAATATTTCCAACTATATTTTGGTAGGTGGCCATTTGATACAAAAACATATATTTTGGAAAACAGTAATATTTTCTACCTCAAGACACACAGCATCTATAAAATAGATTTTTTCTTCATTTAAACATTTCTAACAGAAAAACATTTCAGTAGAAAAATATTCTACTCAGAATATTATCATTTAAAAATCTGATGTGATTTATATTGACTTAAATCCAAGCTCATTTTGATTGATGCTTCAAATGTCAGAAATAAAGTCCAATTTTTCTTTGATATAAAATATACTACCTACCTTTAAATTAGAAACCTGTTACTCATTAGACCTAAATGCTTCTAGCCACATCTTTCTGAATCATAATAATATGTAAGCAATCACTAACTCATGGAATAATACACCTAAGGGAGTAGTTTACTTTGAAAGTAAAATCATCAGTAAAGTAAAAAATAAAGCCATTATGGGTTCACATTGTGCTTTAGTTAATTTTCTGTTGTTCTGACAAATATCATGGCTGTGTCAACATATACAATGGTTAAGCTGGGTTTACGATTTCAGAGGGTTAGATTCCATGATGACTGAGCAAATGCACAATAACAGGGAGAGCTGAGAGCTCACATATTGCTCCACAAGCACTGTATACTGAGAATGAGTCTAATAAGCTCACCCAAGGGCTTACAGTCAATAGTTTACATGCATGCAGTATGCTTTCTCATGAAAACCACAAACTGCTGAAAACAGGATTTTGAACATATCGACCTTTTCTAAGAGATTGTTTCTATTTTACATTGTAAAATATTTATGTTTCTTAGTATTGGAATACCTTAAAAATATTTTCAAGTCAGCCAGAGATTACAAGCCAAAAAATATTCTTAAAGCAGCAAAATGTTCCCTCTACCCTCCTAACAAAATGTGTGCAATTGCCACTGCTGTCAGTTGTCTACCAGAACTAGAGAGTAAGATCTTATTACAGAAGTTGTCATACTTTTTCACAGAATAGAGGATAATTATGAAGGTTTCCTCTCTCCTAGCTAGCCCTTAGATTTCTGTACTATGCTGTGCAGGATTTGTGGAGGGGGCTGTCATCAACAGATCTCACTCAGCTGAGCACCCTCTATGTAGCAAACTGACCCATCAGAAAAATATGCTCTCTGGTATTATAGTGCCAAGTCTGTTACAGGGTTAACTGACCATTCTTGTTGAATTTCATGGCCCTTCCACAGGAAGTCATTCACATCCAGTACATAAGCCCAATCTAAAGCCATGACTGACAAGCTCATAGTTTACAGCATGGAAACTATTGCTGCTACAGCTTTGTTAAATAGACACGATGTACCAGCCAAATGACTTTCTAAGTAACTGTGCTATGCTCATTTGGGATTAAAGAAATTTCATTTTGCACTGGTCAGTGTTGACTGGACAGATGAAACTTGTCAAAGTACCAAGGAATAAATTACTATTGAAATCCTCAAATGGGTCCCCTATAAATCATCTTCCAAACTGTAGGGAATAACAGAAAATGGGGAGAAAGGATTGAAGAGCCAGGTTAATTGGGAAGAGTGATGATGAACCTTAAAACTCTGCGTGTGTCACAGCCATGACACTCTGACCTTCATACAAGGTATGAATATCTGCATAAAATCTGGCCATAATTGGCGATATCCTGTTATGGACTGGAAGAGAATTTTGAAGTCCACCACTCCCTGAGATGTTAGTAAAAACCAAGAGTGTTGTGAAAGACAGACTTTCTTTTCCAGTGGCATAGACAAGGTTCAGGGTAGGCAACTATACAAAGAGAACTGATTTCTAACAGAATGAGATTATAAAGATGTTTGATTTTCACCTTCACATCACAGTGTTTCATATTATTTTTCACAGACATTATCTCTTTTGTTCATTTTATCATTTTGTAACTTTTTTATAATTCACATTTGTACGATATTATATTTTAAAATATAATTGAATGAGAACTGAGGACAATTGCATATATATTCCATTACCAGCAAATTATCCTTCCAGAGTCAGAGATTTGTTTAAACAATCAGTTCATATTGAAATAAAATTATTATGCACAGTCAGTAGTTTATTAGTGGCCATTCTTGTTTCTGTTTTCAACAGAATTTAGCAAACATTTTATAATATGAAATTTCCAGTATACACAACATTTCTACTAATCTAGAGTTCTTCTGTTCAAAATAAGTTTTGTTTTCACATAGCAAAATGTAATGTTCCTTTTTGTTACATAGATTTTTTGTGATTATTATAATTTAATTGCATTTCTACTTTTCCTTTCATCCATCTAAACCCTCCCCAGTATTTCTGTTCATTCTCTTTGTTTTTTTTTTTATTTTTTGGTACTAATTTCTTGCATATGTTTATGGCTACAGGTGTGTATATGAATGTATGCGTATATGGTATGTGTATATGTTTTCGTATGTAGAACCTATAGATTATATTGCATAAAGACTAGTATTATATTTTCAGGACTGAATGTTTGACACTGGACAACAGCTCTTTTATGGGGAATGTCATCTCTCTTATTCTTAAGTTATTCAGTTGCCCTGTTCATTGCTTGTGTGAGGTTGAGTCCTCATGAGCCTTCCCCAGTGCAGCTTGGCCACTTCTGTTCCTGTAGCGTTCCATACTGATCACTGATGTGGTTCAAATGCAGCATAGCTATGTGCGATGTGCAGTTGGAAGCTTGCATAGCATCTTCTATGCATGAAAACTCATTATCATTGGGGAGAGGGGCACTCAGGTTTGTTCCAGCTCAGGAGTCTCTGGGCTAGTGCCAGAGTGTATGGCTACACATCTTCATGATCCCTCTGTTACTTATAGGGTATTTAGGTGGTTTTCATTCCCTAGCTGTTAAATCACAGCAGGAAACATGTAACTTCACATCCAGGGGATCTGATGTTCTCTTCTGGCCTCCACAGTCACTTGAATTCATCTCTCACAAAGACAGAGACACATACACATATTTAAAAACAAAACATTTTAAAAGGTACTAATACTAGCAACAATGCCTGAATATATGAAGACCATGGGGAGAGTACATAGATGAATACTATTGGGAGTTTTCTGGTGATTGATTTATGGGACATTTTGCGTGAGTTATGACAATCTTATGGTCCTAGGCAAGGTGTACTATGCAACAGGGACTAAACTCCTACCTTTCACGGGCAACCAAGGGCAACATCAATATGTTATGTGTATTTGGAATGTCTTTGGCTACTCTGGCCAACAATTCAAAAGATGGTTTTAATGATGGGTATTCAGGTTAATTTTAGGTGTTCTTTGGTTCTTGGAGGGAGCACTGCCTTCTAAATTTCAAAAGGTTCATTAAAGCTATATATTTGTGTTTATACATGGAGTTATAGATTTTTCAGACATCTTTATTGTTATTGTACCTCTGTCTTCCTTCTGTAGATTACTTTCTCCCTTTAACCTAAAGAGCTTTACCATTGCCTTTTTTCCTAGCCAATTACAAGAATGCCATTATTTCTTTATCTTTCTCCTAATTTATGTTTTTTTTAGTATATTCCCCCTTCAAAGATGCTTTTCTTTCCCTCTTTTCCTGATCACATCACTTGCACCTGGATATTTCGCTCTCTATTGCTCGCCAAACTCCCTATCCTTGTAATGGTTCGATTTTACCTTTATGGTTTCTGTAGTCACTATGGAGTATGTATTCAGATCTGAAGATCTGGTGCTAGATTTTCCCAATAAGAGAGAATATGCAATATTTGTCTTTCTGATTTGGGTTACCTCATTCAATATACTCGTTTCTAGTTCCATTCAATTATCAGCAAAGTTAATTTTTCTTTATATTTGAATATTATTCTGTAGTAAATATGTATATATTTTCATTATTCTTTTGTAAGTTATAAGGGATTTAGATGGTTTCCATTTCATAACTATTAAAAAAACATCAGCAATAAAATTGTTTGAACATGTATATGTGGAGGAAGATATAATCTCCAGTGGAGTATCAATGAAAATTATTTCTTTAATAAATAGTGTTTTTAAAACTATAGCAAGAAGAAAATGTCACGGGTGTATTATTTTTAGCAGTTCATTCTCCTACACTATTTCTAGGAATTTTTCTAACCTTGTACCTTAAATATAGGTTTTTATTTCAGTTATGGTTAAATTTTTGAGAGATATAAGCTGTTTGCCAAGATCTCTTATTTTCATTAGATATTATTCTGAGAACAGTTTTAAAAAATCCTTCGTTTTTTGCCTTTGATTTAGTATTGCTTCATTATTAAAGATGAGCTAGCTAGCTGTATCTTTCTATCTCTCCAGATACTATTTGTACCCACTAAGTGATGGATCTGTTTTTTTTTGTTTGTTTGTTTGTTTGTTTTTCAGCAATACTCTGACTTGATTCATGTACCTTTGGGAACTTGATCTTCTGTACTATAAATGTTTCAACTGGTTCCCTTCTCTCTCTCTCTCTCTCTCTCTCTCTCTCTCTCTCTCTCTCTCTCTCTCTCTCTCTCACCATATAAATTACTATATTTAGCCTTTTAGATGTTCATAGAAGTTTAACTTCAATTTGACACCATTTATGAAATACTTGCTAGGATTTGTATTATATTACATTAAATGTACAAATCACGCTGGAAATAGCTGACTCTTAACAATTTTGTGTCTGCCTATCCTTCATAAATTTTGTAAATTTAGTATTATATATTATATATAGGTAGAGGTTTTACCTATAGAACTATGTCATTATTTTGCAAATAGTCTTTTGCTTTTGTTTTCAGATTCTTATCCTTATTTTCTGTCATGCATGAAGAAATGGATTTATACACCACATTCTAAAAGATGTATGGAAGTTTTATCCATAACAATTCTATAACTTGTGAACAAAGAATTTCGCTATTTTGTTCTTCAGGATATGTATCTATTTTCTCTTGTTTACCACATATTTCAGGATAAGACTGCAAAAAGAACTGAGAAAAGGCATTTCTGCCTTGTTTCTGATATTGATGAGAAAATTTCTGGTTTCTCATCATGAGATCTTACAGTGTCTGAATAGTTTTCATAGATTTTTTTTTGAAAATTTGACAATGTTCTCTTGCTTAGTTGACAGCTTTGATCATGAATGGTATCAACATTTGTTAATTCATTTCTGCATGTATTGAGATACCTTTGTTTTATTATTTTGTCCTTTCAATGTTTTAAATTGCTCTATTGCTTTTTAAACGATGAAAAACATGCTTCTCTACAATCAATCCTCCCTGCCTACATCATGAAAGTATTTTTAATTTTTGAGCTTGATTTATAATACAATTTTATGGATGGTTCTGCACGTGTGTTCAAGTGATATGAATCAACTTCTCTTTTGGAGTAGGCATGGCCATAGTTCTATATACAGTATATATAGAATGGTATATAATTTTCCAAAATGACTACAATAAGAATATCTTTTTAAAGGAATATCTATGGCGCATGCATACTGCTCTTTCACTAAGATGCTTTATTTTAGTGTTTTGTGTGTGTGTGTGTCTGTGTGTGTTTGTGTGTGTGTGTGTGTGTGTGTGTGTGTGTGTGTGCATATACCCACAATAAAGAAGTCAAATGTGACTTTCTGAAACTTGTGTTCTTTTTCTTTGTTCATCTTTTGTGGGGAAGGAAGGTATCTGTGACTCTGTGAAATATTAGTGGATTTATGTTATTACTACAAGTCAGCCACGCCAAGGATCATTTCCTCAAATCCATTAGGGAATTGTTAAAGATAGATGGGGCTGACGAGGATGAGATTAACTTCCTCTGATCTGTGCGTAGATTTTGATAGTGTGTGTGGAAATAGTCTAACACAGTCCTCTCCCTTAGATATTTATGATCTGAAAACTATCTCCTAAAGAGCCTGTACTCACCCAGATTATTTAAACCTGCCTACCAGTTGTATACCAACATGTACTCATCTTTGTTTAGCTAAAATTACCAGGCACTCCCATTCAACTATACATAATAAATGCTCTAAACTTCTTGAGTTTTGTGACTTCCCCGCCAGAGAACACAATCCACCAGGCCAGATTTTATGCTTATGACAGCATGTGTTTAATTTTCTTCAGTCCCTGGCTTCCCAAATTAGGTACATCCTTGGAATTGTGCTGGAGACCATAAAATGGAGCTGATCAGTGACAGAACCATGGACACTGTCTTTGAGTAAATCACATTAGCCAGGTCTTAGAATGCTCCAGAAAGAAGCATGCTAATGAAAGGAATGAGATAAATAAAGGGAAAGGAAGAAACTAAACTAAAGGAAGAAATAAGGATATATAAACAAATAAATGAATACAATGGGATGAATTTAAATTTGTGAGGTGTAAAATATGGGACAAGTCAAACATAGAAATAGGTAGTTTTATGTTGGTAATTTTGAAAATTTTGGGGAAAGCTCAATAATATGGTAGATTTTTGCAAATTTATTAATTACTTTTTACATTGTGTTTAGAGGTGTGCCCCTAGTTTCCAGGAAAGGAACAATGGATTTGGCTACTTAAAATAATTATCTAACTCAGTAACCAACTAAGTAGCTAACTAACTAACATAAAAATGAATTTTTGGTGCAGAATTTAAGGATTCAAACATATTCCCATTATTTTTTGCTTTCAGTTTAATGCCTTTTACGTTAGATTTGGATAAATAATTATATAGCAGATTGAGTTTTGGAGAAGGAGGTCAACAGTCCTGTATATTAGGCCAGGTGTATGTGCTACCATCAAATGCTTGGCAACTTGCTCCTTTTCAGAGCCCTGCATTGGTAACCAGATACTCGAGAGCCCAGGCTCATGGCTGGCCTATGCTATCTCAGTGCCCAGGCAGCTGCAGGGGTCTGCCTATAACTGCAAAAAAGCAGTGTGAAAATTGAGTAGGGGAGTACCCAAGGGAAAGAAAATCATACTGAAATTAACCCTCAAAATGCAGTAGATATAATTCTGATATACCAGGAAAATATATCTACATAGATAAGGCCTGACAGGGAACAATTCTACTGGGCTTATGTGCCTTTATTCTGTGGCTTTGCCACTTAATCCCGTGCCTGATTATTTATATTAATGGCCCCCTCCATTTGGGTATGTGTGTGTACATTGCTCACCACTTGAAGTCTCAATAGGCTTCATTCAACTATTCTGAATGAGTCACAGCCCAGTTGTTTGTTTCTTCATTATTACTGGGAATTAGTCGGAAATCCACCACATGGTTACTTGGATCCACAGTAATGATAGAATGGGTGTAACCCAAATAACTTGCATGCACTAGAAATGCAAAAGCTCAGTTAATATCTTTTCTCCTGCTAATATTGAGAAGAATTGTTCCTGCATGCTTTGAGATTTAAATCCTTTCCTTAAATCCTGTTAAAGGATTTTATTTTACATTTATTGCTCATTGAAGTTGTTCGGATCTTTCTTTTAGTCATCTTTACAATCTGGCATTGGACACAGCACTGAATATCACCTACACCAAGTCTGATGATCCATTCTGTACATCTAAGAAATAAGAAAAGGGGATATAGTGATAAGAAGAAACCACGAATGTGTGAAGGCCTAAGTGGACTCATCTCTAAAACCAGAGCCTCAGAAACATAGGAAAATAGTAAAGGATCTTCTCACCCCAGATCCTTCCTCAGTTCTGAATGTTGATAATAGGTGCCAAATGTGTTCATTATAGATCTCTCCTCATAGAGGTATGGCCTGAGGATTGTTCCCTTACAGAGACTGTTCACTGTTCAGCTATATACCACAACGTTCCTCCCTTTTTGTTCAGCTATGTGAGATAGTATTACAGTCCCTATCTAACTATATATAATAAATGTGCTGAGCTTCTGGTCTTCTGAATCTCTGCACTTTATCTAATCCAAGCTTTTCTGGACCTGTATCTATGTATTTGTCTTATCTTACCTAACAGTCGTAGTCATTTCGCTGTAGCACTAAGGCATATGTTTGACTTTTTCAATAAATCCATGCTGGATGATTTGAAAATATAGTCACCTGTTCTGGTTAAGTTTGTTCTCAAGTTGACTTATCTTGGAAAGAGAACCTTAGCTGAAGATTTACCTCAATGAGATTAAAATATGAAGAAGTCTGGGCTGCAGTTTTTGACAGCTAATTGATGCAGATTAGCCCAGGCCAATATTAGCATAATTATCACTGGGTAGGTAGGCGTTGAGTAGACAAGAAATAGTGGAACAATAGCCTCATAGCAAGATAATAAACAGCATTTTTCCATGGTCTATGCTCCAGTTCCTATCTCAAGTTTCCACCTTGACTTTTCCTTATGATAGTCTGGAAACCATCCAAATAATCTTTATTGCCCAAGTTTGCTTCTGAGCATACTTTATTCACAGAAATAAAGGAACAAGCTTGAATATTGACAGCGAGACCATAAGAAAACTACACAGAGGCTGGTAAATATCATTATTAACATTAAATAATCTAAACAAAAAAATTTCATAAAGCATTAATTCCAGATAATTCATTAATACAACGAAAAAGATGGAATGTTTATTTTTCTGTGCATTTTCAGGTAGATTCATGTCTAGTGGATGAATAACGATTTGTTAAGATACACTTTATTTTGCAAAAAACCAAATATATTAAGAATATTAATAGAATAATTCATGTATGTGTATGCATGTGTGTATGTGTGCATGCGTTTGGGTAAATGGAAGCCATGTGTGTAGTGGTGTCTGTAGAGGCCAAAAGACATTATCACATCCTATGGTCTGAATCTGTATGGAACTGAGAGTTATAAACATGGGTATTAGTACCCTACATCTGGTCTTCAGAAAATATAGATAGCCCTATTTAATGTGGAGCCCTAAAATAATTATCAATAGTTTTGTTAAATCTAAGAATAATTGAGCATTTTGCAGTAGAAATTCAAACCAGAAGATAATTTTCTCACTGACATTATTTTTACATTGCCATGATAGCTGTGCAGTGTTTTCATTTCTGCTATGAAGAATCAGAATACTCCAATCAATATGCTTAGCCATTTTCAGTATACGGTAACATGTTCAACTTTACCGATTTATTTACTTCAGTTTAAGTTCATCTCATACATGATTTTGAATTATAATTGTTCATATTTTAAAAATTAGATGATAATAATTATGTAAGAATAGACATGTTGCCACTAAGGCTCTTCATTACTTAAAAAATCTTTATCTCCTACAAAGTTTGAGTTCTGGAATCGGTATAGCAGGAAGAAAAGGTGATTGTCTGTTTTGAAATCACAATATACAGTACTGAAAGAGAAAATGATGAAATAAAATAATTAACACAAATGTTCTGACAAAGTAAACATCATTACAAAGTAAAGTGTTAAAACTGGATAATGAGCATATATAGTTAAGGCAATGACATACCGAATTATATTGAAAAAGTAATTTCAGAACTCCCTTGGAGGTTACAAAAGACAATTGCACATTCTGGTAATATGATGAAATTCATTGTTCATTTCATCTTTAATGAACTTCACCCAAGTCCTTGCTAGACTTTCATTTTAATATTAACTTTGGAGATGTTTGTTGCATCAGTATTCAAGAGAGATACCAGTGTACAGTGTACTGTATTCTTAAATGTGATTTGAAATAGAACTATTATAGATTTTGTATGGGGTGTGAAAAATACTGAAATCTGGGATAATTTAAAACACAGTACAGTGTACTATGCAAAATTGACTCCTAATTCTACTCTTATAATAATGAAGTACTTATGCATTGAAAATCCTTCTGTTCAACATTAGCCTTTCAGTTCTTTTAGATTCACACTTTCCTATCTACAATGAAAAAAACAAGCCAAATTATCTTGTATGTCCTATAACTTCTATGTTTTTAATATTTTTACCCACTATATAGAATGAAATTCCTGCTGGCTGTGAAATTTAGCCTAGAAATACCAAAATACAATCTATAAACTTTCAGATATAGCGTTCTGAATTGTTTCCCATCTATACTCTTGAAGGATAAATTCACATCTAGTATACATTCAAAAACTATGTTTCATGTCATTTAATTTCTTTCAACATCTGGATATTTTAACTACCTATTGTATTCTATTCAATTAAATACATTTTAGGGTAATTATCTTTATAGGCCACCCAAAATGTTTTGAAAGTTTTATGAATGATGCTGAGAAATCAATTTTTCATGAGAAATACAGGCTCGTTTATGAATTTCACTGTGTTATTTCTGCTAATCAGAAGAATGTAAATCTATGTACTTGCACCAGGAAAATCTCCATCTGAAAGCAGGAATTAAATCTACTCTTCTCTTTATAGTTATGAAAATGCAGGTGTCATTAGAAATTTTAGGCAAAATTAGTAAAAATTGTCCTTCCTTTTCAAAAAGCTACACCAAGTAGTATGTGATATTATAAAATTAATGTTTAAGGTAATCAAAAGCTTTTTAGACTCTAAACATGGGTTTGCACTAAGGTGAAAGTCTAGGAAACACAAACTACATGAAGTGATTTGAGATAGATGCCCCAATTTTGTTTCCATAGTATATTTCAATTAATGTGTCCTGCCGTGTACCTTTCTCAAGTCTCCCACTTTTCTTAAAGACTAACTGATTATCCACCCTTGGTAGCCATCAATTGACCGGGTCAGGGAAAGCACCTCTGCAAGGCCCTAGAAGCTAGAGGTTGAATCTCATTGGGACCTTCTACAACAAAAACTCAAGTATAGACTGTTGTGACTTATGTGGTCTGAGAAATAAATGTGTGTCTGACCTGTGTTTTCATATAATCCACTTGTACCTTGACCACCTAAACAGGAAGATCTCTGCTTTGATAATCATTTGTGCAAGACTAGCAACAGCTGACCTTTGCATTAAACACATATAGGAATATGTGACATACAGTAAAATATATAATCGGATAGTCAAAATTGTCTCTTGGTAGATAATATATATGACTAGATAAAAATAATTTTGCTGTACATCAACAATCGCAAAATTCTATCTACATAAAGATTCTACAGTAAGAGGCCCAGGCTATGCAAAGCTCCATAGCTATATACACAGACCTTGGCTCAAAATAGAAAGTCAAACAAATAAAAAATAAATGAAATGATTTTGTTTTTTAAATTATTATATAAAACTTCTAGAGAAGATGAAGAGATAGGTTGAAGGTTAAAAGGACTGAAAGTTCTTTCAGAGAATATAACTTCAATTTACAGCTGCCTCATGGCCACTAATAACCATTCAGTTTATTGGTTATTGAATCCAATGTTATCTTCTTGATTTTGTGGAAATTGTACACATGTATTATACAAACATACATTCAGGCAAAACATCTACAAAATTAAAATAATAAAAACATATAACAAAAATGAATAAAAATATTCTAGTTACCTTTGTTATGTCTAACATAAAACTTACATTTCTAAATTTTTCATACTTTTATCCATATCCAACAATCTTCAGTTAGATTTTTACTGATATCGCTTCTCGGCCTTTTGGCTAAGATCAAGTGTAGATTTTTACTGATGCTGGAAAACCCAATGTCTTTACCTTGATAAAGGGATTATCTTTTTTCTATATAAGAAATATAGAAATATTATTTTTTCTATATTTGTAGCCTGTTTAGTTTAATTTCTAGGTTACTGATTTTCTTAATTTTTGAGCAATGATAATTTTGTAGGCAGTTGTGGTCATTTATTTCACATTTATGTTTTTACACTTCTGTGAAATATTTCATTATTTATATTTTTAAAAGACCCTCCATATAACAAAACTTTAAACATTTCAGAGGGAAAATAGGCAAAAGATACAAAACAACAATGGCCAGGAGGGGAAACTCATAGAAGAGCACACAGAGTAAAAACTGTGCTAAACATTTAAGACAGGAAAAGAAAATACATCTATTCACTAGCCAATTCTCCCAGAAATTGAAAGCCTTAGTTTAACATGACTTAACTAGTGCTGAGAATACACACACACACACACACACACACACACAAATAACCCTATTAAAAATTGGGTACAGAGCTTAACAAAGAATTCTCACCAGAGGAATGGCCACAAAGCCCCTGGAGAAATATTCAGTATCCTTAGTCATGCGCAAAATGCAAACCAAAATAACCCTGAGATTCTCCCTCATCAGTCAGAATGCTTAAGATCAAAACCTCAGGTGCTATCAGATGCTGGAGAGAATGTGGAGAAAGAGGAACACTCCTCCATTGTTGGTAGAATTGCAAGCTGGTACAACCACTCTGGTAGTCCGTTTGGAGGTTCTTTAGAAAATTGCACGTAGTACTACCTGAGGACCCATCTATACCACACCTGGGCATATCCCTAAAAGATGCTCCAACATAATAAGGACACAGGCTCCACCATGTACATAGCCTTTCTTATAATAGCCAGAAGGTGGAAAGCACCCAGATGCCCTTCAACAGAAGAATGGATACAAAAAATGTGGTAATTTACACAATGGAGTACTACTCAGCTATTAAAAACACCGACTACATGAAATGTTTAGGCAAATGGATTGAACTAGAAAATATCATCCTGCATGAGATAACCCATTATCAAAGAACACTCACAGTATATGCTCACTGATAAGTGGATATTAGCCCAAATCTCTGAATACCGAATTCAATTTATAGATCACATGGATCTCAAGAAGATGGTAGACTACGTTTGGATGCTTCAGTCTTTCTTACAAGGGGCAACAAAATACTCACAGGAGGAAATATGGAGACAAGTTTGGAAGAGAGACTGAAGGAAAGGCACCCAGGGACTGCCACATCTGGAGATCCATCCCACATATAGTAACCAAACCGAGACACGATTGAGGATTCCAGGAAGTGCATGCTGACAGGAGCCTGACATAGGTGTCTCCTAAGAGGCTGTGCGAGAGCCTGGCATATACAGAGGTGAAAGTTCTCTACCAACCATTTTACTGAGAACAGTGTCCCCAATGGAAGAGTTAGAGTAAGGACTGAAGAAGCTAAAGAGTCTTGTGATTCCATAGGAAGAACATCAATATCAACTAACCAGAACCCCCCAGAGTTCGCAGGAACTAAATTGCCAACCAAAGAGTACACATGGAACAACCTATGGCTACAGCTGCATATGTAGCAGAGGATGGGCTTCTTGGGCATTAATGGGAAGAGAGGGCCTTGGTCCTGTGAAGGCTTGATGCTCCATTGTAGGGGAATGCCAGGGCGGGGAGGAGGGAGGCAGTGGATGGATGGATAAGGGAGCACCTTCATAGAAGCAGGGACAGAGGGGACAATATATGGAGGTTCCTGAAGGGAAACCAGGAAAGGTGATAACATTCGATAAAAAAAAGAGGACTAAGATATGCATGAACATGAATCTTAGCAGATAAAGAAAGCTTCATTTTATTTTTCTTGCATGTTTAATCCTTGTTAAAACATACAAGATAGAATGAGACCTGTCATTGGACAAGAAGGAAGGATGGGCAGGAAAAACGTTTTAGAGAGAGGAGGAGACTGGAGGAGGTGAGAAAGGAGCTGAGAGGACATGGAGGCAGATGTTCAGATTCTTCTCTGCACAATTATAGGTCGTTATGAATATTCTTAAGGGATGGATGTGTACAGGATTCTTTGTGTCTAGAAGGATGAATTGTATGTTATCTAGCTGGACAATTATATCTTATTAATTATTGTGTTTTTTGTTCTTCGTGTGGTGATTTAAGTTTAAGAGAGTATGCAGCATCTGGAGACACAAGGCTGCCAAGGAATTGGGAAATATATTTCTGGCATGGTGGCAGCCTGCCTTGGGAACAAGGTGGATTAGAGAGATTGTTGCAAGGCTCAAAGACAAGCCATGAGCAGTGTGATATGTGATAGAGCAAAGAGGGTGAGAGGCTTTGCTGACTCAGATGAATATATCTACCAGATATCTTAGGGCACTGTGGTGCCAGACCTAGGCCTGGGTAAAAGACAACCTTATTTATTTTAATTTTACAGCAACACATCTCTATTATTTACTAAAAATATAGTTAAGTTCTACCCGCACTGAGACTCTAATTGGGATGACTTTCCTTGTGTAGGTGCTGTGAATGATTGTAATTTCTTTATAAGATTTTAGTATCTCATCACCCATGTTAACGAGGTGTATTTTATTCACAATACATTAATTGTGAATTTGATTACAATGTTTACTTAATTTATAGGGATGTATTTGTTCTCTGTCTAAGCAGTGGCATATAATTTAAGATGAGGTTTAGTTAAATAGATATCTATACACCCTATTAGCATAAAGCTCAACTATTTCAACAATAAATGTAAAAAGTACAAGCTACCAAATACTTAATGTAATATGATCATGTCAATATATTCCTGGAGAAGTTAATTATTCAGTATGTATTTCATAATTATAATGAAACAAACATTTTAGAACTGTGTCAGAAGAGTGTATTATAATTCTGATTATATATTTTAAGAGCAAAAATCAATTAGCATAAAAATTGAAATTAAAATCTTATGATGACTTGAAAGGAGAAATTGTCAACTTCATGTAATCCTAAACTAGTTTTACAGTAAAATTTAGATTCACTTTTGTAACAGCCAAGGATATTCACATAGCTGCAAGTGAGTTATATCTCACTGTGTAATATATTTTAATAATTGCATGATAATTTATTTCAAAAGGACAACAAAATTAATTATTTCATTTACAACCAACTTTATTTGCAAATATTCATTTTGTTAGTATCGTCACATAGAAATAAAATCAGGGTGTAACTCAATAGAATGAGTATTTGCCTAGCAAATATAAAGCCCTGATTTGTATCCCAGCAATGAAAAGTCTGGGTGTGGTATCATGCTTGTCTCCAGTCTCAGTTCTTAGGAGATCATCATTGGCTACCCTGTGAGTTTGAGTCTAGTTCACATACATCCCATAAATCAAAATATGTCAAGTATTTGTATGCCACGTCTACTACTTCAAGAATTTGGTAAAATTAACAACAATGAACCTTTAACTATCCAGAATGTTGTGGGAATTTAAATTATGCAGGACTTTTTTATGCAGGAGTTTAAATTACCATTGTACATAGTAATAACTTAAGTTATACTTTTAGATTTATTTTACACTTGTAAGAAAAGTAACAAGGAATCACATTTAAAATTGGTGTAAATTAAACATTAGAATATGCTAGATTTCAGTCTAGGTATTTATAAACATTCCTAGGCACTGTCTCATAGACTTACCTAAATGTATCATTTTAAATTTATCACCTTATAAGGTGAAAATATTTGTTCAACCAAGAGGTAAATATCATTCATAGAAACCATTTCATAATATTCACATAAAAACACCATGTATTCTTCTATTCAACATCAGAGCAAACTGATATATCTAAGTAATAAAATATCAATTAGTTAATATAAAGTTTTACAACAAGTAAAAATATAATCATCTAATTTTATTTAATTCATGTCTATAAATTAATTACTTCCTAAATGGCAAAAGATTGAATATGTTGTTATTACATGGTCAAAAATAACATAATTTGAAAATGTATAATAAAACCATATTTGACTTTTTTAAAAATAGAAATAAGTATATATATCATAAAATATCTCAGGAATGTGAGGAGAAAATGATTTCTTAATATAATGATGCATTAGATTGTGATAAATATTTCAAAAACAATTATGATGTGAAATCTATGCATGTGTGGAATATTTTGTACTAACCAATTAATATATTTATTATCATCCTTCAAGTCTGAGATTTTTTTCTTTTATTATACTAAAACTTTAAGAGTTAGTAAAATGAGAAACTATCATTCCCATGCTTACTATTATACAATATCAAGGCCTTTTGAATATTATAATTAAATTTTTTCTAACAAACAGAAATTGCCCAAACACACTGGTGTAATATAACAGCACAGTAAAGTGGTTCATAGGAGAACTTTGGTAGAGCAGAGGCCATGTGCTGCTCATAGAAAGCATTAGGTAAGCTGATGTCAAAGTGTATACAATGAGTAGATGCTAGCATATTTAAGGAAAAATATTTGTAAGAGTATTAATTGGAAACAAAATTATCAATTGAAATCAAAATTATCAATTGAAATCAAATCCCACTGAGTATTTGAGTTGCAATATGAGAACTTTTGTAAAAGGTAAGAAGTGAGATAATTTGTCAATGTACCTAGGACAAAGAGTTTGTAAAGATAATCCAGGACATCTAAAATGAAATTACCTATGGACCTCACCAAAATTAGTAATAATTTCAAAAAATTGTACCAATCAATCTTTCCAGAATGGATTCATGCACAAGTAAATCCTGCGTTTAAAAATGTTCTTATACTGTAAGTCACTCCTACTAAATTTGATATCTTAATTCCAGTGTTAGCAGAAAATTCAGAGAAAATAGTAAAATAAATAAAACATGTTTATAAGGTCAAAGGCAAGGTATGCTATAATATGCTCTTGATATGTATGCAGTTGCGTATATTCACATATGTGAGAATGAGGAATGAGGAGAGGGCTTATTTGTGAAATATTTGCTGTAAAGAAATGAGGATCCATTTGTATCTCTAGTACCTCCATGAAAGCATGATAGAGTGTTATGTAGCTGTAACCTAAAGGTTAATTGGGCAGAAAAAGAAGAATTACTGAAGTTTACTAGCCAGAAAGTCTAGAAAACTGAGCTCTAGGCTCAGTGAGAGATGCTAGGTTAACATTTTATGTGAGTGTGAGGATGCCTTACTTAGACACACACACACACACACACAGTCACTCGCTCATACACAGAATCACATACTCATATCTCATATGGTATTACAGGCTTATATCCACATAGTAATGAAAAAATATGATGTGATAAAATATAATAGTCCAAGTATTAAAACAGATAAGGAAAAGATATCTTATTTAATCTATATCCTGCTTCTAAAATTTAGTATTTATTAGCAGAAAATATATCTATCATATAAATGTAAGCATGGGAATAAAATAATTCAATTTGTATTTTAATAAAGATAGCTTATGAGAAATTGGCAAAAACATTCATTGGGGAATTCATGTCCACATAACCTGAGATGATATTAAACAACTTATTCCTGGATGGTAATATTCAAGGTATAACATTACAAGATATAGTTGCAATATATGCAACTTCTATTAAATCCAACATCCAAAACCTAATTTAAAGAAATATTTCTGGAACAAAACAGAAAATGTGTGAGTATACTGTTAGTTTTTCCTTACTTTCTAAATTTTTGTCTTAACATGTCTATAAAAATACACAGATGTTAATTCTTTGTTTAGAATTCAGAAATTTAAGGGAGAAATAAAAAATTTAATAGCCTGACAAATAAGCTTTGTAATCTTAAAAAAATACAAGAAATTTTATATACTCAAGAACACTGGGTTAAAATGGACAGAAAAGATAGAGAAGAAGGAGAGAGAAAGTAAATTATGATGATTAGGATGAAAATAGGGAGGTCAAGAATACTGAAGAAAGGTAGGTATGAAGAAGAAAAAGAGAATTACCAGCACTAGACATCAAGCAAGGCCAAAAACTTTAATCAATAAAGAATAAAAATAAGAGGGGATTTTTGATAATCTGAACAGGAAAAATTCTCAATAAAAAGTAACAAAATTAGTCATGAATATGTAACAAGTAAAGAAAAATAGAAATATTTCACTGTCTTAATATATCTTTTTATTTTAAAAGATGTCAAGTTAAAGTAGGTAACACACTGATTCTGTTATGTCTCCCTTTTCATTTCTGATTTTGTTATTTGGAATACTGCCTTGGGGCCCCTTTGTTAGTTTGACTAGGGGGTTATCTATCTTGTTGCTTTTCTCAAAGAACCAGCTTGTGGTTTTGCTGAATTTTTGTATTGTTTCTTTGTTTCTCTTTGGTTAATTTCAGCCCTGAGTTTGACTACTTCTATGCCTCTAAGTGAAGCTGCTTCTTTTTTTTTTTTGTTTGTTTGTTTTGTTTCTTTTTCTCTTTCCTGTGTTCCTTTACTTTTTTTATCTTTATTAACTTGAGTATTTCCTATTTACATTTCGATTGTTATTCCCCTTCCAGGCCCTCTATGTGGGTGTTCCCCTTCCCATCCTTCCCCCCATTACCGCCTTCCACCCAACAACCACGTTCACTGGGGCTTAATCCCTGGAAGCTCTGGTTGGTTGGCATTGTTGTTCTTATGGTGTCTCAAGTCCCTTCAAGCTCTTTCAGTCCTTTCTAAGATTCTTTCAGCGAGGGTCCCGTTCTCAGTTCAGTGGTTTAAGGATGGCATTTGTCTATGTATTTGGTGTATTCTGGCTGTGTCTTTCAGGAGAGATCTACATCCGGTTCCTGTCTGCCTGCACTTCTTTGCTTCATCCATTTTATCTAGTTTGGTGGCCACCTGTGGGGCAGGCTCTGAATGGGTTTTCCTTCTGCTTCTGTTCTAAACTTTCCCTCCTTTTTCCCTCCCAAGGGTATTCTTGTTTCCCTTTTAAAGAAGGAGTGAAGCATTCGCCTTTTGGTCATCCTTCTTGAGTTTCAGGTGTTCTGTGCATCTAGGGCAATTCAATCATTTGGACTTATTGCCACTTATCAATGAATGCATATCATGTGTGTCTTTCTGTGATTGGGTTAGCTCACTCAGGATGAAATTTTCCAGTTCCATCCATTTGCCTATGAATTTCATAAAGTCATTGTTTTTGATAGCTGAGTAATATTCCATTGTATAGATGTATCACATTTCTGTATCCATTCCTCTGTTGAAGGGCATCTGGGTTCCTTCCAGTTTCTGGCTATTATAAATAAGGCTGCTATGAACATAGTGGAGCATGTGTCTTTGTTATGTGTTGGGGCATCTTTTTGATATGTGCCCAAGAGAGGTATAGTTGGGTCCTCAGGTAGTTCAATGTCCAATTTTCTGAGGAACCTCCAGACTGATTTCCAGAGTGGTTGTACCAGTCTGCAATCCCACCAACAATGGAGGAGTGTTCCTCTTTCTCCACATCCTCGCCAGCATTTGCTGTCACCTGAGTTTTTAATCTTAACCATTCTCACAGGTGTGAGGTGAAATCTCAGGTTGGTTTTGATTTGCATTTCCCTTATGGCTAAAGATGTTGAATATTTCTTTAGGTGTTTCTCAGCCATTCAGCATTCCTCAGCTGTGAATTCTTTGTTTAGCTCTGCTTCTTATTGTTAGCACTGTCAGGTGTGCTGTTAAGTTGCTAGTGTAAGATCTCTACAGTTTCTTTGCCACTGCACTTAGTGCTATAAATTCTTCCTCTTAGAGTTGCTTTCATTTTTTCCCATAAATTTGAGTATGATGTGTCAACATTGTCATTAAATTCCAGGAAGTCTTTAATTTCTTTGTTTATTTTATCCCTGATCATATTATCTGTGAGAAGAGAGTTGTTCAGCTTCCACATGTATGTGGGTTTTCTGTTGCTTTTGTTGTTATTGAAGACCAGCTTCAGGCCATGGTGGTCTGATAGGGTGCATGGGATTATTTCAGTCTTCTTATATTGATTCAGAGTTACTTTTTGACCAATTATATGGTCAATTTTGGGGAAGGTCTTATGACATGATGAAAGGAAGGTATATTCCTTTGTTTTAGGGTGAAATGTTCTATGGATATCTATTAAATCCTTTTGGTTCATAACCTCAATTAGTTTCACTGTGTCTCTGTTTAGTTTCTGCTTTAATGAACTGTCCATCGGTGATACTGGGATGTTGAAGTCTCCCACTATTATTGTGTGGTGATTAGTGTCTGTTTTGAACTTTAATAAAGTTTCATTTATTAATATGAGTACCCTTGCATTTGAGGCATAGATATTCAGAATTGAGACTTTCTCTTGCTGGTTTTTCCCTTTGACTAACTTGAAGTGTCCTTCTATACCTTTTTTGATAACTTTTGGTTGAACGTCTATTTTATTGGATATTAGGATGGCAACTCCAGCTTGTTTCTTGGGACCATTTGCTTGGAAGACCTTTTTCCAACCTTTTATTCTGAGATAGTGTCTATCTTTGTTATTGAGGTGTGTTTCTTGTATGCAGCAAAATGCTGGATCTTGTTTGCATATCCAATCTGTTAGCTTATGTCTTTTTATAGTAGAGTTGAGTTCATTAATATTGAGAGGTATTAAAGACAGATGACTATTTGTTCCTGATATATTTCTTTTTGTAGGTAGCTTTATGTGCTTGTAGTTCTTAACTTTTAGTAAGTTAAGATGCTTAATGCCTTTTCTTCACTGTAGGTATCTTCCTTGTATTGTGGTTTTTCTTTAAGGATCCTCTGTAGGGCTCGATTGTTAGATACCTAGTGTTTGAGTTTGGTTTTGCCTAGAATATTTTGGTTTCTCCATCTATGTTGATTGAGAGTTTTCAATGTATAGTAGCCTAGGTTGGCATTTGTGTTCTCTTAGAGTCTGTATGTCTCTCACCGGTATCTTCTGGCTCTAATAGTCTCTGTTGAGAAGCCTGAAAGTATTAAGCCTATTTAAATAGAAACCACTGTAATAAAAATCAGAAGTCAGAGATTGAAATATAAGATATAAAAGAACCTGTCGTAAAGTTTAGATTAGAAATTTTGCTTATTAGCTTCTTAAATGTTTATAACCAAGGGCTTGTTGTTGCGTCTTGACCCTTAAAACATTAAAATTAATATTATGATATTTTCATTCTATTTGTAATTGTTGGTAGCAAACAAACAATACTCAGGTTTATAGTTTTGAAAAATTTGGATCAGAAATTATAAAACTAGAAAATAAGATCCTGCATGAATTAACTTAGATCCAAAATGATATACATAGTTTGTACTCACTAATAATTGGTTATTAGCCAAAATAAGTGCAGATTTCCCACGATAAAATCCACAGAACTCAAGAAGGCTAAAAAGCCAAAGGGCCCAAGTAAGGATGCTTCAATCTGACTTGGGAGGGAAAAGAAAGAAATTCCAGGATGGTGGTGAGGAAGCAAGGGACATAGGTGGGAAAGGTGACAGGGAAGGGAAGAGGGGAACATGATACCTATTTGGGGAGGGAGAGAAGAGGACTAAACCCCTGATACCCAGTAAGAAAGAATGCAAACATGCACTCTTAGGAGGTAGGAGGTAAGGGAACCCTCTGAAATGTACCAGAGACCTGGGAGGTGAGAGACTCTCAGGACTCAAAGGCAGAGACCTCAAATGAAATGCACTATAGTAGGAAGAGGGAAATTGAAGAGTTCACCACCATTGAAAAGACAAGACATCAAATACATGGATGGGGTTACCACCCCACAGTCAAAAACTCTGACCCAGAATTGCTACTGTCTCAAAGACCTTCAGAAAAAAATGGAGAAAAGCCTGAGGAAAAGGAGGTCCAGTGTCATGCTCTAATTGGGATACAGTCAAGGGGGTGTTCCAAAGCCAGACATCATTACTGATGCTATGGTGTGCTTATAAACAGGGATCTATCATGGATGCCATTTAAAAGGCCCAACAAGCAGTTGAAAGAGTGTGATGCAGATATTTACAACCAACCAATGGACTGAAGCTGCTGACATCTGTAGTTGAATTAAAGAAAAGCTGGAAGAGACTGAGAAGCTGGGTGATCACATATGAAGACCAGAAATCTCAACTAACCTGAACCCCTTACCCACAGATTTCTCAGACACTGAGCCAACAACCAGAAAACATACACCAGTCCCCAAGACATATAAAGCAAAGAACTGCTGGATTTGGACTCAGCATGTACCTAACCCTCAAGAGACTTGGGGCTTCACAGAGTGGGTGTCCGGTGGGGTTGAGAGGCATCCTCTTGAAGATGGGATGGAGAGGAAGTGTGAGATGGGGAATAGTAAAAGGGTGGACATGCATCAGGATAAAGTCTGAACTGTAAAAAAAAGAAGAAATTTAAAAAAAGAAAAAAATGAAGAACAATATAAAACAAAAAGAAGATGTAATTTGGAGCTGAAGAGATGACACATTGGTTAAGAATACTTCCACAGGATCTGAATACAATTTTCATTTTGGAACAGGTATATTGACTCACAACTATCTCTAACTTCAGTCATAGGAGATCCAAGAATACCAAGCACACATATGGAGCACAGACATGTGAAGACAAAGAAACCAAAAATTTAAAGAATTTTTCAAAGTTAATATATATATATATATAATATATATATATATTGAAGGTAAATTAAACAGAACTGAGAGAAGCAAGATTGCATACAATTATTCCTATAGAAAATATTAAATAAAATCTACCTTTCTTTAATTTGCAGTAAAGCTCCATATATACCCTTACCTTCCATAAAAATTTAAAAAAATTCTGGAAACCCCTATAACAATGTTTTTCTCTAATACATCACTTATGTCAATTAATTATTTAATATGCCAACATATTTTATATTGGATAGTGTTTATTTTATTCATATTATCATTTTATTCTAATAATAACTAAATAACCAAAGCATAATTTGGCGGTGTTTTATATGAAATAATGAAGGGTCCAGCATCCTAGGATAATTTATAAAGAATAGATTGTTATTACATTGGAGTTCAGTATCTGAATGCAAGTCGATTCAGGTAATCAATATCTTTAATACATGCTCTTAATTACTTGAGTTTACAGGAAAAAAGTAAGCACAAATTATATTAGTGTATAGTTTACAGTGAATTCTCCCTGTACACTCTCTTATTAGTTTAATTAATTTTAAAATGGACATTTAAAACAAAACACAAATGTTTATACAGTATACTTGGTTGACATTATACCTGAGGGCAAGCCTGGAAGATGAGTCATGCTCACTTGTTATAAAATTTCTGTTTAGCCTTGAGACTCTGTGCTACTAGTTTACTAGAAATATTTGCACAATTTGTTCCCTTTTACATGCTTTGTGATTTCTGTTCAATTTTTATGATTTACTATAAAATATGGATGATAGATGCTTTTATCTTAAACATAATTTAAAATATATCTTGGATGTATTTTCAAAAGTATATCCATTTGATTTAGGATGTTATACGTATCAAAAAGACTACAACAAGTCTTATGTTTTATATTTGTGGATTATATTTGCATGTTTTCCTCATGAATTAAATTAGATGGGCAACTTGAATGGCTCTAAACCAAATTATTTCAGTCTTCAGAGAGTGTAGTCTCTTTCCTGTCTTTCTCATTATAGCTACAGAGGTTTAAATGAAAGCTGCACTAAATTTTTTTGAAGAATTATAATTAGATGGTAATTTGATACTATATTTGCTCAGAGAATTAATAGTAGTAAGCTTACCCTGGAGCCTAGATTAATGGACGTTTCATTCCACATTTGAGAAGCATATTTGTTGAGGGAATGGAAATTTAAGAGAAAGTCACAACTGATCAGAGTGCACAGCATATATGGTTGGGTGTTTTCAATCATAAATATGACATTGGGTTCAAACTTTTCTCAATATTCCTTTTACAATGTAAGGGGGAGTATAAATATTTTAACAGTCATAAGTCCAGGAAGACTTGGGACTTGTTTAGATATGATATGATCATCTATCATACAGTGGTTTTTTTTTTTTTTTTTTTTTTTTTTTTTTTTTTTTTTTTTTTTGCAGAAACCCGTACAAGATACAGCCAGTCAAAATTTCAACCTGGGCTGGGGAACTGAATAATTTCCATACCCAGCTGAAAGCCATTAGCAACTGATGCTTGATTTCTCTTTATAGCCTGATAAGTAGACTGTTCTCTAGTGGATGTCTTCATTCCAGGCTATTTGGGCAGCAAGAATTGGACACATTGGATTTTAATCCATAAAGGACAGGAAGTTGAGAGCAGTAGTGTGTCAATTTTACAAAAATACAGGGTTTATGTATAATAGAATTAACCATTTGAGATCATGATGCTTTATACTATCCAACCTTTAACATTTAATGAAGGGTATATAAATAACCATGCACTGGATTACAGT
Organism: Rattus norvegicus; assembly: GCF_021556685.1. NCBI lineage: Eukaryota > Metazoa > Chordata > Mammalia > Rodentia > Muridae > Rattus > Rattus norvegicus. The sequence continues at coordinate 161,024,136 of NC_141535.1, forward strand.
GCTTTAATATTTTTTCATAATGGTTTAATACATTTTTAAGTGCTAGAAGCATTTCCATAGTTAATAAAGCACTATTTTCCCCCCAAAGAACTGGAGTTCAAATTCCAGCATGCACATGGCAACTCACAACTATCTATAACTCCATTTACAGGGGATACTATAGGCTTTATGGCCTTTAGAGGTAGCAACCATCCATATGGTATACAAATGGATATGCATGGAAATTACCCATTCACATGAAATGGTTAACAGAAAATATATAAAGACAAAAAATGTTATTTCCATATATAGGTAAGTAAATTTGAAAAACCTTTCAAAGTTTTATACCATGTATATTTACTGTAACATTTTATTTTAATTAAACTTTAATTAAAGTTCAATGAAATTCAATTATTTTCTTTACTAATTTTATTGTTCATTGTATATTAAAACATGTTATAGCCATTTCTTAAATAGATTGCAAGTTTACATAATGACTTCAGTTGTCATAGTATTGTTCTTTATTTAGTAATACATTTAAATAAATTAAAATTTTTATTTAGGGGCCAACATGATGCTTGAGCTGATAAAAGTGCTTCTGTCTAAATCTGATGATGCAAGTTCAGTCTCTAGAATTAATATGTTGAAAGTAGAAATATGGCTCTTTTTTTTAAAAAAAGATTTATATATTTTATTTATATGAATACACTGTACGTAGTGTGTCTGACACACCAGAAGTCAACATCGGATCCCTTTACAGATGGTTGTGAGATACCATGGGGTGCCTGGAAATTGAACTCGGGACCTCTGGAAGAGTAGTCAGTGCTCTTAACCACTGATTCATCTCTCTAGCCCCAGAAAAATGACTCTTAAAATTATCTTCTGACTTCCAAACACTTATTTTCCTCCTGCTCATATTTAAATGGAACCAAAATTATTAAAATTAATAGTCATCGAACTTAATATACAATTGGATAAGTTCTTTTTCATACTATTTAAATTTTTACTTTGTGGGAGAAGATAATGTTATAGACTTATAATTAAAATTAAACAGAAATAAATCTCTAGACCATGGCACTTGCTAGTACTTTCAGATTACTCTTAGAATTTTACTTATTGATGTGGGTTTCTGGCATTATCATTAATAAATGCCACTCACTCTTCTCATAGTTTGTTAGTATAAAGGAAAGACATGTATAATTCAATGTTTCTATAACCAGAACTCTTACTTGAGTATTCCACAATGCACTTAGTTACATTCTCGTCTATAATTTTATTACTATTTCACAGAATAATTTCCAGTTAAACACCTTTTTTCAAGTAAATAAGAACCTATTCTTCCATCTGCTTTCTGTACATTTTTGTGCCAACACACATGGCACAAGCTTAGGCTGTCTATGTCTATGAAGTAAAGAGTTATAATTTTTAGAAAAATCTGCAATTGTATACAACCAGCACACACAAAATAGAAGATGAATCATAATTCAGATTATTATGTATAGCATGTATAGTGTTTCTATTGTAACTAAAAGTCTCTGTCACAGAGTATGGTTATCTGGTATTACATTTAAGAATTATTACAAAGGTACAATTTTATTTTTCTTTCCTTAAAAACAGAAAATTTTAAGAATACTCATAATTGATAAAATCTTGTTTTTTGGGGGAAAATGTGTACCAGATGAAAGATTAACACTATCTCTATCTCTCTCTATCTTTATCTTTAGCTCTAACTCTATCCCTACCCCTATCCATATCATATCTACATCCATATCATATCCATATCCATATTTATATCCATATCTTATCTATATATTTCTATGTATATTTATATCTCTCTGTCTCTCTATCTCTACTACATATATATATATATATATATATATATATATATATATATATATATATATATATATATACATAGTAAGAGGTATGAAGAAAAATATCTCCCAAAAATTATCCTTAGACCTCCACATGCACATGAGGTGTGAGAAAATCATTTGTCTTTCACATATGCAGAAACACAATAATTAAGAAATAAAAGTAAAAATCTGTATATTTATAACCGGTGAGATATCTCAGTAAAAGCTCTTGCCATGTAAGCCCATTAACCTCAATTCCTGGTTCAGAGCATATGTGAAGAGGCCGAAGGTTAACTGACAATTGGAAATTGCCTTCTATTTTTTCTTTATTTTTCTTTTCGATTTTTTATTGGATATTTTATGTATTTCAAGTGTTGTCCCCTTTCCTCCTTCTCCCTTCTTCCCTTTCCCCCCTGCTTCTATGAAAATGCTTTCACTACCATGTACCCATTCCCACCTCAACACCCTGGCATTCCCCTAAATTGAGGAAATAAGCTTTCACAGCATGAAGCATTTCCACTCCTATTAATGCTAGACAATGCCATTCTCTGCTACAGATATGGCTGGTGCCATGGGTCCCTCCATGTGTATTCTTTGGAAAGTGGTTCAATCCCTGGGAACTCTGTGGTGTCTGGTTTTTTTGATACTGTTTTTCCTGTGGAGTTGCAACACCCTTCAGCTTCTTCAATCCATCTTGTGACTCCTTCACTGGGTTCCCTGTGCTCAGTCTGGTGGTTAACTACAAGTAGTCTCATTGATTATCAGTAAGGCTCTGGCAGAACCTCTCAGGAGACATTCATATCATACTCCAGTCAGCAAGCCCTTCTTGGCATCAGCAATAGTGACTGGATTTGGTGGCTGCATATGAATTCCCAGGTGAGGAAGTCTTTAGATGGCCTTTCCTTCAGGCTCTGCTCTACGCTTTGTCCCAGTATTTCCTCCCATGAGTATTTTGTTTCCCCTTCTAATAAGGACTGAAGCATCCACATTTTGGTCTTCCTTCTTCTTGAGCTTCATATGCTTTGTGAATTGTATCTTGGGTATTCTGAGCTTTTGGGCCAATATCAGCTTATCAGTGAGTATACCATGTGTGTTCTTTTGTGATTGGGTTACTTCACTCAGGATGATATTTTCTAGTTCAATCTATTTGCCTAAGAATTTCATTTAGTCATTGTTTTAAATAGCTGAGTAGTACTCTATTGTGTAGATGTACCATTTTCTGTATCCATTCCTCTGTTGAAGAACATCTGGGTTCTTTCTTGCTTCTGCATGTTATAAATAAGGCTGCTATGAACATGGTGGAGCACGTATCCTTGTTATATGTTGGAGTGTCTTTTGAGTGTATGCTCTCAAGTAGGTTAGCTGGGTCTTCAGGTAGTTATGTCCTCACCATATAAACACTGATAATTCTTCACACACACACACACACACACACACACACACACACACACACACACATACACACACACACAGAAGAGAGAGAGGGAGAGAAAGAGAGAGAGACAGAGAGACATAGAGAGACATAGAGAGACAGAGAGAGAGAGAGAGAGAGAAATATAGAGATAAAGTTAGAGAAATTTTTAAAATTTAAATCAGAACGCATCTGAAAAATGTTGGCTAAAGCTGATCTCTGCTTCACAAAGAGACACACTAAAGTACATCTCTTCCAAACAAAAATACAGATATGCCCATCACTTAGCATAGACATACACATATCAGAAAACTGTCATATTTATATAAAATTCTCTATTTTTCCTGTTGGCTCACATGTTTCCTTTAAATTTCTCTGAAATAATTTATAGTTTAATGAAGATTTCAAATAGAATAACAGGAAACAATGTGCTATTTCTCAAGTTATGCCAATATTGACTGCAGGGATTTTAGGCATGCCCAACATTTTTCTATTTAATTTCAGCAAAGAAGAAAATTCTTGACTGTCACTACCATAAATGTAAAGAAGAAAATCAAAGTCAATATTTCCAAACTGCTACTATCTGAGTTACAAAGCCAATTGATTCTTTATCATTAGGGGACAAAAACGAGATTCCAAGACTACACAATTTGCTTTATGATAAGACTTGCATGATATCCATAAATTGGGATGATATCTGCAGTCTTTTGAGACCTTATGTGACTTTGATGTAATTTTTATTAATTACATAGCAATTGTTTCATAAAAGGTTGATTAGATTGTGTTTATCAAATATTTTCTCATTATTATAGTATAAAATAGGCTATAGCATAAAAAATATGTTGTAGCATATTTTAAAACAGCAATATCTAGATAAGATGGATGAAGCAAAGAAGTGCACCTGACAGGAACCGGATGTAGATCTCTCCTGAGAGACACAGCCCGAATATGGCAAAAACATAGGCGAATGCCAGCAGCAAACCACAGAACTGAGAATGGGAACCCTGTTGAAGGATTCACAGAAAGCACTAAAAGAGCTTGAAGGGGCTTGAGACCCCAAATGAACAACAATGCCAACCAACCAGAGTTTCCAGGAACTAAGCCACTATCCAAAGACTATACATGGACTGACCATGGGCTCCAACTACATAGGTAGCAATGAATAGACTAGTAAGGACACCAGTGGAAGGGAAGCCCTTGGTCCTGCCAAGACTGAACCGCCAGTGAACATGATTGTTGGGGGAGGGTGGTAATGGGGGAAGGATGTGGAGGGGAACACCCATATAGAAGGAGAGGGGGATGGGTTAGGAGGATGTTGGCCTGGAAACCAGGAGAGGGAATAACAATTGAAATGTAAATAAGAAATACCCAATTTAATAAAGATGGAGAAAAAATATATGATATTGGCACAAAGAAGACAGGTAGTTCAGTGGAATAGAATTGAAGACCCAGAAACGATCCCACATTCCTATGGTCACTTGATCTTTGACAAAAAAACTAAAGCTATCCAATGGGAAAAAGCATTTTGAACAAATTGTGCTGGTTTAACTGGAGGTTAGCATGTAGAAGAATGCAAATTGACTCATTCTTATCTCCTTGTACAAAGCTCAAGTCCAAGTCGATCAAGAACCTCCACAGAAAACCAGATAGACTCAAACAAATAGAAGAGAAAACGGGGAAGAGCTTTGAAAACATAGGCACAGGAGAAACTTCCTGAGCAGAACACCAATGATTTATGCTCTAAGATTAAGAATCAACAAATGGGACCTCATAAAATTGCAAAGCTTCTGTAAGACAAGAGACACTGTCAATAGGACAAAACAGGAACCAAAAGAGTGGGAAAAGGTCTTTACCAATCCTACATCCTTTAAGAGTGCTAATATCTAACTTATACAAAGAACTCAAGAAGTTAAGGGTCTTCGGGGTTGGGGATTTAGCTCAGTGGTAGAGCGCTTACCTAGCAAGCGCAAGGCCCTGGGTTCTGTCCCCAGTTCCGGAAAAAAAAAAAGAAAAAAAGAAGTTAAGGGTCCAGAGAATCAAATAATCCTAATAAAAAATGGGATACAGAGCTAAACAAAGAATTCTCAATTGATGATTATTTAATGGCTGAGAAGTACCTAAACAAATGTTCAACATTTTTTTTCATTTGTCATGAGGGAAATGCAAATCAAAACAACCCTGATACTCTACCTCATAACAGTCAGAATGGCTAAGATCAAAAACTCAGGTGACAACAGATGCTGGCAAGGATGTGGAGAAAGGGGAACCCTCCTCCATTGTTGGTGGGATTGGAAACTGGTGCAACCACTCTGGAAATCACTCTGGTGGTTCCTCAGAAAATTGTATATAGTACTACCTGATGACCCAGCTATACCACTCCTGAGCATACACCCAAAAGATGCTCCAACATATAATAAGGACCACTATATTCATAGCAGCCTATTTATAATAGCCAGAAGTTATAAAGCACCCAGATATCCTTCAGCAGAGGAATGGATACAGAAAATATGATACATTTACACAATGGAGTACCTATCAGCTATCAAAAACAATGACTACCTGAAATTCTTAGGTAAATGGATGGAACTAGAAAATATCATCCCAAGTATGGTAACAAGTCACAAAAGAACACACATGGTATGCACTTGCTGGTAAGTGGACATTAGCCCAAAATCTTTGAATTACTAAGAAAATAATCACAGATCATGTGAAGCTCAAGAAGAAGGAAGACAAAAATATGGATGCTGCATTTCTTTGTAGAAGTGAGAACAAAATACTCACGGGAGGAAATACAGAAAGAACGAGTGGAGCCGGAACTGAAGAAAAGGTCATCCATAGACTGACCCTCCTGGGGATCTATCCCATATGCAGCCACAAAACCCAGTCAGTATGGCTGATGCCCAGAAATGTTTGCTGACAGGAGCCATATATGGATGTCTCCTTAGAGGCTCTGCCATAGTCCTACTGATACAAATGAGGATGGTTTCAGCCAACCATTGAACTGAACAATGCCACCCCAATGGAGGAGTTAGAGAAAAGACTGAAGGAGCTGAAGGGGTTTGCAACGCCATAGGAAGAACCACAATATCCACCAAACAGACCCTATCAGAGCTTCCAGGGTCTTAATCACCAGCCAATGAGTACACATGGGGAAACCCATGACTCCAACCGCATATGTAGCAAAGGATGGCATTGTCCAGCATCAGTAGGAGGAAAAGCTCTTGGTCCTGGGAAGGCTCATTTCCCCAATGTAGGGTAATGCCAGGGCATTGAGGTTGGAGTGTGTCGGGGGGAGCATCCTCATAGAAGCAGGGGAAGGGAGAAGGGGGTGTGGGAGAGGGGAATAACATTTGAAAGGTAAATACATAAAAAAATCCAAGAAAAATAAAATTAAAAAATAATTTTTGAAAAAAAACTGCAATATCTAATCAACTTGTGTACAAGCTCCTTTTATCTCCCTATTATGAATTTGAACATTTACTTAAATATTGATATAATCACCTGAATAATTTATTATTATCCATGATTCTTTACTGTAGTTTCAAGATTTCTCTTTATAATAATTCGAAGTGTTGTGGACTTCTACACTTTGGTGACATCTACAGTTGTTGATGATATGAGATAAAACTAAGCATTGTGACTGACTTTGTAATTTTTCTATATGAATTGATATGCATATATAGTATAAGACAGAACTCACCTTTTCTTTTATTGACAATTCTTTTTTTTTTCATTTTTGTTAGTAAAGCATTTTATTCTGGGCCATTATTTAAGGAGTTCTTTAAATTATTCCATATTTTGCCCTTAGATGTTTTTCTCTTTTCCCACAATTTTTGGTTGTGTCTTATTACTTGCGAATTTCTAGACTTTGTGCTAAGAGAGTCACAATAAATCCCATCCAAAATGCTGATCTTACTCTTGAAACATTTCATTTCTCTACAGATCTTTGTTTTGTGCACTAAATTTATTTAATTGAAATATAAAAAGCTTTAGTAGTTAAAGACTGCTTTATACTCTTGAGCGACTGAGCTCTCAAATAGTCTTCATTTACTTTCTCATCTCTTCTCGCTCTTTCTCTCCCCTTCTCATCTCGGTATTATAATCACAAAACCAGAAAACTCCATTGATGTAAATGTACCTTAATGTATAAATAGGCATCATACATATTAAAAAAAAACAGAGCTGTAGATGTGTAAATCAAAAATATATATACATATATATATGTTTTATTAAAATCTTGCCATTTCATATTTCCTCACATTTGCTCCAACAAAGTTGAGCAACATATCCAGTCAAATTTTTCTTTGTAAGCTGATTTCTAACCAGAATGTAATATCTTTTTGGACCTAACATATGTTCCAAATAACTGCATTGCTTATCAATGCTGATAGAACATGAAAGATACTTGCTTCAATCCATATGGTTACCACTGGCCTGCCCTACATTATATAGTACTTTACTGACATCTTCCACAATTATATCAAAAATAAAAAACTAAGTCAATAGTATTTGTCTGCATCTAATGACTTCTGACAGTATTTTACAGGAAATAAGAAGATCTAAAAGAAGTAAAGAATAAATGAGGGAAAATGTCTGTTCTGGTAGAATATTAACTTCTAATGTTATTTCTTCTCTCAGAAGAATAGAACTTGTAATTTATATCTCTTAAGTATGTAAACTTATCTTGGATCTCCTTAACTTATCAAGACATTATAAAAATTGGTACTGTTAATATTTTGAAGAAGACTTCATCAACAAAAATATTTAAGCCACTGTGTTATGCTTTCAGGTGTTAATTAGTCATTGCTTTATGTAGACGAGGAAGGCCTTGATCAGAAAAAAAAACTGTCTTCTTCTCATTACAGAAGTCTAGAGTAAACGATTAAATTATGCTCAAAGACAGTTAACTAGCATAAGACAAAGCCAGCATTTTCACAATTGCTGAAGATTAGCTGTATTATGTAATCTTTTATTTAAAAATGAAAAATGGAGAAAATAGCATTTCCATATATAAAGAGATATTTCATGAATATTTTAAATAACTTTATTTCTGATATAATTTAAAGTAATATACTGCATGGTAAATTTTGTCAAAGCTATTTGCACTTTGAGAGTCATTTATGTAATACTTGGGATGCAAAACATCAATATAGGCTTGCTGTATGTTATTTGTTTTGTGTGAATTTCAGGGACTTGTTGATGAATCTGAGAATTTTTCATAAAATAGAGTTCAGGCAAAAGGAGAGCACTGTATGTCCATATAAATCATGATTGAATGCAGATTAATTTTTCTCGGGTTACAGATGAATGGGAAAATGGGCCTTAGCATTTTATGAGGTCAGTTCTTGAATAATGACTATGAATAAATATTCTTTTCACAGTATTTTAACCATTTTACTTTTTACTTCAAAGACATAGCATTCTTTCATTGTTAAAAATAATGTATAGTATAAAAAATAAAAAATAATGTATAGTTTATTATTTAATTGAAAATATATATTTTCATCCTTCTAATACTAAAAATTAAACTGCTTCTTCACTACCATTTCACAATGAATCTTGACAGTGTTTGCATAACAAATAAAATTCAATATGATCTACACAACAGATGAGACAATAATGTGATAGTGTTACTCTTTCACATTCATGTGAAATGAATGTTATATTAGAATTAGAATAGTCCTGTGCTGGAAATGTGTGCTGAGGGGAAGTGTCAATGGGATGGGGTGAAAAAATAACAAAAGCGAAAACAAAAACAGTTCTATCATATTAAAACTGAAAATAAGTACTATTATTATTATTATTATTATTCCCTCAAATATTACATTCTGACCACAGTTTCCCCTTTCTCCCCTCCCCTCACCATAAGAGGTTTCTCAGAAGCAGAATCAGCTGCTAAGACGAAAGTTTTATAAAGACCCTAAAACCTAATTTTAAAACCGATACTTGTTGAAAATAATTATAGTTGGAAAATTATAGTTGAAAATAATTGAAATTAGAAACAAGAACAAACCTAAAGAATACAGTTGAAAAAAATTTAAAAAGTTGTAGTGTTAAATGTTTCCTGTAAATATTAAAAGAAATAAGCTTTTCCCCTTGGAAAAATTGTTTATATGCCTTCCTTATCAACCATTTCACCCTATTCATCTGTTCTTAATTATAGTATTTTCCATTTTTATTGAAAATAGATGGTTTTTATACAATACATTCCCATCATCCTACCTCCTTAAAGATCCTATGTACCTTCCATCTGAATTTATACCCAATTTATTTCTACTGGAAATAAAAAGAATATATCGATAATAATAATGATAATGATGAAATAATGTAAAACAAAGAATAGAACAAAAAAAAATAAAAGAAAAAGTGCAAACCAAATATCATGAACCTACCTGTAGATACAAAGACATATATATTTGTATGCAAAAAAAATCTAAAACATAAGACCAGAACCGTAATTTAAAAAAGCAAGATACTTGTAAGATTAAAAAAATAATGCCCTGTCAATAACTCATGAGAAAAAGTATTTCCAAAGGTGTCAATGAGTTGCTCTTCTCTTGGTCATGTTGTACTGGTCATGTGGTCTGCCCTTAAGTTATGATTATATCTGCAATGAGACTCCATCAGAGAGAACTGACTTTTTTATTTTGAGTGGTAATCCACTGAGCATTTCATTTCAGTTTTCTCAATGCTGGGATTCCATTTGGTGCAGATACCTGACGGCCCTGGGCATGCTCTCACAGTCTGTGAGTCTTCTTTCCTTATTGTCCTCCCTTATCTCTGGCTTCTTTAATCATTCTTTCCCCCTTTCCACAGGGCTCCCTAAAATCTGAGGGGATAAATTTGATGGGAGATATTTCATTTATGAATAAATGTTCCTTGGTAACTCATTCTCTGTATATTTTCTGGCTGTGTGTCTCTCCATTTCTTCCTTTCTATGAAAGGTAGGAGTCTCTTTTATGATGGCTGAGCATGAACTTGTTTATGTTTATAGAAGAAGTACTTTATGGATCATCTTATGGCTATGTTCCTTTATCAGAATAGTAGCGTTTGGGTTTCCCCTAGGTCCCTATGTTATCTGAGCTCCAGTTCTTAACACTAATGTCATAGATGATTTCAGTCTCAGGGAGTGAGCCTCAAATATAAACAGATACTAGTTGGTTACTTCCACAGCAGCTTAGTGGCACTATTGCTACAGTGCACGCAGGCCATCATTGTAGATAAAAGAAACTGTGCCTTCGTTGGTGTTCTTCTTTGATGTGATGTAGAGGATCTTTTAGTACCAATAACACAAGTCCCTAGGCATACCATCACTGTTGAGCCTAGACTCTAAACTTTTCAAGAGGACCACTTGCTCTGTCATTCAAAAGCCCATCAAATCCTTTCTGATAGTCCATTGTTCTGGTTTTCACTAAAAGCTCCATGTCATCAGCTTTACAGATAATTAAAAGAATTGATCTAAGATCGCCTGACAAAAATGGGGTTAAATCTATGGCATTATTTGGAAGATTTTGGTAAATTCATTTTAGTTTCTTCAATTTGATTTTTAAACATTATCATTACTTTTTCATTTGAAAATATTGCATTTTCTGTGTTCTCCCTCTTGAGGAATCCTGTTAATTTTTTATTCCTCAATTAATAACTCTCACCCTTGAAGTTTTAATATTACTGTTACTATACTATAAAAAAATTCTTCATCTTATCAAGTACTGAAAAGTTACTCTTTAGTACTGTCACTGGCTTTTTCTAATTTTCTTTCTAGGCAGTGTTCCAGGGTTAAACTACTTCTGCAATTTCCAATAGCATGTTCGTGAATTGGTTCTGGATGGCAGACCGTACTGGATGAATTTCAAACTTTGTGCCAAGCTGGACTGGATATTCAGCCTTGAGGGCTGAGACAAGATCACATATTCAATATATACCAAATTGAATTTTAACAGCTCTCAAAAATGGAAACTTCTCTTGAATGACTTGCATTTGCTTGCTTTCTCATGCTTTTAATTTCTCTAAATAAAAATATTCATTAATTCTAATTTTTTCCTTTCATCAGAGTATACTTTATTATTTCTTGCTATTTATTAGCATGGAATCCATCTATCAACATCCACATTGCTATGCAAGAGGCTAGATCTACTGTGATGCTAAGCCTTTACAGTATTCCAAGTAAGACTGTCTAATAGGGCATTAAATATTTTGTGTTATAGTTTGAATATGTTTCTGAAATTTTTTTTAAAAAAATTTTTTTATTAACTTGAGTATTTCTTATTTACATTTCTAGTGTTATTCCCTTTCCCAGTTTCCGGGCAAACATCCCCCTAATTCCTCCCCTCCCCTCCTTTATGGGTGTTCCCCTCCCCATCCTCCCCCCATTGCCGCCCTCCCCCCATAGTCTAGTTCACTGGGGGTTCAGTCTTAGCAGGACCCAGGACTTCCCTTCCACTGGTGCTCTTACTAGGATATTCATTGCTACCTATGAGGTCAGAGTCCAGGGTCAGTCCATGTATAGTCTTTAGGTAGTGGCTTAGTCCCTGGAAGCTCTGGTTGCTTGGCATTGTTGTACATATGGGGTCTCGAGCCCCTTCAAGCTCTTCCAGTTCTTTCTCTGATTCCTTCAATGGGGGTCCCGTTCTCAATTTAAGGTAGGAGCTTAATTTGCACTGCAGGAGAGATGAGATAAAACATGGAGCCATTAGACCATGAAGGGAGATTCTTTATAATCTGCTATCTCTACAACTGGTTAGGTGACAGCAGAATCTGTTTGTTATCCAAAGCTCTCTTATTTTGCTCACAGGCCCACTTTTGTCTTCTAACTTCCATATTATGGCGGTTTGAATAAAGATGGTCCCCATAGTCTTATATAAAGTGGTACTATTAGGAGGTTTGGCCTTGTTAGGGTAGATGTGCTTTTGTTGGAGAAAGTGCATCACTAGAGGGTAGGCTTTGAGGTCTCAGAAGCTCATGTCAGACATACGAGCTCACAGTTCTCTTTCTGCCAGATGACCAATTCTTATCTCCTTTTCCAATACCTCTGAAATGTAAGCCAGCCCTAATTAATGTTTTTCTTTATAAGGGTTACCATGCTTATGGTGTCTCTTCACAGCAATAAAACCCCTAAGAATTCCTGGATACAATGCTACTCCTAAGATATAAAACTAAATATTTTGACACATAATATGTTTCTTTAGATTACTATATTTATAATATATTATTATAGTATCATACTAAGAAAATATAGGTTTGATTTTTACCAATCCCCAGGCACAAAATCATATACAATAATCATTTCACAGTTATAAATGAATCATCTTCATTTCCCAACATTCTAGCAACTTCTTATTACTTATTTCTACTTTGGTTCCTTTTTTATGTTTTGCCACAAACTTGTAGCCAATATCAGTATCTTTTTTTCCCCAGGCCTTAAACCATAAATTATCCTCAAGAAGTCATTTAAAAATGTCTATTCCTTCAGAAAATGCTCAGTTAATGCTAATTTTCTTCTTTAAAATAGCCAATGGGCATGTTCGATTTTGATACATTTAAATTATTTGTCTACATTCTATGGTATTTCACTTGAAGAGTTATGAGGGGCGAAGCCTTCTCTCAGACAGTTTTCTTTATTCAGGGGTAATAAGAACTATATAAATCTTTTAAGGGAATGTACATTGTTGGCTGAAGCTCAGAACAGGGTGGGAACAAACTTTACTCCTGCCAGTCTCAAGATAATATTTTGGGGTTTGGACGTGACTCAGCCTCATTCTTTGTCCAGGCCTGGTCTCACAGCTCACATTCCTCCACACCACTAGCCTACAAATTTAGATAGTTTTATTGTACTTCTTTTTTGAAAATATCATTTAATATATGCATTAAAACATCTCTAAATGGTTAATTAAAATGATTTAAAGCTTTAATAAGCATGCAGGCCTAATTATAAATTTAGAAATTTAATGAAAATAACTTTTTTATCCATTAGAATTTAGGAGAAAGACACATGGAGATAGCTGCAAAGAGACATCTAACCGGGGAAATAGACTGCTGACAAGAATACCTGGTGATCCAGCCAGAATACAGCAAATACAGAGGCGAATGCCAGCAGCAAACCACTGAACTGAGAATAGGTCCCCTATTGAAGGAATCAGAGAAAGAACTGGAAGAGCTTGAAGGGGCTCGAGACCCCAAAAGTACAACAATGCCAAGCAACCAGAGCTTCCAGGGACTAAGCCACTACCTAAAGACTATACATGGTCTGACCCTGGACTCTGACCCCATAGGTAGCAATGAATATCCTAGTAAGAGCACCAGTGGAAGGGGAAGCCCTGGGTCCTGCTAAGACTGAACCCCCAGTGAACTAGACTATGGGGGGAGGGCGGCAATGGGGGGAGGGTTGGGAGGGGAACACCCATAAGGAAGGGGAGGGGGGAGGGGGATGTTTGCCCGGAAACCGGGAAAGGGAATAACACTCGAAATGTATATAAGAAATACTCAAGTTAATAAAAAAATAATAATAATAAAAAAAAAGAATACCTGGTGATCAAAGGGGCAAGAGGCATTGTAATTGTAGTGTTTTTCTTACTTTGTGTGTGAGTATCAGTGTGTGTGTGCGCACACACATTTTTATGTGAAATTTTTAACAATATATAATATTAAATTTTTAGAAAAATATAATATTAAGTGAAGTACCATAGAAATTGAACAAAAGATTTAAATGACTTAAAATACTAATATGCCTATTGGCTACTTTAAAGGAAGAAATAAAAAACTTAAATTGTATGCTGAAATTCTGAAAAAAATCACTTCATTTGGCACATGAAAACAACAAATACATTTTGGAAGATGTAGCTATAGGCACTTATGATACTTTTTAAATTTCTCTTAATTTAATGCATTAAGGAAAACTAAGAGAGTTGGAGGAAAACATAAATTAGTAAGGAGAAAGGAAGGAGGAAAATAATGGAATACATGTGCAACAAAGCAGAAAGAAGGTTATTGGGCTGAAATGGTGGCAGAGTGCCAAAAAATAGGAAGGAGCCTGAAATTATAGAATGCATGTATGAAAATACCATAATGAAATCTGTACCTTGAAGTTCTACCAGAAGTGTCCTGTTTCACAATTACCAAAAAGTGTGGCGAGGCAAAGATGGCATGACCTGTTTCACTTTCCATTAGTAAGATACTGTTCTGGCTGGTTTTGTTTAACAGAGATTTTGTTACATTTATTAGATCCTGGAATCCTTTTTGTGGCTGAAGTATATTATAAAGGTATACTTTATATAATATAATGAAATAAGCCAATTAATATGATATAATATAATACTATAATAATGTCTGAGTAAGGGTTTCTATTCCTGCACAAAACATGACCAAGAAGCAAGTTGGGCAGTAAAGGTTTTATTCAGTTTATACTTCCATATCACAGTTTATAACCAAAGGAAGTCGGGACTGGAACTAAAGCCTGTCGGGAAGCAGGAGCTGATGCAGAGGCCATGGAGGGATGTTACTTACTGGCGTCCTTCCCCTGCCTTGCTCAACTTGCTTTGTTATAGAATCCAGGACCACCAGCCCAGGGATGGCACCACCGGCAATGGGCTGGGCCCTCCCCCCTTGATCACTAGTTGAGAAAATGTCTTACAGCTGAATCTCATGGAGGCATTTCCTCAACTGAGGTTTCTTTCTCTGTAATAGTTCCAGTTTGTGTCAAGTCGACACACAGAACAAACCGGTATAAATAATAAAACTAAGACTCTCTTAAACAGATCCTAAAACATTTATTTTTGTTAATAACTTCAATAGATTTATTCATGGTAAAGAAAGGTGAAACATGTAATAACTATCACTATGGACAAGAAAAATAATCAGCCAAAAAGGTTCAAATGTATAACTATTCTATAATTCCCTTTCTTAAGGATGTTCATATATTTTTCCTGGAGCAGAAGGGGTTTGCAACCCCATACAAACAATAAAACCAACCCACCAAAGCTCCCAGGGACTAAACCACCATTCAAAGAGTACACATGGACAAACCCAGAGCTCCAGCTGCACATGTGGCAGAGGATGGCCATGTTGGGCACCAATAGGAGGAGAAGCCTTTGGTTCTGCCAAGACTGGACTGCCCAGTGTAGGGGAATGTCGAGGCAGAGAAGCAGGAAGGGGTGTGTAGATGGGTTGGGAACACCGTCATAGAAGAAGGGGGAGGGGGATGCAATAGGTGGTTTATGGACAGGAAGCCAGGAAAGGGGATAACATTTGAAATGTAAATTTAAAAAGTCCAATAAAAAAGGACTTCATTTACTGTAAAAAAAGAAAGAAAGAAAGAAAGAAAAGAAACTAAAGCTGTTTGATTTCCCCACTGTGTGCCATATAGAATGATTACTAAAGTTATTACCATTTACACTGTGTTGAATACCCAGCTCCCTGAACTTTTCTAGGGAAAGAAGCATCCTCACATGTAGACTGGCACACCATAATTTTAGATAGATACAGAATGAGTCTGTCATCATTCTCATAAATATTCTTAGAAACTTCTTTTAAAGTCCATAATACAGACTCAACGCCTGTTTCTCTGCTTGAAAACCCCACTCCAGTCTCTTTATTAATGTTTGCTTTGCTTTTTTGGCAAACTTCTCCTTAAAATATCTACGACTTCTGATTGATTATTATTTTTCCTTCAAAGGTAATTACTTTTCCTTAAATACATGTATGAAAATGTCATGATGAAACATTTTCTATAAAAATCACATGCTTATTTATAAAATCTTGATTAAATGGGATAAAGATTGTCATGCAAATTGTTTCACCAAACAGATACTTTTCATTTGTTAATGGTCATTTTAAATTTACATTCCAAATGTTATATTCCTTCTCAGTTTCCCTTCTACAAGCCCCCTATCCCCTCTACTACCAAATGCCTATATTAGGGTGCTCCCCCGCCTGCCCACCCACTCCTGCCTGCCTCAGTGCCCTAGCATGCCCCAATCCTGGGTCATCAGTCCTCCCGAAGACCAAGAGGCTCTCCTCCCAGTGATGCCAGATAAGGCAATCCTCTGCTGCATAGCTAGCTGGAGCCATGGGACCCCGCTGCCAATCCCTGCCTTGTACTCTTTGATTGATGGTTAAGCACTTTCGAACATGAAGCAAACTCTCACTTTACTTCTGACTCTGAAGTAGCTTAATTTTCTAAATTACTCTCACTATTTCTATTATACGATGTAATCAACTACCTTTCATTGTTTCATTTGTAGGATATTAAATAATGATATAATTTTTACTTCATAGCACCTCAATAAATCAAAAGAAATGAAATGTTTATAACAAAAAATAGTGATGTTAATATTATATTCATAATGGACAATAAGTGACCATGTTCACTGTTTCATTTTTATTTTATTAAATGATAAAATTTTGATATAACCTTTCCATAAAATATATATAAAACTGTTGCAACTTCAAAAATGGTGATCATGAAACACTCTACACATAATGTGCAATAAGTGAATGTCCACATCAGAGTAGACCTATAGGATTATATACCTGGAGGCACTCAATCTCTGACAGACACAAAAAAGATAATTCCTAATCAGGTTTTATCATGACATATGAGTGATATGATATGAAGTAGTAAATATTTGCATAACTATTTTATTTATTAAAATAAATATTGGTTATTAAATCTGAATGCTGTAAATGTATGTATACCATGTGTGTCTTACTGAATGTTGTCCTTGTAGGCAGTATTATTGAGTTGAATTTATGGACTTACTTTAAGTTCTCAATTATGTATATCTCCTGAACACATAATGGTGATTTATTTGTCATTGGATATGCACTTTTGTCTTCAGAAATGCTGTCACTATTAATCTATCAATGAAAGCCCCATTTTCAAGTTCCAAATTAATACAATATTCATAAGACTAAGAGGCCATGCACATTATCCTTCCTCTGAATCTTATTTATCTTTTATATAAATATGTCTACTTCATCTATGTTTTATATTCTTATGAAGTGACATAAAATAGTTACATTGTGGGGGCTACAGAAAGAGATTCAATGTACTATGCTTTGAAATATATATAAAACTATATCTACTTGTAAAAAATGAATATGTATAAAAATAGAACTAAGAATTTTCAACAGTTTTCCTTACATATATAAAGATTATATATCAATTAATCCTTTGTTTTCTAGAAATTTGTGAATATTTTTCAATATAAATATTAAATAAAAGTAGCATTGTGTTTGAACAGAAGGGAGCAGGTGATGGAGTATTAAGTTCAGAGTACCATGTATAAGAGATTATATTTTAAAGAAACACTCTAAAGTCTGCTGAGAGATTTTTCTCATTCATTGACTACATTCATTAAATATCAGTTACTTGTGTATATGTATCTTTATCATGATATACCAATCAATTTTATGTTTGAGTTATTTGTTGAGTCATAGAACCAGTTTTCCTTGTTGTAATTTTATGCTTATACAGCATTGTCTTGATTCCAATTTTGTATCTAGTGTAATTTTAGTGGAGGCGGGGTGGCTGAAATGAAAAATATAAGCTGGACTGAGAAGCAGCTTCTAGTTCTGTTAGCCGCCAGGGTTTTATAGTAAATTAACCTATTTGCCTTCTGATTTATTAGAAACGATATAAGAGCAGGTCTTACTTGCATAATGTGTGAGTATTTCAGTACAAAGATCTGCAATTTTTGATAAAGTGATCCTTGCTTAGATTTATTGTGGTAGCAAAATAAGAAAACTAGTATATGATGTCATCATTTAGGGATACTTAATATTCCTCATGTTCCTCATGTACATAATATAAGGGTCTTGTTGAAAACAGGGGATCTGGAGAAAGGTCTTTCCTGATTCTCTATTGTGTTGTCCCATTTACTGAATTTATTTATTCATCCATTCATGAATACCCTAAGCATTTATTTACTAAGATGTTGCAAAGTTAATAGAAAAGAAAGAAAAATAATTTGTTCTATGTTCTTCTAGTTTGTTACATTTAGCAGAATGAGGAGCTAAACTTAAGAGGACAGCATAAGAATACACGTATAGTGTAATAATTTAAAAGTAGAGAGTAATTGTTCATTTTGTTGAAAATGGGAAATTTTTAAATAAATAATACATACCTTTGGAAGGCTTATAAAAGCAGAAAGCATTTAGTTTTATAAATATACAGTCTTTGCCAACATATTTTAAGATAATGTACTGTGGCTGTAATTGGTATTCTCAGCAATGATCTATAATTCGTAGTCTGAAAGTCTAAATATTAGAATACATCGGTTTTCAATAAGAGACTTTACATTTCTTTGATGAGGAAAAATAATTATTTTGTTGCCTACAATTACTTTCCATGTATGTATGTATGTATGTATGTATGTATGTATGTATACACTTTACATCATAACCACTGCTCCCTTCCTCGTCTTTTCTTAACACAGTCTCTCCCTACCTCCACCCTTCCCCTTTTCCTGTGAGAGGGTGGCTGACTTCGTAATTAGGAACCACCATCACGCCTGGCACATCAAGTCCTTGAAGGGCTAGGCAATTCCTCCCTGTCAGAGACGAGACAAGGCAGCCCAGTGAGGGGAACAGATTCCTCAGACTGGCACCAGCTTTGGGGACAGCCCTTCATCCTTGCCATAATCTCAGTTCAATGTTTGCCTATAAACCTATGTATCTGTTTCAGTCAGCTATGGGGTGGAGTCTCTCAGAAGACAGTTATGCTAGGATCATGTCTTCAAACATAAGAGTATCATTACTAGTGCTAGGGATTGGTGCTTGACGATGGGATGGGTCTCAAGTTTGGCTGGCCATTGGTTGGTCATGTCCTCAGTTTCTGATTCATTTTTGTCCCTGTATTTCTTATAGATAGACAATTGTGAGTAAACTATAAAGTATATTCTTCTTACTCTAAAGTATCTCCAATTCCTTATATTCATTTCCTGGACACTAACCTTGGAAAGGTATTATATGAATCACTGTAACAGCTTTACTTCATGCAAAAATATTTCTTCATACATTAGCCAACAAGTTTATATGAAATATATGCTTGGTAGGTTCTTTTAAAAAGGGCAAAGCAAACTTCAGTAAGGGTTTCCATCTAGTCCTCTGCATAAATATTGTAGCTTCAGTTTAGTATTTTTGTGGGATTGCTGAGTATGTGAATGAGTCAGTTTCTAATTCTTGTGTCTTATCTTGGGTATTTTTCTTTGCTTTTGTGTGCTTGTCCAAATTCTATGTGAATGGTTTTGGTTTGATCTCATTATATTTCATTTTGTTATATTTCATTTTATCTCTTAGAATTCTGTTTTATTTTAAGAGGAGAAAGAAAGGAAATAAATCTGGATGGAAATGGAGGTGGGGTAGAACTGGGAGAAATGAGAAAGAGTAAACTGTCATAAGGATGTATTATATGAGAAAAGAATCTAATATTCAAAGAATGAAGAGGGGAGGAAACCTCTCCATTGCTTTTCAAAATCAATAAAACACAATACAAGCTACCACTTATTTATTGCTTCTGCTTATCTTACTTATTTATAGTTGACGGGAGTATGAGTTATCAATTATATGCCAGCATCATTTGACCTCTGCCATGCTCCTTCAGCAACTAAGGACTTATATGCTGTATTAATTGTTCTATCAATCTATCTATCTATCCATCTATCTATCACCTGTCTGTCTGTCTTTAAGCATCCCACATATTCCACTGTGTTCTTCTCTAGCTTTTTCTAATTTCTGACTATTAATGTATTCAGTTTCCTTTTTTCCCCAGAGCTCAGCTCACTTGGAAACCATCTTGAAGATGCATTTGTTTAACTTTACTGCTCATTGAAAGAAAATGACAAGTGGTTTAAGGAAAGAAATCAATATTTTTGTAATATCCTTTTTCTACCAATTACCATGAGAAGTATAATATAAGTTTGCTGAGGCCAAATAAATACTTGTTGATCAACTTTACATGTTAACAATAATATGGTGATTCAACGTGCGCTGCCTACTAACTTATTTGTTTTGTTAAGTATTGGTTTGTGGTGTGTGTGTGTGTGTGTGTGTGTGTGTGTGTGTGTGTGTGTGTGTGTGTGTGTTTTGTTCTTTGCATCATAAATGACCCATGAAGGAAACAGTTTTAATACCAAAAGTGGTAGTTTATTTTAGAATCAATTATGTGTGACCATGGCCCAGGAACACAAATTCAAGTTACTACAAATACCATGTTCTAATTTAGTAACAATTCATGTAGTTTTATAGCAGAACAAATATATTCATAAGTAAGGACACTTTTGAAATATGTTGGTGGAAACAAATGTTTAATGGATTAGCTGAAAACAAGGACATCTCTGTAGATATGCCATAGGTGCTATCTAAAGTCCTTCCTACCTCTTTGATCAGTAGAAGTCAGTAGCCCCCTGAGTTAGTACAGTAAATAGTTTCACCTGATAGTCACAATTATGTCATGTAGATACAGAAATGGGCAAGGAACGAAAAGTAAAGGCCCTAAAGAAAGACCAGAATAGGACTGGAGAGATGGCACAGTGGTTAAGAGCACTGACTGCTCTTCCAGAGATCCCGAGTTGAAATCCTAGCAACGGCATGGTGGCTCACAACCATCTGTAATGAGATCTGATTCCCCCCGCCCCCGGTGTGTCTGAAGATAACTACAATGAACTCAAATATAATAAATAAATATTTTTTTAAAAGTCCAGGATAAATTGTAATTATGTTCTGGGGCTAAATCATTGCAAGTAATCCACAGTCAATGAAGTTTTAATCAGTTACGACACCTTGAAGGTAAAGTGTGGCAAAGATGAAGTGTGATTTCTTAGTAGGAGCTTTCCCTCACTGAAGCTTCTGTTTCATAAAAAAAATGTTTGCCTTTCACAACAAGCTATCAAAAGAAGGTTTTAGAAAGGAGCATTTTTGAACTGAACACAGGATGTATATTTCACAGCAGTCTCATCAAAATCTTTTCCCAATGGCTACTCAGCCGTTGTAAGGCTCCAACTTCCTGAGAATGTTCACAGTACCCTTAAGTATCATGTACATTATCAAAATATGACTATTTCTCTTTAGTTTTTGCTTCAAAACTAATGTGTGACATATAAAACACTCACAAAATAATTACTGTTGTTTCAAATCTAATGCTTCAAGACTGATTTTTAACTATTCTGCTATCTTTTCTTACATGAATATTATAGTGTGTAGTGTTTTAATATTGGAGTAAGCACATTATGATGCAGACTAAGTTATCTGTGTGGGTCACCTTTCATGAAGTCCTGAAAGCTGAGCATACATACTCTGTATCAGAATATTTCAAAAGGAGTTCAAAATCTGTGCCAGCACCAGAAATCGTGTTGGTGTCTGTGATCTGTGCTGCTGCCAGAAACGAGACTGATGCCTGTTATTCAAGCTATCCTCAAAAACCTTGTGGATGTCTACAGTATGTGCTGCCATGGAAAACCATGTTGAAGTCTGTGATCGGTGCTGCGTTCCTATTATGGGACTGGACTTTGCAATAATGTTACTGCCTAAATAATCATAATGGAGAGAGACACTCTGAAGGCTTCTGTGACAAACTCTGAAGGATTGAAGAGAGACATTAAACATTATGATAAAGATACTGAAGAAATGCATCTTTTCAAAGTTGATGGCCTCTGGCTGTGGGTGGGGAAGGGCTCACTTTTCTTTAAGGGACTGGCCACTGGTAATCTGACTTTGCTCCACTGAGTACGTGTGCAACACAAGATCTGGAGTGTAAATCTGGGAGTAATGGGAAGAGAACATGATCAGGGTACATTATGAAATTCCCAAATAATTAAAAAGTATTTTATGTTGGATAAAAAATTAAACACATAAACAAATTAATAGATGATAGATAGATAGATAGATAGATAGATAGATAGATAGATAGATAGATAGATAGATAGATAGACAGACAGATAGACAGACAGACAAACAGAAAACATAGGGCTGTTTGGAAATGTCATGTAAAAATGGGTGTTGTAGAAGTGGCCTTTCATTTTGTCAGTCCTGCTGCATACTAAGTCTCAAAGTCATTTTATCTTCCAGTGTCTTCTTCAAATAATATCCAGGGTTTTAGAATTTTCATTTTTGTCTTCATGCACTTGATTAGGCTAATTCCTATGTGCTCTATTTTACAGATAGTCTTGTGAGTTAAATAGATTTGTTGCTTTTTCTCAGAATATTCACTGTTTGTATTTGTCTACAGAAAAGTTATTGATTTTTGGTAGATATCGTACTACTTATTTTTATATCCTACTTTTTCATATCCTACTACTTTTCTGAATGTATTGTAACTATGTTAGAGTTATGTAGTTGTAGTGGGTCTTTTATATAGTTTGTCAATAAGAATAATTGGATCTCTCTCTTTCCTTAATGTATATTCTCCTTTATTTTACACTTCTATTACTACTTCAAACAGCATACTAAATAGGATTGAAAACTATACATTCCTGTCTCATTCCTGGTGTAGAGAAAATGCTTTCAATATGTCTCCCTTTATTACAGTGATGACTATGAATTTGTTATATGAAGTGGTCATGTTTTATAGTAATCATGGCTTAACAGGTGGACTGTGACAGGGCATCTTTATAGTATGGGTATAATTTGAAGAGTTTTAGAGTTAGTTCTTTACAGAACCGGTGATACTGGTAATGCATTGGCCTGGACCTGGAACTATTCTCTGCTTAAAGACTCCAGGTTGCTATTACTGTTTTATGGATTATTTTATATCTATTTATTCTGTTAATATTCTTACATTCCGTTAATATTCTGTTAATATCGACACATTATATGGGTCTAGGAATTGTCCTATATATGCTGCAGCACTTTGTAAGCAGATGTATTTCTCAATAATGTTTTTAATTTTATTTTTTAATATGTTGAAATAATCCACCTTCATTTTAATTTTATTAATTTGTGTCTTTTGTTCTTTAGTTAGGTGGCCTGAGGTTTTATAGACAAATGGTTTGTAAAGAAAACGTTTATCCTTTGAAGGACCACATATTTATTTCATTGATTCTTAGATATGTTCTTTTAGATTTCATTTCATACATTTCTATTCTCATGTGTATACTTGGTTTCTATCTAGCCAATTTAACTTTGTCTTGTTATTGGTTTTCTATAGGATGGCATAAGTACCATTTACTTATGTTAGAAATTTTATGTTAATTTTTTTAATTAAATGAAATATATATATATATATGTATACATATACATATATATATATATGATTCCTGATTTATTACATGGATCCATGCAAGAGAATGGTAACAAACATAA
This sequence comes from Rattus norvegicus, assembly GCF_021556685.1. NCBI lineage: Eukaryota > Metazoa > Chordata > Mammalia > Rodentia > Muridae > Rattus > Rattus norvegicus. The sequence goes on from NC_141535.1 coordinate 161,047,674, forward strand.
AACTATGAATTCTAAAAGCCTTTAATACAATTAATAAAAACATATTTTACAAATGTAATGTCTAGATTATAAGGAATTCTTGTGTTGTTTTTCTTTTTTTAGTCACATATTTGATCATGCAAATCTTATAAAGGCTTTCTAGTATCCAGGTCAAATATTTTACCACACTGCTCACATAACGAAAGAACAAAGAACAAAATTTTCCAGCAAGTAATTAGTTTTCTCAGACCATCTTAAATTGAGAAAAAATCATGAAATCAATTGTTTCTCCTTCAAAGGTAATCCATATCTAAATATCAATAAATATCTACAGATGTAGCATGGGAACAGCAGTATCCTACCATGTGTAAACCTCTTGGATTGATTCCCAATAATAAACAAGAATTAAATGAAATCAATAAAGTCTGCATCACTAGCTAGGTAGGGAACAAAATGATAGTTTTCAAGATGAAGATTTTTTTTTTTTGCTTCTAGGCAAAATTTAAATGTTTTTTCTTAGTTCTTTGAGAAATTTATACAATGAGCTTTTACCACATTAACTCTTTCCTCCAACTTCCACATTTCTACTCAAAAAACTTTGTGTTAATTTTTTCCTCCAAGTCAATCAAGTCTAAACTGCTGCCCAAATCCTTTGAACAGCTGTCTTCTACCAAGTCACAGCTGACCTAGCAGAAGCATCACTATTGAAAAAATTTTACTTGGCCTCTTCCAGAAATTATGAATTATCAAGCAGTCCTAGGCTAAGGGTTCAACTTTATATTTTTCTTTCTTTCGTGTGCTTAGGTTTGGTCTGAATTTAGCTTACACATGACTTGCATGTCATAACATGTGTGAGTGAAACTGCAGCTGCCCTGTTGTGTATAGAGCATACTGATTTCCTCTGTTTATTTAATGACACTTATAATCTTTCTGTCTCCCATTGGATATTAATCCCTGGGTATTGGAAAGGAAAGATGCAGTATAGATTAGCAATTGGGGCACAGTATTCTGCAGTTCTATTCTATGCTCCTTTGCCAGTTCCAAGCCATGCCTAGCCTTTATGGGGATAGAGTGACATGGTTCCTGCCCATGGGACAGGGCCCTGGTGTGAGCCTCCACAAGTGTTAATGGCTGCTGACACTTAGTAGTCAATAACATAAGGTTTGTTTGTGTAATAATGTATATATTTTCTGGACCCAGCACTAGCAGATGAGGACTCTTCCTGTGAAGAATGTCCTCCCTGTGATAATTAGAACCAACAAGGACACAGAAGTCAAGAGTGTGGCTACCTATGTTTCAGCAAATTGGCAAACCCTGGGCCCTTCAGGATACCCCTTAAGACTATGAGAAAGGACTCAAAATACATGAGTTAAAAATACAGAATTTCTCAACCATACACAAATTATAATGATGCAATATAAGTTATGAGAGCTTCATGAATCTAAAGGAACAAAGGAAACTACACTATGAGCCAGCTTGTCAGAAAGATACAAAGACAGGCAGACATAAGGGCAGATATTTTCCCAATTTCAGGATCAGCCAAGGACAGAGTAAGGTTAGGTCAAGGCAAGGTAGAAATGATAATTTCAGTGCAGGGTATAACCCAACTAGCTTCTCATCTGTGTTTAGCAAAGGCAAATGGATCTCTGAATTCTTTTGCAATGTTAAAAGAAACTATATGCTTGCTGTCTCCTAAGAATCAGAGGGCTGAGGGTCAGGGGATGCTGATTCATGAGATAATCAAAAGGAAACTTGGAGTAAATGACTGAATTGATATGGAAATATAAAACTGGGCTTTTGGTCTGGATATGAGCTATCAGAACAGGATAGAAGTTCTCTAGAGAGAGCTGAGCTGTCTAGAGATGTCTAGAGAGCAAAAACAGTCCTTCAAAAATTTTTTTCTATCAGGTTTTCTGAATTGGTTGGAAGATCCACTAATTTTTTATATCTGCTTTTCTGAATTTCATCAGAAAATCCAAGAGCTATCCAAACAACTATTACAATTTTAACTAGCTGAGAGTTGTCTCAACCAGATAGTTTTAGAACAGCAAGAAAAGCTCTCTAGAACAGAGCAGACCATACACACACAGACTCACACACATACACACACACACACACACACACACACACACACACACACGCACACGCACGCAGAGAGAGAGACAGAGAGACAGAGAGACAGAGAGACAGAGAGACTGGAGTAATACTATAAATACTTATCTGATAAAGGTTTGGATATGCATTAATCTATGTGTGTTAAAGCAAGTTCTTTGCAGTCAGGTTATGTATCCATTATCATAGTAATAGTGATACGTTCTCTATCCCTAACTCCTATAATTCCTTTAGTCATGAATTCTTGGCCCTTAAGACAGAGCTAATTCTGAATTTCATCTATAGGAATGGGATCTGTATCTAATCAGAAAGTTGTTGGTTAGTGCCATTTTACTCCGACTATTATACCAATGAGTATATCTTGCTAGGAAAATTATTGGTATCACTCACCAATTCACAGGTGGGTCAAATTGATTTTTCCTCTTCTGATACTGTGCATAGTTTGTAGAACTGTGAAACATGACCAGTAGGGATGAAGTATGTGGATGTTATATGTCACTCAATCATCCAAATTTTCTGAGTTATATAACTTGACTACAAGTGCCAAAATATATGAAGGATTAATGAATATCCTCTCAGGTTCCCTCCAACCAACACATTAAAGTTAAAAAAAAGCGTATCAATAACAGGGGGAAGAAAAATGGTAAGGTAGCATTTTTGTAAGACTCTGTCACCTGTTTTTGAGTTCTTGAGGACTTGTATAAATATTATGAAGAGATTTAGAGCCTAAGGATTTCAAAGTTAATAAACAACACACATAATATCTTAAAGTAAAACAAAACAAAACAAAAATAAACTCCTGACCTCACAGAATTAGCTCATCCTTTCTCAGTTCTCACTTAGTCTTTGAAAGATAACAGGCTCTTGATACATCTTTATCCTATTTTGAAGATAAAAATAGAAAACAAGCTATGAGGCAATAACATTTTTCTCCTGAAATAACAAATCATTAACAACAATTGTGTTATAATTAAATTCTAACTTTCATTGAACATTTAATGACTAACAACTAACACGCTTGGTTGCACTGGAGATGAAATTTAAAAACTTAATTATTTAAAAATATATGTGGTTAAAAATAGAACTAGACTTGGTGGAATAAATTGATGCATGCTGGTATTATATTCAATCAGTGATAAGCTCTCAGTTAGCCACCATTGTTATTGTTATTAAAATACCTTCCAAATACTTTTCAAAGATTTTACTTATAAAGGCTACATAGATACTATATTCTCTGTTATCATCTTCTTAACATGTATGAACTAAGTATATATCATAGGCAAATGATGAATTTTCATGACTGAAAATTTTTAAAATAAATTAAGTTATTATCTTCTATTATTTGTTTGTCCATCCTTTCTTGTGCATTCTTTTCCATTGCTCATGTATTTAAAGTTTACATTAATTAATATCTAACTTTTATATTTTCTATTTAGGAGCTACCTTGCTCAGCTCCTTTCTTCTACATTGCTTAGCTGTGTATATATTTTGGGTTTACAAAAAAGTTCATTATAATTAAACTGTACATCCTTGAAAGGGAACACAGATTATGATTTTTCAATATAAGTAATAACCTTATTATTGCAACAATGACCCAATTCCTTAGAATAAAAAGCAAATAGAATCACTTAATCAGGAATTAAAGGTAAGTATATGCATTATGATTTATTTTATTAATTCAAATGCACACTTAGAAGATATTTCACTTAACAATAATTAAAACTAAACCAAGGTTTTGTTTTGTTTTGTGTTTTTTTATTAACTTGAGTATTTCTTATATACATTTCGAGTGTTATTCCCTTTCCCGGTTTCCCGGCAAACATCCCCCTCCCCCCCTCCCCTTTCTTATCGGTGTTCCCCTCCCCATTCTCCCCCATTTCCGCCCTCCCCCCAACAGTCTAGTTCACTGGGGGTTCAGTCTTAGCAGGACCCAGGGCTTCCCCTTCCACTGGTGATCTTACTAGGATATTCATTGCTACCTATGGGGTCAGAGTCCAGGGTCAGTCCATGTATAGTCTTTAGGTAGTGGCTTAGTCCCTGGAAGCTCTGGTTGCTTGGCATTGTTGTACATATGGGGTCTCGAGCCCCTTCAAGCTCTTCCAGTTCTTTCTCTGATTCCTTCAACGGGGGTCCTATTCTCAGTTCAGTGGTTTGCTGCTGGCATTCGCCTCTGTGTTTGCTGTATTCTGGCTGTGTCTCTCAGGAGCGATCTACATCCGGCTCCTGTCGGCCTGCACTTCTTTGCTTCATCCATTTTGTCTAATTGGGTGGCTGTATATGTATGGGCCACATGTGGGGCAGGCTCTGAATGGGTGTTATCCAGACTATCCATCAATGAGACCTAACAAGGTTAACCAAAATTTATAGACACCTGTATGTTGTTTTGAATTCTTTTTTATGATATATTTATTTAATGTATATGAGTACACTGTAGATGTCTTCAGACATGCCAAAAGAGAAATAAACATTACAGATGGTTGTAAGCCATCACGTGGTTGCTAGGAATTGAAATCAGGACCTCTTGAAGACCAGTCAGTGCCACTGAGCCGTCTCTCCAGCCCTATTATGAATTCTTATAAAGTAATTTGAAAGAATATGTCAAAGGACATAAACGTTTTTATACCCTGACTGCAATAGACTTAAATGACACACTGAATTAGATTACGATCAGTAAAGAGCAGGACCTGGTTAAAGCTTCAAAACCTCCAGCATAGTTGGCAGGAAGGTAGAGTGGGTAAAGGAGCTTGCCACATCAATCTGACCACCCAACTTTATGTCAAGGTAAAAGGAGAGACCCAATTTCACAAAATTGACTTTTGAGCACTGCACTCATACTGTGACACTTCAATGCCCCCACAACAGTAATTATAAACAAATTTTTAATTGAAAATTCAAAAAATTATAAAAGTCAGCAACTTTTTATTTGGTAAGATCATGAGTAAAATTAACAGGTAATTCTTTATTCTTTTTTAAATTTTATTTTTCTTGGATATTTTATGTATTTATGTTTCAAATGTTATGCCCTTTCCCTCTTCTCCCATACCACCTCCACCTGCCCCTGCTTCTATGAGTATGCACCCACTCACACCAACCCACTCCCATCTCAACACCCTAGCATTCCCCTACACTGGGGAAACAAGCCTTCACAGGACCAAGGGCTTTTCCTCCAACTGATGTTGAACAATGCCATCTTCTGCTGCATATGTGGCTGGAGCCATGAGTCCCTCCATGTGTACTTATTGGTTGGTGGTTTAGTCCATGGGAGCTCTGGTGTCATCAGGTTGGTTGATATTGTTGTTCTTCCCATGGGGTTGCAAACCCCTTCAGTTTCTTCAGTTCATTCTCTAACTAATCTGTTGTGGTTTGCCCGGGAGTTATCTGTATTTTGATGCTAAATCTTCTGCCCCAAGAATGGCTGCCTAGTAAAATACTCAGGACTCAGGTGACTTTCTCAGAACCTTCTCCCCATTTAATTTGTAAAATACAGGTGAGGGTCAGTACAGGATAGAATGAAGTCTGTCATCGGATGAGAAGGAAGAATGGGTAGGAGAAAAGTTTAAGGGAAGAGGAGGAGAGAGGAGGAGACTGGAGAATAGCCAAGGGTAACATTAAGATTCCACGCTGTACCTTTACAGGTATAACGAATGTTCTTAAGGGATGGATGTGTACAGGGCTTTGTATGTTTAGGTGGGCAATTATATCATATTAATTGGATCAGAGGTTATTGCGTTGTGTGTTCTTTCTTGTAGTGATTTAAGTTTAAGAGATTGTGCGGTGGCTAAAGACACTGGGCCACCACAGAATTGGGATATGTGCTTCTGACAAGATATCTACCAGATATCTTGGGCCACTGCAGTGTAGGACCTAGAGAGGGAAAAACAACTGATTTTTTTTTCTAATTTTACCTCAACACTCATTCATTGGGGTCCCATGCTCAATCCAATGATTGGCTGCATGCATCTTCATCTGTATCAGTAAGGCTTTGGTGGAACCTCTCAGGAGATACCTATGTCTGGCTCCTGTCAGCATGCACTTCTTGGCATCAGCAATAGTGATTGGGTTTGATGGTTGCATACAGGATGGAGCCCCAGGAAGGGCAGTCTCTGCATGAACTTTTCATCAAGCCCTGCTCCACTCTTTATCCCTGTATTTCTTCCAATGAGTGTTTTTTGTTTTTTGTTTTTGTTTTTGTTTTCCCTTCTAAGAAGGAATGAAGCATTCATATTTTGGTCTTCCTTCTTGACCTTCAAATGATCTGTGAATCCTTAGGTATTCCAAGATTTTGGGCTAATATCGACTTAGTAGTGAGTGCATGTTATGTGTGTGCTTTTGTGATTGGGCTACGTCACTCAGGATGATATTTTCTAGTTTCATTCATTAGGCTAAGAATGTCATGAAGTCATTGTTTTTAATAGTTGACTAGTACTTACTCTATTGTGTAAATGTACCACATTTTCTATATCCCGGCTATTCTTCCCGGATCTGGCTATTATAAATAAGGCTGCTATAAACATAGGGGAGCATGTGTCCTTGTTACAGTATGGAGTATCTTTTCTGTGTATTTCCAGGAATGGTATAGGTGGGTCCTCATGTAGTACTATGTCCAATTTTCTGAGGAAACTCCAAACTGATTTCCACCAATCTGCAATTCCACCAACAATGGAGGAGTGTTCCTTTATCTCCATATACTCACCAGCATCTACTGTCATCTGAGTTTTTGACCTTAGCCATTCTGACTGGTGGCAGGTGGAATCTAGGGTTGTTTTGATTTGCATTTACCTGATGACTAAGCATGTTGAACAATTCTTTACGTGCTTCTCAGCCATTCAGTATTCCTCAGTTGAAAATTCTTTGTTTATTTCTGAATCCCATTTTTAATAGGATAATTTGATTCTCTGGAATCTAACTTCTTGAGTTCTTTGTATGTATTCGATATTAGCCCTATATTGGATGTAGAATTGATAAAGATCTTTACACAATCTGTTGGTTACTGTTTTGTCCTAATGACAGTGTCCGTTGCCTTACAGAAGCTTTGCAATTTTATTAGGTCCCATTTGTTGATTCTTGATCTTAGAGCATAAATTATTGGTATTCTACTCAGGAAATTTTCCCCTGGGCCTATGTGAATGAGGCTCTTCCCCATTTTCTCTTCTATTAGCTTTAGTGTCTCTGGTTTTATGTGCAGGTCTTTGATCCACTTGGACTTGAGCTTTGTACAAGGAGATAATAGGTCAATTTCCATTCTTCTACATGCTGACCTCCAATTGAACCAGCATCATTTGTTGAAAATGCTATCTTTTTTCCATTGGATGGTTTTAGTTCCTTTGTCAAAGATAAAGTGATCATAGATGTGTGGGTTCATTTCTGAGTCTTCAATTCTATTCTATTGATCTACCTGCCTGTCTCTGTAACAGTACCATGCAGTTTTCATTGTGGTTGCTCTGGATAGGGATGGTGATTTCCCTAGAAGTTCCTTTATTGTTGAGAATAGTTTTTCTTTTTTTTTTTTTGCTATTCCAAATGAATTTGCAAATTTCTCTCTCTAATTCTATGAAGAATTGAGTAGGAATTTTGATGGGGTTTGCATTGATCCTGTAGGGTTTTTTTATGGCAAGATTGCTATTTTTACTATATTAATCCTTCCAATCCATGAGCAAGATGTCTGATGTAATTCTGATAGGTCTTTATATGTAACATGACCTTTTTCCATTACTGATTTTAGTATTCTTTGTTTTGTATATTTGGTATTTTCACTGTTATATGACAGGAGCAATTTCCTTTCTGGTTCAATCTGTTCAGAATTTTGTAGGCTTTTTGTATGTTCATGGGTGTTTCTTTCTTTAGGTTATGGAAGTTTTCTTCTATAATTTTGCTGAAGATATTTACTGGTCCTTTATGTTGGGAATCTTCATTCTCTTCTATACCTACTATCCTTTGGTTTGGTCTTTCGTTGTGTCCTGGATTTCCTAGATGTTTTGAGTTAGGAATTTTTTGCTTTTTGTGTTTTCTTTGATTATTGTTTCAATGTTTCTATGGTATCTTCTTCCCCTGAGATTCTCTCTTCTATCTCTTGTGTTCTGTTGGTGATGCTTGCATGTATGACTCCTGACCACTTTCCTAGGTATTCCATCTCCAGGGTTGTCTCCCTTTGCAATTTCTTTATTGCTTCTATTTATATTCTTTAGATCCTGAATGCTTTTTTCAATTCCTTCTCCTGTTTGATTTTGTTTTACTTAACTCTTTAAGGATTTTGCATTTCCTCTTTGAATGCTTTTACTTGTTTTGCCTCTGTTCCTCTTTATTTCTTTAAGGTAATTATTTATGTCCTTCTTAAATTAAAGTCCTCTATCATCATTTTGAGATATGATTTTAAATTCAAACCTTGCTTTTCAGTGTGTTGGGATATGCAGTATTTGCTGTGGTGGGAGAACTAGGTTCTGATGATGCCAAGTAGTCTTGATTTCTATTGCTTAGGTTCTTGCATTTGCCTCTTGCCATCTGTTTTCTCTGATGTTGGTTGGTTTTGCTGTGTTTGACTGGAGCTTTTCCCTTATGGGAGCCTGTGAGTCTGTGAGCCTGTGATCTTAGAAATTAGAGCTCTCCTGGGAGACCTGGTCTCTTTGGGCAGGTTTTGGATCTGGAAAGCTATGGGACACCTTTATCTCTGGGTTCAGATGGAGACTGGAAGGGTCCTGTCCCAAGCTGTTCTCTGGCTCCTGTCTCCATCCACTCTGGGCAGGTTACTCTTTGCAGAGTCAGTGGAAGAGAAGTAGGGTCCCATCTGTGGGTGTAGGAGTTAAAGTGTCCCTGGCAGACCAGCCCTCTGTGGGCAGGTTTTGGTCTGAAGGACTGTAGGACCACCTTAGTTCTGGGTGCAGATGCAGACTGGAAACTTATCTTCTATTTCTTTCCTGTGGATAACCACTTTTCTATTTTTAAATCCCTCAAAACTGTTGTACAACAATACCCTCTCAGTTGAAGAATTCTGTCATGGAGAGTCAGGAAAGGATCCTGAGATTTAGAAATAAACATGCAGGGGGCTGGAGAGATGGCTCAGCGGTTAAGAGCAGTGACTGCTCTTCCAGAGGTCCTGAGTTCAATTCCCAGCAACCACATGGTGGCTCACAACCATCTGTAATGAGATCTGGTGTGTCTGAAGAAAGCTACAGTGTACTCGTATACATAAAATAAATAAATCTTACAAAAAAAAAGAAATAAACATGCAAACTTTCCAAGAGTTAAAGTTTATATGATTCGTCAGTCCAACAAACAACAGTTAACAGACAAGATTCTTAGATGTGTGGATTAAAAGTCAAGCAACCAGAGCTTCCAGGGACTAAGCCACTACCTAAAGACTATACATGGACTGACCCTGGACTCTGACCTCATAGGTAGCAATGAATATCCTAGTAAGAGCACCAGTGGAAGGGGAAGCCCTGGGTCCTGCTAAGACTGAACCCCCAGTGAACTAGACTGTGGGGGGGAGGGCGGCAATGGGGGGAGGGTTGGGAGGGGAACACCCATAAGGAAGGGGAGGGGGGAGGGGGATGTTTGCCCGGAAACCGGGAAAGGGAATAACACTCGAAATGTATATAAGAAATACTCAAGTTAATAAAAAAAAAAAAAGTTATGTTGGGATCTCATAAGGAAGCTTTAGTGTGTTGTCGTCACCCAGACAGAGGTGGCCTTTTGAGTGTTGAAGCTGCCTTTGTGTTGCTCATGTTCTTCTAAGGAACCCTTCACTTTCTGTAAATAACCCCAATAAATTCACAAGGTCACAAAGTTAAAGTTGGTTTGTAAACATTTATTTAGTCTGTCATCAGCTCCTTTTTTAGGGTGAGTAGACATTTGTTCATATTTCCACGGGAAATATCACACTTTTTAAAAGTAGCCCAAATGTAAATAACAATATGTTAACATACTTTTATGCTTGGCTGTCCACACTGTTAAATTTTGAGTAGTTCTAAACAAAACTAATAAAAACAATTCATAGAAATTATCCATAAGCCTTCACACAAGAGAAATCTCAATCTTGCAAAGTTCCATTCTGCATCTTGTCAATTCAGTCAAGCAAAGCATTTATCTTAATTTGTTATTTCACACTTTTTTATTTCAAGGTTTCTTCCTTTTCAAATTTTATAACCGTTCCACACACATAGTTCTTGCAATTGAGAAGGCAGCATTGTTATTTGTCCCACTAGTTTATGGTGAATAATGTGTATGTTCATGTGAATGTTCCTATGTGTTTCCCTATGTGTTAGTGTGAGTGCCCATGCATATGGGTACACAAACAGGATCATGAGTTGAATTTTCAGTCTTCCTTTATTAATCTCTATGATATCCATTGGGATCACATTCTCTCAGTTGAACTCACATTTCACTAGTAAGGCATATCTGTCTATCCAGCCTTCTCTATGGGTACTTTATCTCTGCCTTTTTCTTTTTCTTTTCTTTTATGCATTTTTAATTTAATGGCTTGGGCTTTTCAGGCTTTTTAAAAAAAATTCCTGTATTTTTAATTCATTCTCTCATATATTACATTCCAACTACTATTTACCCTCTCTCTACTCCTACTTCTCCCTACAACCCTTTTTGCCCAAATCTATTCCTCCTCTATTTTTCACTTCATAAAAAATCAAGCCACTCAGGCATATCACACAAACTCAGCATAAGAATTTACAATAAAACTAGTCAAAAAACCCTCCCTATCAAGTCTGAATGGAGCAACCTAGTAGGAGGAAAATGATTCCAACACTAAATGAAAGAGTCAGAGAACCCCTTCTTATCTATCACTGGACTACGTACTAGTGTGCTCCTAATATGATCCAACACTTTACACCTTCTTGTATGCAAACTCTAGTGTTCACACTTGTAGTGGAGTCACTTTAACTTAAAAATTTCTTCCCAAGTCCACCAGGAAGTCTTCACCTTGCCAAAATATTTTAAGACAATCTCTATCAATCCAACAAATAAATGTACTGATCTGTCCATTCTTTCTTTACTAACCATAGCCAATCTTCCACCTATGACCACTATGAACTCTCTGAACCTGGTCACAGAAATGCAGATGCAGTGCTATTCCTTGGGACCACCCCACCCAACTGTCATATGTTACCCAGTGGTCCTTGGTTTATAATCAATCTACATCACTTTTGTCTAAGATGCTTTAGTAAACTGTTGCTGTAAGTGTATGTTTTATAATTTAATACATCTGACCACAGCCGGTCATCTGTGGCAGTTTGGCCTGGAACAATTAGAAATAATATACTTAGGATCTCTGTTGTCACAGGTTCAAAAGAACAGTAATATGCTTTTGAAAGTTGTGCAATTTCCTGATATACATATAGAGTATTTTTTCTCTATTACTATTCTATCTTAATATAATCATATACGTATGAATTGGCCATGTAAAAGACTGTTGTTTAAAATCATAGTCATGACATGCTATAACAACTGATCTTGATTTGGGCTCTATCAAAGTTACCTGTCATACTCTATGGTTTAAGGCAATTTTGTTTTGTGATGAGTATACAGTATAAGAAGCTTCCTTCTAATTTCTGGGTTTCTTAGCACTTTTTGGATGTAGATGAAAACTAGCAAAACCATTAAGAGAAGCAGAACACCTGTCTCTTTGGCCTATAGTAATCCTAATGCTGAAGCTATCTCCCCAAAGTGACCAATTTTGTACTACTCATTTCGTTTACACCTACCGCCATTTTGGTTAATTACTTTGAACTAATAGCTCGTGTGATACTCAGATGATTAAGAGACCTGAACAAGCAAATATTCTTCAAAGAACAATGAGGATAACATTATCATACTTCTCAGTATGTATACAAAAGTGTAATAGTTATATTATTTATTGTTATAGTTGTTGTTGCTGTTGTGATAAAAAATACTTAACAGAAACAAGCCAAAAAAAAGACTAATTTTTAATGTCCATAATCATTTGGTGTAATGTGCTTGAACTGAACATAGAGTTAAAGAACTTATAGAAACAGAGAGCTGCTCCTTCCATTCGGGATAGGAAGAAGCCAGTGATAAGCAGAGTACTTATTATGCCTCTACTTCCAAGGTATTTTATTCTTCCAGCTAAATTACACTTCCTAAAGCTTCCTGAACCTCGCAAAATAACACTACCAGCTGGGATTCTAGCACTGAGCACATTATCCTTTTCCCTATATAGTAAAATGTTTACTGTGAGTCCTTTCAGATTATTTCATGTGGTTTGCAACCCAAACAAATGCAAGTTCCTTTGGTTTAGATAAAAATAGTAACAACACAACCCAATGTGTACATGTATGGCTGAGTTAATGTGATCTACTGATTACACTTCATTCTGGCTCAGCATCTATAAGCAGCTCCAAGAAAAGTAAGATTAAAGGTCAAAATATTTATTTTGGCACAAAATTTCAGTGCAATGTTATTTGGCCTCAGTGGTAGGACATAACACCATTTTGGCAGTATTGTGTGTTGGCATTGGGGCTATTCATTACATAGCCAGATAGGAGGAATATTGCAGAATTTTTGTTGGTGTTGTTGTTTTGACATAAATGTCAGGCTGTTTTGAGGAAAGATTTATTAATTATCTAAAAATAAATGAATAATGTTCCATCCTCATTCATATGCTGATGAGTACTTGAGCAAACTCCATTTCCAGGGTTTGGTTTATATTTGCTATAAGGAAACAGATCTAAGGAATTCACATGGTCTTCTACACTCAGGTATCTCCCACTCCACTTATAATAAACAGAGAAATAGCAAATTTTGCATGTGACAAGTATATTTGCTTGGCATATAATGAATGATTTGGTGATGTAGCCTCAGAATTATTAGTCTCTGTTGCTTCTAGGCTGGATAGTGTTTAGTACTATTCTAATCTGGCTTGGGGGTCAGAATAAAATGGTGACTGCCTGGTATCAATAGTAGATCAGTTCTTCAACCAAGTATTCTCCCCCTTCTCCATTCCCATGATGCCCCTTATATAATTATCCAAACACAATGATACTAAATCTTTTTAGGGTACACTTGCAAAGTCCTCACTGTGCATTTACTGCAGAGTTTCTATTTTAATCTCTTGGAATTCTGACTACTCCTCTGGGTATTCTGTGTGAGTCCAGTATTGATTGAGCTTTGAGTGTTTCATAAGCAATTATGGCTTTTTAAAAATAACTTCCTTGATCATATACCCTTGTTTAACTGAGTCTTGTTTTATCTGCCTTGATTTAGTATTACTCCATGCCTATATATTCATCTTGTCATCAGGAAGATCATGTAATATTAACAAACTCCATAGCTTTCGTTATCATACTATTTCTGGATGTCATTGTAATTTTGAATCTCATATGATAACTCAGTCTCTAGGGTTTCTGAGTGCATACCCTCTATAATGTTTTCATCAAAGTGATGTTATATAATATCTGTTCATTTTTGGAAGTGCTTTTTAAACATACACAAGCTGTAATAAATGAATTAATGATCTTCTTAATAAGTGTGTCTTTTGTAGGCTATCAGTCTAAAAAGTATTCTAACAGGCAGTCATCCAAGCTGTTGCACTGTTTCCAGAAGAGGTAGAGGATGATATATTTTATTGACTCTTCATCTTTAAGAGTTGGCCTGATTTAAGGAATAGGCTCTTAAATGTCTTTGTCTGACCTTAACTCCAGGAAAAAGTAAATTCCAAACTTCAGCATTGTTGTCATTGTAGTTTTCTCACCCCCCCCCCAGTTCATTACAATAATACTGTGCTTTCTTACATTCTTTGGAAAAAACTTTTCAATTTAAATATCACCGGATTAACAAACTTCTTTTCCTTCTTATACTGAAAATTAATTTTTTGCACATAGAATATTCTCATTATTATTTCTTCTCCCTTAATCTTTTTCAGATCCTCCTCATTTCCTTGGGAACACTCCATTCCAAAAGTGATGTGTGCATCAAATCCCTCCCATCATTGTGCAGGGAACCATGCAGAAAAGGAAGCAGAAATATTTAAGAATCAATGTGAGGGGTTGGGGATTTAGCTCAGTGGTAGAGCGCTTGCCTAGGAAGCGCAAGGCCCTGGGTTTGGTCCCCAGCTCCGGAAAAAAAAAAAAAGAATCAATGTGAATATAGAATACCAAAAAAATAAGGCCTTCTATACAGACCAGGGCCAGCACACATATGAGCTCACAAAGACTGTGGTAGTATGCACAGGGCCTGCATGGGTCAGTGCTAAAGAAGGTTTTAGCACTGAGAAGTGGACAAAGGCCTCATCCCAAATGTAGTACTATTGATAATCAGTCAATAATGAAATGTAGTTTTCTTCAATGGAGTTTCATTGCAGACATAAACCACTCTTAATTCTAGTCAATGTTCTATGCCTAGTAATAGGTAAACAACAACAACAGTAACAACAACAACAACAACAACAACAACAACAAAAAGTCTAGAGTAAATTACATGTTGGAGAGTTTTATTTTTGTTGTTATTTGTTTTGTTTTGTTTCATATGGTTTGTTTTGTTTATTTATTTGTTGTTTGGTTTTGTTCTGTTTTGTCTTTTTTTTTACCTTAGATTGTATATTATTGTTTCCTGTTTGATGTTTTCTTAGAATTTCATTTTAAATGAAGGTGCTTCACTGGGGAGGGGTAACTATTTTTTTCCATATTTTTTCCTCTTCTCTTCCTCCTCCTCCTTCTTTATCTTATTTGTGCTTGCTAATTTCATTTTATCTTATTTTATTTTAGTTCTTTTTAGATCTTGCTTATATTCTTGTATTCCAATAAAAGAAAAAAGGGTGTGAATTTAGGCATGAGTGGTTTCCTCCTTAGCCTAGTAGGCAGCAGATCAGTCCCCTAATCCGTTTAACAGTCTTAACACCTGATCTTTTTTTAATGCAGTCCATCATAGTAGAGGCAGAATAAGTCATTCTGTATTAGTGATACCCTGCATGTTACAATCATTGCTGTCCATTTATTTTTATCTATTTCAGTGGCCTTCTTAGCCAAAGATATGTTTCTATTCCCAGATGAACAGCAAATCTTGTATCCTTTGAAAGTCTGCTTCCTGCTTCTGGATATTACAAATAAGGCTGCTATGAACATGGTGGAGCACATGTTCCTGGGGTATGGTAGGGTGTCTTTTGTGTCTATGTCTTCAAGTGATATCACTAGAGCTTCTGGTAGAACTATTTCCAAATTTCTGTGGAGCCACCAGATTGATTTCCAGAGTGGTTGTACCAGGTTTCAATCCTAGTTGAATGGATTGAACCCATTGTGTACCACTTTCTCTTCATCCTCACTAGCATGTGCTGTCACCTGAGGTTTTGATCTTAGCCATTCTGATTGGTGTGAGGTGGAATCTCAGGGTCATTTTGATTTACATTTCTCTAATGACTAAGGACTTTGAACATTTCTTTAAGTGCTTCTTGGCCATTCAAAATACTGTGAATTCTCTGTTTAGCTCAGCACCACGTTTTTAATTGGGTTATTTGTTATTTTTTTTTTTTTTTGGTGGTTGACTTCTTGATCCCTTTATATATTTTGGATATTAGCCCTCTGTTGAATGTAGGATTAGTGAACATTAAACATCGGGCCTGGTCTTAATAGTCTTCTACCGTTTCGTACTAGGAAATTAGAGTTCTAATGAGCCCTACCAAGTAAGTTTTTGAGCCTTTGTTATTTCCAGGGGCATTAGCCATAAATCAACCATTATCAATCTGTGGCGGTATTTCCAACAAGCAATCAAGTTCACTGGTTTTACTAATATTTTACTAATATTGTGATTTAATTCTCAATGATTTGTTTATAGTGTACAAATCATTCTCTCTCATGAGTTTTAGCATCTCAGGTCCTCACAGATGATAGGTTTTAACAACTACACTGCCTCCTTGGAGCAACAGATCTCCATGATTCATAGATTGCATATTAACTAGTTTCCTTGTGGCATAATGTGAAACAGTCCAAAACTCTATCAGTATTTCCGCTTTCTTAGAACAATCATTGGTTAACATTGACAAATATACCCAGAAAATAAAATCTACAAAAGAGCTTAGTAGGCATGTGGGTAAGAATAATCACTGAGGAGGTTGAAGGTGTATGTCCTAGAGGAAATAGAGGACAGCAGGGGAACAAGACACTCTGAATCACAGGTTCTGAACCTTTCAGTGTCAACAGGTCTGAGAGATGGATATCAGATATCCTCTATATTGGAGATATATATATATATATATATATATATATATATATATATATATATATATATTACTATTCACAACCACAGCAAAATTACAGTCATGAAGTAGCAATGAAAATAATTTTATAGTTCGGGGTTATCATAGCAAGAGTAACTCTATTAAAAGGTCTTGTGATTGGGGAGGTTGAGAGCCACTGAACTAAAACTGAGTTAAACTCTCAGTTCTTCTTTTTTTTTGAAATTTTATTTTTTTATTAGCTATATTTCTTTATTTACATTTCAACTTTATTTATTCCCTTTCCTGGTTTACTGTAGCAGCAATCACAGGGCCTCCACCAGTGTGTAGTAAGTCCTTTATGTTTATGTTACAGCTTTCTGTTCAGTATTTTCCTGGCACTATGGAATGTGTAAATAACGAAATGCTGACTCTTTTCTTCCTTTTGCTGGTTTCCCTTAACTTTTATGTCATAGTGCTTGTTTTATCTTACTATATTTTATTTTGTTGTATTTTCTTGTTATAGCATAGAAGCCTGTTTTTTTTTTTTTTTTAGTAAAAGAAAGAAAGGGAGTGGATCTGCATGGAATGGGAGGGTAGATGAAGAGGAACTAGGTTAATGAGATTGTATTGTATATTAAAAATCAATTTTTAATCAAAGGGGGGAATAATTTTTTTCACATATTTAAAAAATAGTCTTGGATTGAGTTTTCTGAAAAGGAAGGATATTCAAAAATGAATGAAAAAGGAAATAAAATTATCAATCTCAATGAGAATAAAATACATAAAAACCCATGAAGAGTTCAACAGAAAGCAACCAATGCCTTCTTTTAGCTAGATGTGGAGGACATTGAAGATAAAGAGAAAATAAGTAATATTTATTCCAGATATTTGAAACATCACACTTTTCACGTGATCTATAAAGAAAAAGTCATATAACTCTTCTATAGACTATCTCAAAAAATATAGAGGCCACACACACATTAATTAGCTTATTACGAGCAAACCAGAAAATAATTGTCTTGATTGACAAAATAAGGAAATTGGATGCATTAGTATCTGTAAATGTGTATATTATATGTCTTTCAAGATAGGGTCAATATGTAAAATTTCAATTCTTGCAATGCTATCTTTTCACACTAAGCACAGAGTTGAATAGCTTCCTAATATTTTCTGCCATAGCCTGCTTGGGAAACTTTTCATTCTCAGATTACTCAGTATAATATAACTCAGTATTAATAATATATATAACCACTTATTATGCAGTATTGAATAAGATGCTAACACTCAAACATATAAAAACAAAAGGTCATGGTCAGACAAGTTATTTTCATTAAGGCAATATACTGAGACATGAATTTAAGTATGTTTACTGATTATAATTACCAGATCCATATATTAAAAGCTAGTCAAATAACTCAAATACAGAAAAATGAAGATATTTTATGTTAGACTTATTTAATTTTTGTCAGATTATATGTAATCAAAGTTATAATTTGTAAATGTCTAAAAGTTGTTGTGGAAGGAACTAGAGAAATGACTCAGCGACAAAGAGCTGTTGATACAAAGACCCAAATTTGGTTTCTAACAACCACACTGGGCAGATTGAAACCAACTCTGACTCCAGCTTGATGAGTATCTGATGGCTATGTCCTTTGTGGGGTCATGAACTCACAGGTCCATGCTGTTTCCCAACACATGCATATACAAAATTTAATAAGTAAAATATATTTTACTTGCTCCAGGTCAAAAGTTTTCAGTTTACTCTACAACTCTTCTCATTTGAATCATCTTATAATTCTCATATTCAGGTGTGCCATAGCATATGGTTGATACCAACTTCTAAGATTTAGAGTACCTAAACTAAATAAAGAGCTTTGCTATTTGTTTCCCAGTATATAGATAAATAATAATGGGAATAGACTATTACCATATGTCAAAAATTATTTATCTTCTATTTGCACTAATAAGGGATGTCATTGGAAAGTTATTACTTAAATAACTAAAAAATAGTAATTAAAAAATCAAGAAGAAGAAATGAACAAATTTTAAAAATAATAGATTTCCTTTCTTTTGTCTTTATTTACACTAGTTCACTAATTGTGCCTTGCATTTCTTTCTTTCTTTCTTTTTTTTTTTTTTTTTTTTTTTCGGAGCTGGGGATCAAACCCAGGGCCTTGCTCTTCCTAGGCAAGCGCTCTACCACTGAGCTAAATCCCCAACCTGTGCCTTGCATTTCTATACTGATTACTCCCAAGTGATATTAATATTCCAAGTCTCCTAAAATATCTTATTCCCTCCATCACTATGCTGTAATTTTGAGATGAAAAACAAGTAAAATTAAAAGAATCTTTTTATTGTATATTTTATTTATTTACATTTCAAAAGTTATTCTCATTCCCTGTTTCCCCTTGGGAAATCCTTTATCCCACCTCCCTCCGCCTGCATTTATCCCATCACCCACTCCTACCTCTGAACCCAGGCATACCCCTACACTGGGGCATCAAACCTTTATAGGACCAAGGGTATCTCCTTCCACTGAGGTCTGACAAGGCCATCATCTGCTACATATACTGCTAGAACCGGGGTTTATTCCATGTGCACTCTTTGGTTGGTGGTTTAAGTCTCAGAGTTCTGACAGGATCGTGGATTGAAATTCTGGTTTTTTCTATGTGGTAGCAAAAACCTCAGCTCCTTCAGTCCTTTCTCTAGTTCCTTCATTGGGAACCCCATGGTGCCTGGTCCAATGGTTGGCTGCAAGCATTCACATCTGTATTTGTCAGGCCTGGCAGAGCCTCTAGGGACATCCATATCAGGTTCCTACCAGCAATCATGTCTTGGCATTGTCAATAGTGTCTGTGTTTGGTTGTTTGGTGTTTGTTTATGGAATGGATTTCAAGGTGGGACAGTCTCTGGAAGACCTTTCCTGCATTCTATGCTCTGTATTTTGACTCTGTATTTCTTCCATTGAGTATTTTGTTCCCACTTTTAAGAAGGACAGAAGCATCCACAATTTAATCTTCCTTCTTCTTGAGCTCCATGTGGTCTGTGAATTGTATTATGGGTATTCTGAGCTTTTGGGCTTATATCCACATATCAGTGAGTATATGTCATGTGTGTGTGTGTGTTTGTGTATGTGTGTGTGTGTGTGTGTGTGTGTGAGTGTGTCTGTGTGTGCTTGGGTTAACTCACTCAGAATGAGATTTTCTTTTTTTTTTTTTTTTTTTTTTATTAACTTGAGTATTTCTTATATACATTTCGAGTGTTATTCCCTTTCCCGGTTTCCGGGCAAACATCCCCCTCCCCCCTCCCCTTCCTTATGGGTGTTCCCCTCCCAACCCTCCCACCATTGCCGCCCTCCCCCCATAGACTAGTTCACTGGGGGTTCAGTCTTAGCAGGACCCAGGGCTTCCCCTTCCACTGGTGCTCTTACTAGGATATTCATTGCTACCTATGGGGTCAGAGTCCAGGGTCAGTCCATGTATAGTCTTTAGGTAGTGGCTTAGTCCCTGGAAGCTCTGGTTGCTTGGCATTGTTGTACTTTTGGGGTCTCGAGCCCCTTCAAGCTCTTCCAGTTCTTTCTCTGATTCCTTCAATAGGGGACCTATTCTCAGTTCAGTGGTTTGCTGCTGGCATTCGCCTCTGTATTTGCTGTATTCTGGCTGTGTCTCTCAGGAGCGATCTACATCCGGCTCCTGTCGGTCTGCACTTCTTTGCTTCATCCATCTAGTCCAATTGGGTGGCTGTATATGTATGGGCCAAATGTGGGACAGGCTCTGAATGGGTGTTCCTTCAGTCTCTGTTTTAATCTTTGCCTCTCCCTTCCCTGCCAAGGGTATTCTTTTTCCTCATTTAAAGAAGGAGTGAAGCATTCACATTTTGATCAACCGTCTTGAGTTTCGTTTGTTCTAGGGATCTAGGATAATTCAAGCATTTGGGCTAATAGCCACTTATCAATGAGTGCATACCATGTATGTCTTTCTGTGATTGGGTTAGTTCACTCAGGATGATATTTTCCAGTTCCAACCATTTGCCTACGAATTTCATAAACTCGTTGTTTTTGATAGCTGAGTAGTATTCCATTGTGTAGATGTACCACATTTTCTGTATCCATTCCTCTGTTGAAGGGCATCTGGGTTCTTTCCATTTTCTGGCTATTATAAATAAGGCTGCGATGAACATAGTGGAGCACGTGTCTCTTTTATATGTTGAGGCATCTTTTGGGTATATGCCCAAGAGAGGTATAGCTGGATCCTCAGGCAGTTCAATGTCCAATTTTCTGAGGAACCTCCAGACTGATTTCCAGAATGGTTTTACCAGTCTGCAATCCCACCAACAATGGAGGAGTGTTCCTCTTTCTCCACATCCTCGCCAGCATCTGCTGTCACCTGAGTTTTTGATCTTAGCCATTCTCACTGGTGTGAGGTGAAATCTCAGGGTTGTTTTGATTTGCATTTCCCTTATGACTAAAGATGTTGAACATTTCTTTAGGTGTTTCTCAGCCATTCGGCATTCCTCAGCTGTGAATTCTTTGTTTAGCTCTGAACCCCATTTTTTAATAGGGTTATTTGTTTCCCTGCGGTCTAACTTCTTGAGTTCTTTGTATATTTTGGATATAAGGCCTCTATCTGTTGTAGGATTGGTAAAGATCTTTTCCCAATCTGTTGGTTGCCGTTTTGTCCTAACCACAGTGTCCTTTGCCTTACAGAAGCTTTGCAGTTTTATGAGATCCCATTTGTCAATTCTTGATCTTAGAGCATAAGCCATTGGTGTTTTGTTCAGGAAATTTTTTCCAGTGCCCATGTGTTCCAGATGCTTCCCTAGTTTTTCTTCTATTAGTTTGAGTGTGTCTGGTTTGATGTGGAGGTCCTTGATCCACTTGGACTTAAGCTTTGTACAGGGTGATAAGCATGGATCGATCTGCATTCTTCTACATGTTGCCCTCCAGTTGAACCAGCACCATTTGCTGAAAATGCTATCTTTTTTCCATTGGATGGTTTTGGCTCCTTTGTCAAAAATCAAGTGACCATAGGTGTGTGGGTTCATTTCTGGGTCTTCAATTCTATTCCATTGGTCTATCTGTCTGTCTCTGTACCAATACCATGCAGTTTTTATCACTATTGCTCTGTAATACTGCTTGAGTTCAGGGATAGTGATTCCCCCTGAAGTCCTTTTATTGTTGAGGATACCTTTAGCTATCCTGGGTTTTTTGTTATTCCAGATGAATTTGCAAATTGTTCTGTCTAACTCTTTGAAGAATTGGATTGGTATTTTGATGGGGATTGCATTGAATCTGTAGATTGCTTTTGGTAAAATGGCCATTTTTACTATATTAATCCTGCCAATCCATGAGCATGGGAGATCTTTCCATCTTCTGAGGTCTTCTTCAATTTCTTTCTTCAGTGTCTTGAAGTTCTTATTGTACAGATCTTTTACTTGCTTGGTTAAAGTCACACCGAGGTACTTTATATTATTTGGGTCTATTATGAAGGGTGTCGTTTCCCTAATTTCTTTCTCGGCTTGTTTCTCTTTTGTATAGAGGAAGGCAACTGATTTATTTGAGTTAATTTTATACCCAGCCACTTTGCTGAAGTTGTTTATCAGCTTTAGTAGTTCTCTGGTGGAACTTTTGGGATCACTTAAATATACTATCATATCATCTGCAAATAGTGATATTTTGACCTCTTCTTTTCCGATCTGTATCCCTTTGATCTCCTTTTGTTGTCTGATTGCTCTGGCTAGAACTTCAAGAACTATATTGAATAAGTAGGGAGAGAGTGGGCAGCCTTGTCTAGTCCCTGATTTTAGTGGGATTGCTTCAAGTTTCTCTCCATTTAGTTTAATGTTAGCAACTGGTTTGCTGTATATGGCTTTTACTATGTTTAGGTATGGGCCTTGAATTCCTATTCTTTCCAGGACTTTTATCATGAAGGGGTGTTGAATTTTGTCAAATGCTTTCTCAGCATCTAATGAAATGATCATGTGGTTCTGTTCTTTCAGTTTGTTTATATAATGGATCACGTTGATGGTTTTCCGTATATTAAACCATCCCTGCATGCCTGGGATGAAGCCTACTTGATCATGGTGGATGATTGTTTTGATGTGCTCTTGAATTCGGTTTGCCAGAATTTTATTGAGTATTTTTGCGTCGATATTCATAAGGGAAATTGGTCTGAAGTTCTCTTTCTTTGTTGTGTCTTTGTGTGGTTTAGGTATAAGAGTAATTGTAGATTCGTAGAAGGAATTCGGTAGGGCTCCATCTGTTTCAATTTTGTGGAATAGTTTGGATAATATTGGTATGAGGTCTTCTATGAAGGTTTGATAGAATTCTGCACTAAACCCATCTGGACCTGGGCTCTTTTTGGTTGGGAGACCTTTAATGACTGCTTCTATTTCCTTAGGAGTTATGGGGTTGTTAAACTGGTTTATCTGTTCCTGATTTAACTTTGATACCTGGTATCTGTCTAGGAAATTGTCCATTTCCTGAAGATTTTCAAATTTTGTTGAATATAGGTTTTTATAGTAAGATCTGATGATTTTTTGAATTTCCTCTGAATCTGTAGTTATGTCTCCCTTTTCATTTCTGATTTTGTTAATTTGGACGCACTCTCTGTGTCCTCTCGTTAGTCTGGCTAAGGGTTTATCTATCTTGTTGATTTTCTCAAAGAACCAACTTTTGGTCCTGTTGATTCTTTCTATGGTCCTTTTTGTTTCTACTTGGTTGATTTCAGCTCTGAGTTTGATTATTTCCTGCCTTCTACTCCTCCTGGGTGTATTTGCTTCTTTTTGTTCTAGAGCTTTTAGGTGTGCTGTCAAGCTGCTGACATATGCTCTTTCCTGTTTCTTTCTGCAGGCACTCAGCGCTATGAGTTTTCCTCTTAGCACAGCTTTCATTGTGTCCCATAAGTTTGAGTATGTTGTATCTTCATTTTCATTAAATTCTAAAAAGTTTTTAATTTCTTTCTTTATTTCTTCCTTGACCAGGTTATCATTGAGTAGAGCATTGTTCAATTTCCACGTATATGTGGGCATTCTTCCCTTATTGTTATTGAAGACCAGTTTTAGGCCGTGGTGGTCCGATAGCACGCATGGGATTATTTCTATCTTTCTGTACCTGTTGAGGCCCGTTTTTTGACCAATTATATGGTCAATTTTGGAGAAAGTACCATGAGGAGCTGAGAAGAAGGTATATCCTTTTGCTTTAGGATAGAATGTTCTATAAATATCCGTTAAGTCCATTTGGCTCATGACTTCTCTTAGTCTGTCGACATCACTGTTTAATTTCTGTTTCCATGATCTGTCCATTGATGAGAGTGGGGTGTTGAAATCTCCCACTATTATTGTGTGAGGTGCAATGTGTGTTTTGAGCTTTAGTAAGGTTTCTTTTACGTATGTAGGTGCCCTTGTATTTGGGGCATAGATATTTAGGATTGAGAGTTCATCTTGGTGGATTTTTCCTTTGATGAATATGAAGTGTCCTTCCTTATCTTTTTTGATGACTTTTAGTTGGAAATTGATTTTATTTGATATTAGAATGGCTACTCCAGCTTGCTTCTTCTGACCATTTGCTTGGAAAGTTGTTTTCCAGCCTTTCACTCTGAGGTAGTGTCTGTCTTTGTCTCTGAGGTGTGTTTCCTGTAGGCAGCAGAATGCAGGGTCCTCGTTGCGTATCCAGTTTGTTAATCTATGTCTTTTTATTGGGGAGTTGAGGCCATTGATATTGAGAGATATTAAGGAATAGTGATTATTGTTTCCCTTTATATTCATATTTGGATGTGAGGTTATGTTTGTGTGCTTTCATTCTCTTTGTTTTGTTGCCAAGACGATTAGTTTCTTGCTTCTTCTAGGGTATAGCTTGCCTCCTTATGTTGGGCTTTACCATTTATTATCCTTTGTAGTGCTGGATTTGTAGAAAGATATTGTGTAAATTTGGTTTTGTCATGGAATATCTTGGTTTCTCCATCAATGTTAATTGAGAGTTTTGCTGGATACAGTAACCTGGGCTGGCATTTGTGTTCTCTTAGGGTCTGTATGACATCAGTCCAGGATCTTCTGGCCTTCATAGTTTCTGGCGAGAAGTCTGGTGTGATTCTGATAGGTCTCCCTTTATATGTTACTTGACCTTTTTCCCTTACTGCTTTTAATATTCTTTCTTTATTTTGTGCGTTTGGTGTTTTGACAATTATGTGACGGGAGGTGTTTCTTTTCTGGTCCAATCTATTTGGAGTTCTGTAGGCTTCTTGTATGCCTATGGGTATCTCTTTTTTTAGGTTAGGGAAGTTTTCTTCTATGATTTTGTTGAAGATATTTACTGGTCCTTTGAGCTGGGAGTCTTCACTCTCTTCTATACCTATTATCCTTAGGTTTGATCTTCTCATTGAGTCCTGGATTTCCTGTATGTTTTGGACCAGTAGCTTTTTCCGCTTTACATTATCTTTGACAGTTGAGTCAATGATTTCTATGGAATCTTCTGCTCCTGAGATTCTCTCTTCCATCTCTTGTATTCTGTTGGTGAAGCTTGTATCTACAGCTCCTTGTCTCTTCTTTTGGTTTTCTATATCCAGGGTTGTTTCCATGTGTTCTTTCTTGATTGCTTCTATTTCCATTTTTAATTCCTTCATCTGTTTGATTGTGTTTTCCTGGAATTCTTTCAGGGATTTTTGCCATTCCTCTCTGTAGGCCTCTACTTGTTTATTAATGATTTCCTGTGTTTCCCTAAGTGTGTTCATGTCTTTCTTGAAGTCCTCCAGCATCATGATCAAATATGATTTTGAAACTAGATCTTGCTTTTCTGGTGTGTTTGGATATTCCATGTTTGTTTTGGCGGGAGAATTGGGCTCCGATGATGGCATGCAGTCTTGGTTTCTGTTGCTTGGGTTCCTGCGCTTGCCTCTCGCCATCAGATTATCTCTAGTGTTACTTTGTTCTGCTATTTCTGACAGTGGCTAGACTGACCTATAAGCCTGTGTGTCAGGAGTGCTGTAGACCTGTTTTCCTCTCTTTCAGTCAGTTATGGGGACAGTGTGTTCTGCTTTCCGGCGTGTAGTTTTTCCTCTCTACAGGTCTTCAGCTGTTCCTGTGGGCCTGTGTCTTGAGTTCACCAGGCAGCTTTCTTGCAGCAGAAAAGTTGGTCTTACCTGTGGTCCCGAAGCTCAGGTTCGCTCGTGGGGTGCTGCCCAGGGGCTCTCTGCAGCGGCAGCAACCAGGAAGACCTGTGCCGCCCCTTCCGGGAGCTTCAGTGCACCAGGGTTCCAGATGGTCTTTGGCTTTTTCCTCTGGCGTCCGAGATGTGTGTGCAGGGAGCAGTCTCTTCTGGTTTCCCAGGCTTGTCTGCCTCTCTGAAGGTTTAGCTCTCCCTCCCACGGGATTTGGGTGCAGAGAACTGTTTATCCGGTCTGTTTCTTTCAGGTTCCGGCGGCGGTGTCTCAGGCGCAGAAGTCTGGCCGCTCCTGGGCCCTCCCCCACGGGAGCCCAGAGGCCTTATACAGTTTCCTCTTGGGCCAGGGATGTGGGCAGGGGTGAGCAGTGTTGGTGGTCTCTTCCGCTCTGCAGCCTCAGGAGTGCCCACCTGACCAGGCAGTTGGGTCTCTCTCTCACCAGGTCTGGGAGCAGAGAGCTGCTGCGGGCCGGGATCCGCGGGTGTGGGACTTCCGGTAAACACAGACCGTGCCTCCTAGAGAAATTCTGCTTCCGTGTCCCAAGCTCACCAGGCAGCTTTCTTGCAGCAGAAAATTTGGTCTTACCTGTGGTCCCGAGGCTCAGGTTCGCTCGTGGGGTGCTGCCCAGGGGCTCTCTGCAGCGGCAGCAACCAGGGAGACCTGTGCCGCCCCTCAGAATGAGATTTTCTATTTCCATCCATTTGCCTAAGAATTTCATGAAATTTGTTTTGGAAGCTTAGTAATATTCCACTATGTAAATGCACCACATTTTCTGTATCGATTTCTCGGTTGAAGGATATCTGAGTCCTTTCCAGCTTTTGGCTATTATAAATAAGACTGCTATGAACATAGTAGAACATATGCTCTTGTTATATGCTGCACCTTTTTTTGGGTATATACCCATGAGTAGTATAGCTGTGTTCTCAGGTAGTACTATATCCAGTTTTCTGAGGAACCACCAGAATGATTTCTAGACAGGATATACCAGCTTGTAGTCCCACCAACAATGGAAGAGTGATTCACTTTCCCCATATCTTTGCCAGGATCTGCTGTCACCTGAGATTTTGATCTTAGGCATGCTGTCTGGTGGAAAGTGTAATCTCAGGATTCTTGGATTTGCATTTCCCTTATGACTAAAAATGTTGAGCATTTCTTTAGGTACTTCTCAGGAGTTCGATATTCCTCAGTTGAATTTCTTTTTTTAGTTCTGTAACACATTTTTAATAAGGTTATTTGGTTCTCTGGAGTCTAACTTCTTGAATTCTTTGTATGTATTAGATACTAGTCTTCTATCAGATGTACGATTAGTAAAAATCTTTTCTGAATATGGTGGTTGCCGTTTTATCTTATAGACAGTGTCCTTTGCCTTACAGAAGATTGCAATTTTAAGAGGTCCCATTTGTTGATTATTGAGCTTAGAGCATAAGTTATTTGTGTTCTGTTCAGAAAAATTTCCCCACAGCCCATGTGTTGAAGACTCTTCCCCACTTTCTCTTCTATTAGTTTCAATGTAACTGGTTTTATGTGGAGATTCATGGACTTGAGCTTTATACAAGGAGATGAGAATGAATTGATTTACATTGTTCTACATGCAAACCTCCAGTGGAACCAGCACAATTTGTTGAAAATGTTGTCTTTTTTCCCACTGGAATGGTTTTAGATCCTTTGTCAAAGATTAAGTGAACATAGGTATGTGGGTACATTTCTGGGTCTTCAATATTATTCCACTGATCTACCAGTCTGTCTATATAACAGTATCATACAATTTTTATTCATGATTGCTCTGTAATACAACTTGAGGTCAGGGATTGTTAACCCCCAGAAGTTCTTATATGGTTGAGAATAGATTTTGCTACCCTGACAGGTCTCAACAGATACAAGAAGATTGAAATATTCCCAGGCATCTTACCAGCTCAATATGGACTAAGACTGGTATTCAATAAAGACAATAACAACAGAAAGGTCGTATACACATGGAAGTTGAACAATGATCTACTCATTATAACTTGGTCAAGGAAGAAATAAAGGAAATAATTAAAGACATTTTAGGCTTTAATGAAAATGAAGACACAACATACCAAAATTTAATGGACACAATAAAAGCAGTGTTAAGAGGAAAACTCATAGCTCTGAGAGTCTCCAGAAAGAAACTGGAGAGAGCATAGAGTAGAAGCTTGACAGGACACCCGAAAGCTCTACAAGAAAAAGAAGCAAATACACATAAGAGGAGTAGACGGCAGGAAATAATCAATCTCAGGGCTGAAATCAAGCAAGTAGAAACAAAAAGAACCATAAAAATCAATAAACCAGGCATTTATTCTTTGATTAAATAAACAAGATAGATAAGCTCTTAGCCCAACTAACCAGAGGCCACAGAGACAGTATCCAAATTAATGAAATCAAAAATGAAAAGGGAGACATAAGAAAAGAATTTAAGGAAATTCAAAAAATCATCAGATTCTACTACAAAAGCCTATACTCAACAATACTTGACAATCTGGAGGAAATGTATGATTTTCTAGACAGATACCAGGTACCAAAATTAAATTAGATCAGATAAACCATCCAAATAGAACCATAAAACCTAACAAAATAGGAGCAGTCATTGAAAGTCTCCCACCCCCCAAAAAAGCCCAGGAGCAGATGGGTTTAGTGCAGAATTCTATCAGACCAGCAAAGAATATCTAATACTGTTCAAACTACTCCACAAAATAGAAACAGAAGGAACATTACCAATGTTGTTCTATGAAGCCACAGATATGCTTATACCTAAACTACACAAAGACCACGAAAGAAAGAGAACTCCAGATCAATTTTGCTTAAGAATATTGATGCCAAAATACTTTAATTCTTGCAAACAGAATCTAAGAACACATCAAAAATGATCATCCATCATGACCAAGTATGCAGAGATTACTCAATATATGGAAATCCGTGAATGTAATCTACTATATAAACAAACTCAAAGTAAAAAAAAACACATGATCATCTTATTAAATGCTGAGAAAGCATTTGACAAAATTCAACGCCCTTCATGGTAAAAGTCATGGAAAGATTATGAATTCAAGGTACATACCTAAACATAGTAAATGTAATATACAGCAAACCGGTAGCCAATAGCAAAATAAATGAAGAGAAATTTGAAGCAATCCCACTAAAATCAGGTACCAGATAAGGCTGCCTACCCTCTCCCTACCTATTAAATATAGTACTCAAAATCTTAGTCAGAGAAATTATAGAACAAATGGAGGTCAAAGGGATACAAATTGGAAAGGAAGAAGTAAAAATATTACTATTTGCAGAGGATATGATAGTATACTTAAGTGACCTCAAATACTCCACCAGAGAACTCATACAGCAGATAAACAACTTCAGCAATGTGTTTTGTAATAAAATTAATACAATCAAATCAGTAACCTTCTCCTATTCAAAGGATAAACATGCTGAGAAAGAAATTAGAGAAATGCCACCCTTTACAATAGTCACCAATAATATAAAATACCTTAGTGTGACTCTAACCAAGCAAGTGAAATATCTGTATGACAGACATTTCAAGTACCTGAAGAAAGAAATCAAAGAAGATCTCAGAAGATGGAAAGATCTTCTATGTTCCTGGACTGGCAGAATTAATATAGTTAAATTGGCCATCTTGCCAAAAGCAATCTACAGATTCAGTGCATTCTCTATCAAAATTCCAACTCAATACTTCATAGAACTAGAAAGAGTGATTTGCAAATCACGTGGAATAATGGAGGCATCTTTAAATGCAACTAATGGAAGTGATGTTGTAATATATGGATCACACAAATCTCAAGGCTTGTAAAGCAATGTTGGTGGGAACTATTTTGTTCCTAAAGATTTTCATCAAGAAATCTAAGTTTAAACAGTGTCTAGATGCTGATAAGGAAGTTATAAAGTCAAAAATAAAAACAAAATGCAACACAACAAGCATTTTGCTTTAATAATTATTATTACTATTGCAAGTTGCTACTTTTGATTTAATAGTGCTTTCTGAGCCTCTGAATATTTATGTAAATTTGACATACACCATTGTGGAGTTTTATTAACATATTATTATTTATTATCAAACAGGTGATTTTCAATTTCAATTCAAAAGAAAAAATTCTTTTTATTGGATATTTCTTTATTTACACATCAAATGTTATTCCCCTTACCAGATTCCTGTCCATAAGGCCCCTATCCCCTCCCCCTCCACTTCTTCTATAAGGGCATTCCCTATCCACCTCCCCTTACCCCTCCCCCAACATTCCCCTACTTTGGGGGTTCAATCTTGACTGTACCAAGCACTTTTCCTTCCATTGGCGCAGAGCAAGGCCATCCTCTGCTACATATGCAGTTGAAGCCATGGGTCAGTCCATGTATAGTCTTTGGGTAGTGGTTTAGTCTCTGGAAGCTCTGGTTGGTTGGCATTGTTGTTCTTATGGGATCACAAGTCCCTTCAGCTCTTTAAATCCTTTCTCTAATTCCTCAGGGTCTTATTCTCAGTTCATTGTTTTGCTGTTGGCATTCTCTTCTGTATTTGATATGTTCTGACTGTGTCTCTCAGGAGAGATCTATATTCGGTTCCTATCAGCATGCACTTCTGAGCTTCATCAACCTTATCTAGTTTTGGTGGGTGTATATATCTGGGCCACATGTGAAAAATTTCCTTAATGCTTAAGTCATTACTTTAAAAATATGGGAAGGCACTAGAACTTATTTAAATTTTGTATGTGACACAAAGTAAGCCATGTGGTATTTTAGAGCAATATGTAACATTGTTCCTGGAAACATTCTGACATCCTCTTTACAAATCACTATGTTCTTGAAAAAAATTCTGCTGTAAAATGGCTATGAGAGAGATGTGTACCACCAATATCAGCTTGTCTTACCCTACTGTTTCATAAGATGGACACCATAAACCCTCTAAATGTGATGAAGTATCTTTCAAAGTAAGAGAGAGGGCTAGTTTCTCCAAGGAAGCCTTTGAGAAACAAACCTCTCTTGATCCATTCTGACAAAGCAGCATAGTTTGTCATAGTGCTCAGTTTTAAGGCCAGACATTTGCAGTATAAATATCTCTCTCTCTCTCTCTCTCTCTCTCTCTCTCTCTCTCTCTCTCTCTCTCTCTCTCTCTCTCTCTGTGTGTGTGTGTGTGTGTGTGTGTGTGTGCGTGTGTGTGTGTGTGTGCGTGTGCTTGCATGTTTGTATGTGTGTATGTGAAAGACAGAGAGACAGAGAGACAGAGTTTATATTTTACATTTTGGCGGTATTTTTTATTAAAGGTAGATTTTTAACACATTATAATTTTACTATCCTCCCCTCTTCTGATTCCTCCCAGATCCTCTTTCCTTCTCTTTGTACCTAAATACAGACCCTTTCTTTCTTTCTCCAATTATAATAAAAAATGCATGTATATAATAGTTATTAGTAATTATAATTGATTAGAAAAATAAAAACAAATGAGAATAGGACAAAACAAAGAAACAGAAGTAATAAAAAAGAGCCAAAGAAAAAGCTCAAGAAATATTTATAGAGACAGAGACACACACATTCACATATTTTGTCATTCTTTTCTATCACTGAGCAATGAAGAACAGTGACAAGGAGCTGGGAGGTAAACTGGTAGCTGCCTCATCTTGAGTGTCAAGTGTAGAAGGAAAAATCTCATGACAGTTTTGTATTGTTTTTGCAATATCATTAAACACAGGCTTCCTATATCTGTACCCTAGCAATCAACTGAACCTGAAGCTATTATTTTAGGCAACAAAATCTCCTGAGGACATGTTCTGTGCCTCACTGTAAACCAGAAATCATGCACTGTTCTTTGCTGCTCTTACATTAGCTATGTTAGCTGACAGCATTCTGATTTTGAATATAAGAATTTCCATTTATCCCACACTTGACACACATTGCTTCAGAATCTAAAGAGACCTCTGTCTCTCTCTCAGAGCTGCAGCCTGACTATGATATTGGTCTTTTCTTTTGAGTTATTTTCTTCTCGTTTTTTTTTCTGAGCTGAAACATAAACAAACAGGCAAATATTAAGATAAATAGTCTTTGAGAGTATCATACCTTTTTACCACATACATTACACACAGACTTGCAGAAACACACAGGAGAATTCTGAAAAACATAACTTCTTCTTCTACTTCCTCTTCTCCTGCTGCTCCTCCTGCTCCTCCTGCTCCTCCTGCTCCTCCTGTTCCTCCTGCTCCTCCTCCTCCTCCTCCTCCTCATTCTTCCTCTTTACCTGCTCATCACATAGAATTTAATATATTAAGTTTCCAAAATATGAGATGTCTGGCCAATAATTATGAGATGAAGAACTTTATTCTCCACAAAAGGACTACTAAACATGTAAAGTGATCAAAATCCGCTGAATTTTAATGTATTCTTGTATGACGTGACAGGACAGTATTGAGATATATGAGAGCAGTTCTGATGAGGTACCTGGATTGACTGTGTAGTGGAAATCAGACCTCAAACCACACCAATGACTCACTGAAGTGCATATTTATAATTAAAGTCATTGGGGCAAAAGGGTATACTTGTGGCCCATGCTAACACACCACAGCTTCCACAATAAGATGTTAGTTTTGTCATTGCTGTGCTTTTATTTCATTTGTTGGATTTTGTGTTTTATTTTTATTTTATCTTGTTTTCTCTGCAACAGATCTTGCAGAAACAGAAAGTTGTAAGATCAGAGGGAAGTTATGGAGGGACTGAGAGAAGATTGGAATCGTGGTGCATGATGTGAAATTCACAATGAATCTATACAAAGGTAAAATAAAGAAATATACTTAAAATAAATATTTTTAAAATTAAAATTTTCCCTTCCTTACTAGCTCACAGAGACAGCTCTTGTGTGTTCTTAGCAAACTCAAAGTTACTTACATGTCTTGCAATGAGTATTTTCAACTTAAATGCCCAGTGGGTCTTGTCTCCATATTTGTTTTGGTTTACTTGTGCACCCTGTTGTCAATGCTATGGTCAGTATAATAAGCTCTTTAGAAAATCTTTTGGGAAACCTTTTTTATTCTCTGAATGTTTGTTCATTCTCCTATTTTAGTTTCCTATTGCTGAAGATCTTGACTCATGATCCTGAGATCACAGAAATGCACATTGCAAACTACTCATGTTCTCATGAACATGTTTTACTTTTACCTGGACTGGCTATTCTGTAAAACAAACACATTATTTTCTTATAATAATGCTCATGCAAGCCAAAATCAAAAGTGTCCATTATCCATACAAAGAAGAGTAATGAAATATTTTAGAGGGAGACAGGTTGTGAATATAGGGGTGACTTGAGAATGATTAGAGAAGAGAGATGCAGAAGTGGATATAGACCAGACAAGGAAAGGAGAAAACAATGTAATTACATAATTATATATTATTACAATGATATTTTAATTTTAAGTAGATTAATTATATTTTACAATTATATTTTATATAAAAGATTTTAAATAAAAATGCTAATGAAAAGAAAATCTATGTTATTTGAAATCAACTTACCTAATCTAACTGTACTTAAAACTCATATTGACCTGGTCATCAGTTTTTTTTAATACACTATTACTTGGACATTGATTTTAGTTAAAATGATTAACGTTTATTTGGGTAATAGAGTAAAATCTGATTTATAAAGGTTAGTATGTATAATTTGGGTAAATAGTTAAACTTTAAATTGTTTGTTTCTTAAAATATATATGTGGGTAACTTATGTGTATGTAACACAAACACATATATAAAAATGACCATAGCTCATATGTTGTTTCTATAATGAATTTTTTAGGCTTCTTTCTAATCTTTATTAACCATGTTAGATACTTAGCCATAAACATTTTTAAAGGAAAACATACTTGGTTAACATCAAATTTTCTATTTAATTTTTCCCTTTTTATATTTATTTTTATTAAATATTTTATGCATTTACATTTCAAATATTATCCCCTTTCCCTTTCCCCCATCCTCCCTCTCCCCCACCCCTGCTTCTATGGAGATGCTCCTACTCCCACCAACCCACTAACACCTCATTGCCCTGCATTCCTCTATTATGGAGAAATGAATTTTCATAGGACTAAGAGCTTCTCCTCTTACTGATGCCAGACAATGCCATCCTCTGATACATATGCTGCTGGAGTCATGGGTTCCTCCATGTGTACTCAATGGTTGGTGTTTCAGTCCCTGGTAGTTATGGGAATACCCAAGAAACAATTCACAAACCACGTGAAGCTCAAGAAGAAGGAAGACAAAATGTGGATGATTTGGTCCTTCTTGGAAAGAGAAACAAAATACTCACTGGAAGAAACACAGGGATAAAAAAAATGGAGCAGGGACTGAAGGAAAGGTCATCCAGAGACCACCCCACCTGGGGATACATAGTATATGCAGCCACCAAACACAGTCAGTA
Organism: Rattus norvegicus; assembly: GCF_021556685.1. Classification (NCBI taxonomy): domain Eukaryota; kingdom Metazoa; phylum Chordata; class Mammalia; order Rodentia; family Muridae; genus Rattus; species Rattus norvegicus. Next base: position 161,081,509 of record NC_141535.1, read on the forward strand.
TTGCTGAAGCCAAGAAGTGCTTGCTGACAGGAGCTTGAAATGGATGTCTCCTGAGAGGCTCTGCCAGAGCCTTACTAATACAGATGAGGATGCTTGTAGCTATCCATCAGATGGAGCATAGGGACCCCAATGGAGAAGTTAGAGAAAGGACTCAAGAAGCTGAAATGGTTTGCATTCCCATAGGAAGAACTACAATATCAACCAATTATTTTTTCCCAGAGCTCTCAGGGACTAAACCACCAACTAATGTATCATGATTTTTAAATATAAGTTAAATATCCAAGGGTAATAACAAACACAACTACACCAAGTGCCATGAACTGTTGAAGCAACCCAAGGGGACTGGTTTCAGATGGGCAAGGAGTTGGAGAATGACAGACACAGACGCAAAGTGGTCTTGGAATTGAATGTGATTTTACTATTCAAGCATCAGACTTTTATAATCCTAAAGCAAAGCGAAAGCAATGTTGCATATATACAGGAACAGAAAGGACAAAAGTACTCAGGAACAGTTTTACAATGTTCTCAATAGGTATTTATAAATTGGACCCAACTCTTAGAAATCAGTAAAACATTCATTTGCAAGGCACATGTGAAGTTGATGTTATCTCCAATGTTTGAGACAGTAGCCAAGTTAGCAAGCCACTCAGTGGTACTTGTGGTCAGCATTTAACTATCTAAGATTTTACAGTAACCTTCTACTTGTTGCTTTGTAAGCTGACAAGTTAGATTCATCATATATGGGCTTCTTTCTAACTTCTTCTAATATATTTAATTCTAACACTAACTCTACTTAGGGGCTGTTGTAACTGTGTAATGATACTATCTCTATTCTCTTTAATTAATAAACACCATGAGGGTCATGATTGTGCCAATTTCTCCTTAAATGGGAGTGAATAATATGATACTTTTTTTCCATTGTGATTGATACATCGATTCCCAGATTCAACATGAATGCCTGTTATGGCAAGTGATCACTTTGGCCCCATCCTGCTTACATGGGGGAAATCATCATTTCCCTGCTATAAGCCATTGACATCTGCCATCCACGAATCTCTTAGGAGCCCCCCTCTTTTTAGAGATTTCAGCATCCTATGAAGTGACTGGAGTTATTTCCTGTCTAACCACCCCTACTTTTAAGGGCTATATGTCTTTACAGGGAGTTCTGGTAAAGCAATTCTTACTGCTATAGTTCAGGCAAAAGTCCCTATTCCATAAGATAAATGGTGACATTTTCCCACAGAAAGGCCAAATCCAAAATAGGATCAGTGGTTACCTCTATTGCACTTTCTGTGATCTTTCTTTGTCCATGGGAGGTTAGTAGGGCAAAACATTCCCTAAGGAAAAGTACACAGGGTAGAAATGAGATAACAAGAGAAGATGTTCTAGGCAGCAGCTCTCTGCTCCCAGACCCCGTGGGAAAGAGACCTCACCGCCTGGTCAGGTGGGCAATCCTGAGGCTGCAGAGCGGAAGAGACCACCAACACTGCCCACCCCTGCCCACATCCCTGGCCCAAGAGGAAACTGTATAAGGCCTCTGGGCTCCCGTGGGGGAGGGCCCAGGAGCAGCAGGACCACTGCCTGAGACACCACCAGAACCTGAAGGAAACAGACAGGATAAACAGTTCTCTGCACCCAAATCCCATAAGAGGGAGACCTAAACCTTCAGAGAGGCAGACAAGCCTGGGAAACCAGAAGAGACTGCTCTCTGTACATACATCTCGGACGCCAGAGGAAAACACCAAAGGCCATCTGGAACCCTGGTGCACTGAAGCTCCCGGAAGGGGCGGCACAGGTCTTCCTGGTTGCTGCCGCCGCAAAGAGCCGGTGGGCAGCACCCCGCGAGCAAACTTGAGCCTCGGGACCACAGGTAAGACCAACTTTTCTGCTGCAAGAAAGCTGCCTGGTGAACTGAAGACACAGGCCCACAGGAACAGCTGAAGACCTGTAGAGAGGAAAAACTACACGCCCGAAAGCAGAACACTCTGTCCCCATAACTGACTGAAAGAGAGGAAAACAGGTCTACAGCACTCCTGACACACAAGCTTATAGGACAGTCTAGCCACTGTCAGAAATAGCAGAACAAAGTAACACTAGAGATAATCTGATGGCGAGAGGCAAGCGCAGGAACCCAAGCAACAGAAACCAAGACTACATGGCATCATTGGAGCCCAATTCTCCCACCAAAACAAACATGGAATATCCAAACACACCAGAAAAGCAAGATCTAGTTTCAAAATCATATTTGATCATGATGCTGGAGGACTTCAAGAAAGATGTGAAGAACTCCCTTAGGGAAACACAGGAAAACATTAATAAACAAGTAGAAGCCTACAGAGAGGAATCGCAAAAATCCCTGAAAGAATCGCAAAAATCCCTGAAAGAATTCCAGGAAAACACAATCAAACAGTTGAAGGAATTAAAAATGGAAATAGAAGGAATCAAGAAAGAACACATGGAAACAACCCTGGATATAGAAAACCAAAAGAAGAGACAAGGAGCTGTAGATACGAGCTTCACCAACAGAATACAAGGGATGGAAGAGAGAATCTCAGGAGCAGAAGATTCCATAGAAATCATTGACTCAACTGTCAAAGATAATGTAAAGCGGAAAAAGCTACTGGTCCAAAGCATACAGGAAATCCAGGACTCAATGAGAAGATCAAACCTAAGGATAATAGGTATAGAAGAGAGTGAAGACTCCCAGCTCAAAGGACCAGTAAATATCTTCAACAAAATCATAGAAGAAAACTTCCCTAACCTAAAAAAAGAGATACCCATAGACATACAAGAAGCCTACAGAACTCCAAATAGATTGGACCAGAAAAGAAACACCTCCCGTCACATAATTGTCAAAACACCAAACGCACAAAATAAAGAAAGAATATTAAAAGCAGTAAGGGAAAAAGGTCAAGTAACATATAAAGGCAGACCTATCAGAATCACACCAGACTTCTCGCCAGAAACTATGAAGGCCAGAAGATCCTGGACTGATGTCATACAGACCCTAAGAGAACACAAATGCCAGCCCATGTTACTGTATCCTGCAAAACTCTCAATTAACATAGATGGAGAAACCAAGATATTCCATGACAAAACCAAATTTACACAATATCTTTCTACAAATCCAGCACTACAAAGGATAATAAATGGTAAAGCCCAACATAAGGAGGCAAGCTATACCCTAGAAGAAGCAAGAAACTAATCGTCTTGGCAACAAAACAAAGAGAGTGAAAGCACACAAACATAACCTCACATCCAAATATGAATATAACAGGAAGCAATAATCACTATTCCTTAATATCTCTCAACATCAATGGCCTCAACTCCCCAATAAAAAGACATAGATTAAAAAACTGGATACGCAACGAGGACCCTGCATTCTGCTGCCTACAGGAAACAAACCTCAGAGACAAAGACAGACACTACCTCAGAGTGAAAGGCTGGAAAACAACTTTCCAAGCAAAGGGTCAGAAGAAGCAAGCTGGAGTAGCCATTCTAATATCAAATAAAATCAATTTTCAACTAAAAGTCATCAAAAAAGATAAGGAAGGACACGTCATATTCATCAAAGGAAAAATCCACCAAGATGAACTCTCAATCCTAAATATCTATGCCCCAAATACAAGGGCACCTACATACGTAAAAGAAACCTTACTAAAGCTCAAAACACACATTGCACCACACACAATAATAGTGGGAGATTTCAACACCCCACTCTCAACAATGGACAGATCATGGAAACAGAAATTAAACAGTGATGTCGACAGACTAAGAGAAGTCATGAGCCAAATGGACTTAACGGATATTTATAGAACATTCTATCCTAAAGCAAAACGATATACCTTCTTCTCAGCTCCTCATGGTACTTTCTCCAAAATTGACCATATAATTGGTAAAAAAAAACGGGCCTAAACAGGTACAAAAAGATAGAAATAATCGCATGCGTGCTATCGGACCACCACGGCCTAAAACTGGTCTTCAATAACAATAAGGGAAGAAGGCCCACATATACGTGGAAATTGAACAATGCTCTACTCAAAGATAACCTGGTCAAGGAAGAAATAAAGAAAGAAATTAAAAACTTTTTAGAATTTAATGAAAATGAAGGTACAACATACCCAAACTTATGGGACACAATGAAAGCTGTGCTAAGAGGAAAACTCATAGCGCTGAGTGCCTGCAGAAAGAAACAGGAAAGAGCATATGTCAGCAGCTTGACAGCACAACTAAAAGCTCTAGAACAAAAAGAAGCAAATACACCCAGGAGGAGTAGAAGGCAGGAAATAATCAAACTCAGAGCTGAAATCAACCAAGTAGAAACAAAAAGGACCAGAGAAAGAATCAACAGAACCAAAAGTTGGTTCTTTGAGAAAATCAACAAGATAGATAAACCCTTAGCCAGACTAAGGAGAGGACACAGAGAGTGCGTCCAAATTAACAAAATCAGAAATGAAAAGGGAGACATAACTACAGATTCAGAGGAAATTCAAAAAATCATCAGATCTTACTATAAAAACCTATATTCAACAAATCTTGAAAATCTTCAGGAAATGGACAATTTCCTAGACAAATACCAGGTATCGAAGTTAAATCAGGAACAGATAAACCAGTTAAACAACCCCATAACTCCTAAGGAAATAGAAGCAGTCATTAAAGGTCTCTCAACCAAAAAGAGCTCAGGTCCAGACGGGTTTAGTGCAGAATTCTATCAAACCTTCATAGAAGACCTCATACCAATATTATCCAAACTATTCCACAAAATTGAAACAGATGGATCACTACCGAATACCTTTTACGAAGCCACAATTACTCTTATACCTAAACCACACAAAGACACAACAAAGAAAGAGAACTTCAGACCAATTTCCCTTATGAATATCGACACAAAAATACTCAACAAAATTCTGGCAAACCGAATTCAAGAGCACATCAAAACAATCATCCACCATGATCAAGTAGACTTCATCCCAGGCATGCAGGGATGGGTTAATATACGGAAAACCATCAACGTGATCCATTATATAAACAAACTGAAAGAACAGAACCACATGATCATTTCATTAGATGCTGAGAAAGCATTTGACAAAATTCAACACCCCTTCATGATAAAAGTCCTGGAATGAATAGGAATTCAAGGCCCATACCTAAACATAGTAAAAGCCATATACAGCAAACCAGTTGTTAACATTAAACTAAATGGAGAGAAACTTGAAGCAATCCCACTAAAATCAGGGACTAGACAAGGCTGCCCACTCTCTCCCTACTTATTCAATATAGTTCTTGAAGTTCTAGCCAGAGCAATCAGACAACAAAAGGAGATCAAGGGGATACAGATCGGAAAAGAAGAGGTCAAAATATCACTATTTTCAGATGATATGATAGTATATTTAAGTGATCCCAAAAGTTCCACCAGAGAACTACTAAAGCTGATAAACAACTTCAGCAAAGTGGCTGGGTATAAAATTAACTCAAATAAATCAGTTGCCTTCCTCTATACAAAAGAGAAACAAGCCGAGAAAGAAATTAGGGAAACGACACCCTTCATAATAGACCCAAATAATATAAAGTACCTCGGTGTGACTTTAACCAAGCAAGTAAAAGATCTGTACAATAAGAACTTCAAGACACTGAGGAAAGAAATTGAAGAAGACCTCAGAAGATGGAAAGATCTCCCATGCTCATGGATTGGCAGGATTAATATAGTAAAAATGGCCATTTTACCAAAAGCAATCTACAGATTCAATGCAATCCCCATCAAAATACCAATCCAATTCTTCAAAGAGTTAGACAGAACAATTTGCAAATTCATCTGGAATAACAAAAAACCCAGGATAGCTAAAGGTATCCTCAACAATAAAAGGACTTCAGGGGGAATCACTATCCCTGAACTCAAGCAGTATTACAGAGCAATAGTGATAAAAACTGCATGGAATTGGTACAGAGACAGACAGATAGACCAATGGAATAGAATTGAAGACCCAGAAATGAACCCACACACCTATGGTTACTTGATTTTTGACAAAGGAGCCAAAACCATCCAATGGAAAAAAGATAGCATTTTCAGCAAATGGTGCTGGTTCAACTGGAGGTCAACATGTAGAAGAATGCAGATCGATCCATGCTTATCACCCTGTACAAAGCTTAAGTCCAAGTGGATCAAGGACCTCCACATCAAACCAGACACACTCAAACTAAAAGAAGAAAAACTAGGGAAGCATCTGGAACACATGGGCACTGGAAAAAATTTCCTGAACAAAACACCAATGGCTGACGCTCTAAGATCAAGAATCGACAAATGGGATCTCATAAAACTGCAAAGCTTCTGTAAGGCAAAGGACACTGTGGTTAGGACAAACCGGCAACCAACAGATTGGGAAAAGATCTTCACCAATCCTACAACAGATAGAGGTCTTATATCCAAAATATACTAAGAACTCAAGAAGTTAGACCGCAGGGAAACAAATAACCCTATTAAAAAATGGGGTTCAGAGCTAAACAAGAATTCACAGCTGAGGAATGCCGAATGGCTGAGAAACACCTAAAGAAATGTTCAACATCTTTAGTCATAAGGGAAATGCAAATCAAAACAACCCTGAGATTTCACCTCACACCAGTGAGAATGGCTAAGATCAAAAACTCAGGTGACAGCAGATGCTGGCGAGGATGTGGAGAAACAGGAACACTCCTCCATTACTGGTTGGATTGCAGACTGGTACAACCATTCTGGAAATCAGTCTGGAGGTTCCTCAGAAAATTGGACATTGAACTGCCTGAGGATCCAGCTATACCTCTCTTGGGCATATACCCAAAAGATGCCTCAACATATAAAAGAGACACGTGCTCCACTATGTTCATTGCAGCCTTATTTATGATAGCCAGAAACTGGAAACAACCCAGATGCCCTTCAACAGAGGAATGGATACAGAAAATGTGGTACATCTACACAATGGAATATTACTCAGCTATCAAAAACAATGACTTTATGAAATTCATAGGCAAATGGTTGGAACTGGAAAATATCATCCTGAGTGAGCTAACCCAATCACAGAAAGACATACATGGTATGCACTCATTGATAAGTGGCTATTAGCCCAAATGCTTGAATTACCCTAGATCCCTAGAGCAAACGAAACTCAAGACGGATGATCAAAATGTGAATGCTTCACTCCTTCTTTAAATGAGGAAAAAGAATACCCTTGGCAGGGAAGGGAGAGGCAAAGATTAAAACAGAGACTGAAGGAACAGCCTTTCAGAGCCTGCCCCACATGTGGCCCATACATATACAGCCACCCAATTAGACAAGATGGATGAAGCAAAGAAGTGCACACTGACAGGAGCCGGATATAGATCGCTCCTGAGAGACACAGCCAGAATACAGCAAATACAGAGGCGAATGCCAGCAGCAAACCACTGAACTGAGAATAGGTCCCCCGTTGAAGGAATCAGAGAAAGAACTGGAAGAGCTTGAAGGGGCTCGAGACCCCATATGTACAACAATGCCAAGCAACCAGAGCTTCCAGGGACTAAGCCACTACCTAAAGACTATACATGGACTGACCCTGGACTCTGACCCCATAGGTAGCAATGAATATCCTAGTAAGAGCACCAGTGGAAGGGGAAGCCCTGGGTCCTGCTAAGACTGAACCCCCAGTGAACTAGTCTATGGGGGGAGGGCGGCAATGGGGGGAGGGTTGGGAGGGGAACACCCATAAGGAAGGGGAGGGGGGAGGGGGATGTTTGCCCGGAAACTGGCAAAGGGAATAACACTCGAAATATATATAAGAAATACTCAAGTTAATACAAAAAAAATTAAAAATTAAAATAAAAAGAGAAGATGTTCTAAGCATGGCAGCCACAACACGTGAAGCATGTATCCTTCTGAGAGCGCAGCCAACCCCTCCAGGAGACTGACTTCCCTGAAGTCATCGCCTTCGGTCAGTGTGCCAGGCTTTCGCCCAGTCACACAGACTCTACTGGAGGAAGTGCGGCAACCAAGGACAGGTACTTCCATAGTTTCCTTGTAGCTACCATGCTCTCAACATGAGAATATACTTACATCAATCGTGGATGAGAATAAAAGAAAGAGAATTGTCAGCCTTTAGATTGTCTCACAGACTTCTCATGGCAAATATTGGTGTGACAACTACATGTGCAATATTTTATTTAATTTAATAGAAATCTCAAATTGATAAACTCCATACTGTTAGGGTAATTATTATTCTTTGAATTTGCTTTCAAAGCAGTAAGGTTCAAGGTAAATTTCTTCATACATGTTTTACTTTGATTGATTTAAAAGTCCTATCCTGACTGTTCTCTTGTCCTAGTATTTCCACCTTTCAATTTCCTCTCGAGATTCCCTCCATGTCCTCTTCAAGCACATATTCATTTTTCAGTCACAAGGTTCTCTTTCTAGCTCCCTGATCTTTATTTACATGCTGTCCCACATAGATACACATATTTAATATAAGATAGCATTCACATCAGAGAGACTATATGATATTTTTCTTTCTGAATATGAATTGAGTATTATTTTAAGACAAATCAAATTATATTCATTTAATGTTAGTATTAATAAAATTCAATATAAAGGGAAAGAACTAAATAAACAAGTGAATACTTATAAATACTATGAATAGGCCTGTGACATGGATCAGCATATAAAAGCACATGCTGTACATATCTGATGATGTTAGGAAGCCTTTGAGAGTAGAAGGAAACAACTTAGTCCATATAGTCCTCTCTACTCCAAATTTGAGTTTTGATGTTTGTACCCAGTCCTACCCAGCCATATCCACTTACTGCTCTTACAGAGGACCCAGGGTTGTGACTCATAACTATCTGTAACTCCAGTTCCTGGGTATCTAATCAGTCTCTTTACTCCATGGGCAATAGCATGCACATAGTACTCATGAATTCATACAAAATACATATATTTAAATTAAAAAAACACATATAAAACTAAGTTGGATAGAGTAATAGAGTAACAGTGTAATCTTTCTAGATAAAATACATTTTACAAACAAAAAGTCCAAAATATATAAAAATATGTATAACCAGTATAAGTGCTTAAAGATCTTCATGCAAAGAAAGTATGAACAAAAAATAGAGACATCACATGAAGTGTACTGCTGGGTAATAAACAACAATATTTATACTTGTAACTCAGGTTAGGATCAAAACAAGCACAAATAATTGGTTATGGAAGTAAGAAAAATGCATGTTAAAATGAATAATTCACATTGGAATCAATTGTACAATGGAGTAATTATTTTTGAGACTAATACATTATTTATATTTCAGAAATGTTAGATGTTAACATTTGAAAGAGCATGTGTTCTACATTCTTGAATATCTTAAGCAACAATACATTTTGTTTCTGTCAGTGTTTCCTTGTTTGTATTTCATATTTTTCTGTACCTTATAAATTTTAACTTATATCTGTCCTCTTTACTTATTTTATTAATAGAAAAATATACTCCAAGCTATGATTTTCAGAATATAGGTCCACATATTTTATGATGTACTATTCTTTGATGACTGGTTTTAGTGACCTCTACTTTATAATAATAAATGAATAAATAAATATATAGAGATAAAAACACAGGCAGACAGACAAACAAACAAACAAATAAATAGTTTTTTATGGTGGCTTGAATAAATTATCTCTTATAGGCTTATGCATTGGAATATTTTGTGGTATTGTTTGGGAATGGCAATAGAACTGTCAGGGAGTATGGTTTTGCTGGAGGAAATCTGTCAGTAACATCGGGCTTAGAGACTTTATAACCTTGCCCCACTTCTACTTTTGATCTCTTTGCTTCCTGATTGAAATTAAGATATGATCTTTGTATTTCTTGATACACTTTTTGTGTCATGCCTGATGCTTATTGACATGTCTTTCTGCGATAATTATCTCTTCATCCTGAAGCCTTAATATTCTCTTCCTTACATTGCTCTAGTCATGGTATTTTATAATACCAAAACAGGAGTGACTAATATAGACATAATAAGCTACAAAACTAAATGTGAAAAAATACAAAGTGGTAAAGCAAGTTGGAAAGGAAAGTACGTGAATACCAAAGACTTGCTTAAGAATCTGTAACACATAATGAAAAGTTCATCACTTGCCTTTACTTTCAGAAAGGTAGAGTGATGTCATAATGTTACAGAAAATTCACTAATTTGAAAGTTTAATCTCCTACTTCGTTCATCATTATACAGTGAATCCATAGATATAGGGCATAAAACAATATAGAGTTGATGCCCTACAACCATGCAAATAGTATATTTTATTAAAAAAAAGTGCCTGTTAAAAGAACATTGTGAGAGTCTAGATCACCGAGGCTCAGATAAAAATACAACAAAATAAACAAAAATTCAACAAACAAAAACTAAAACAAAACCCTTTATGTTCTCTTCCATGATGAAATACTATATTCTGACTGTTAAAATTATACTCATGGAGGACTAATTACAGGTAAACTCAAGAATTTAGAGAGAGAATGATATTATAGAACAAAGGGAAGAAATTATCAAACAGAAACTCCAGCTGAAAACTTGTTACTGTGTAATATAATTTAAACAATAAAATATTAATGTTAAAAATGAAAATATTTGAGAAACATGCAGATTTAACTTCTGACATGTTTTCCTAAAATTAGCTCTTTATCTGATGAGAGAGAACTCAGCTCATTAAAGATGATCATCATAGAAGCTGAAAGCCTTAGTTTGAACCATGGAATCAATATAAAAGTAGAAGGAGAGAAATAATTCTAGATCATAGTACTAGTAGATTACTTCTACCTGTATGTCATGGCATATCATTGGTGTGCACGCCAAACATTATAATATATATATATATATATATATATATATATATATATATATATATATCACATACACACATATACCCGAATAATAAGTATGTATCAAATTTGTAAATGATCAGACATTTATATTAAGTATCATAGAAGAAAATTATAAAATGCGAATGTCATCTAAAACTTAGGTCTGAATATATTATGTTATACTAATTATCTACTATATTATACGAATGAAGCTATCTGATAATTATCATAATTAATGTGACACAAAACAGGGAATAGTGAGTGTTTTATGGATATAATCCCACTATTTTGGAGGTTAAAGCAAGATTACCATAAGTTCAAGACTAACTTAGGCTGGGATGCATAATAAAGCAAAGACATTAAAAATGATTATGATGACACTGATTCTACACTATGTGATACATCAGTTGTTGAGTCTTTTGCATATACTTAATCCATCCTTATTACACAATTCTATCTTCCAATAAGTATTAGTGCTTTTAATTTAGGGGTTCGTCTGAGATAAAAACAAGGCAAAGCATGAGTAACTATTTTGAGATATTTTCCTAAGTAAAATACACTTTTGTCTCACCAATGCCTGGCAATTCCTTTCTGTAGAAACATGAAGAAAGTGAAGTGTTGTGGTATGTCTAATTGCTGCTCTGGGAGTGTCCAAAATGAGCAACTGAGATAAATATGTGAATATAATTTTATTTTTGTTTTTAACTATAAATCAAAGGTAAAATGTTTGCTGGTATTTACAACAAGCAGCACCCTGCAGCCTTTATTTAGTTCCTATGCTGCATTTTATATTCTGTGTGTGCACTATCAACAGTTAGGCTATGATCTGAGGAGAGGGCACATACACTCTTTCCTTCTTCAGTTCTTCTGACTTGGAGCTTGTTGAGGGATCCTCTACTTGAAAGGGAGTTTTGGAAGCTACAGGTTTTATTTTAAACAACTTTCATAAGATGGGCATGTGTGTATGAAAGTTTCAATTAAAAAAGTATGGATCCGGGGTTGGAGATTTAGCTCAGTGGTAGAGCGCTTGCCTAACAAGCGTAAGGCCCTGGGTTCGGTCCCCAGCTCCGAAAAAAAAAGAAAAAAAGAAAAAAAAAGTATGGATCCACTCTACCTCAAACAATGAGGATGAATGAAAAGAAAGAAGACAGTGACCTGACTAGAGATGCCAGCAACATTGACTTCGGGAACAAAATGAAGTTAAGATCTAATGATGCATTTAGGTCTGGTAAGTCAGTCATGGCATTTAAGTCCCATGGAAACTGTCTCCCTTGCAGATTTATAACCACTTTTGCTAAGAATGAATTTCCCTGATAATCATTATTCTTCCTCAAAATGTCTATAAATCATATTTAAATCTCATGTGCTCACAAACTACTTTTAAAATTCAATTTTATCTGATTTTTAAAAAAATCCCATCTTGTACGTATCATTAGCTATGAAATATATTAAATTAATAGTTCCATTTATGATGTACACAGAGAATGGGAGTTTAAGATTACAGTAAACTAAGATGAACTGTAGCTAAGAAGTCAGAAGACTTACTGATACAGATGAGGATGTTTGCAACTCACCATAAGGCTGAGCATGGGGTCCCCAATGGAGGAGTTAGAGAGAGGAATGAAGGAGCTGAAGGGGTTTACAACTCCATAGGAAGGAAAACAATATCAACCAACCAGAAACCCCAGAGCTCCCAGGGACTATACCACCACCAACCAAAGAGTACACATGGAGGGACCCATGGCTCCATCTGCATATGTAGCAGAGGATGGCATTGTGTAGCAACAATAGGAGGAGAAGCTCTTGGTCCTGTGAAGGCTCCTTTCCCCAGTGTAGGGGAATGCCAGGACAGTGAGATGGGAGTGGGTTGGTAGGTGGGGTAGCACCCTCATAGAAGCAGGAGGAGTAGGGAATGGGAAAGGAGGGAACCTGGAGAAGGAACAACAATTGCAATGTAAATAAATAGAATATTCAGTAAAAAAGAATTAGTTTCACTGACCACATGACCTTCAAGAAGAAGGAGAACCATAACACTGATGCTCCAGTCCTTAAAAGGGGAACCAAAAATATTCATAGGAGAGGATATGGAGACATTTGGAGCAGAGACTGCGGAATAGCCATTCAGATCCTGATCCAACTTGGGATCCAGTCTCTCTCTCTCTCTCTCTCTCTCTCTCTCTCTCTATATATATATATATATATATATATATATATATATATATATATATGTGCGTGTGTGTATATGTGTGTATATATATGTATATATGTATATATATATATATATATATATATATATATATATATAGTGTCACCAAAAATAGACAGTATTGATGAAGTCAAGAAGTGCATGATGACAAGAGCCTGATACAGCTGTCTCCTAAGAAGCTCAGCCAGAGTGTGACAAATACATAATCAAATGCTACAGCAAAATATTGAACTAAGAACTGGGTCCCTGTTGGAGGAATTAAAGTTTTGAAGGAGCTGAATGGTTTTTGAAAGCCCATAAGAACAACAATATCAACCAATTGGGGTTTCCAGAACTAAAACCACTACCCAAAAACTATACATGGACAGAACCATGTATATAGCTCCAGCTGCATATGTAGCAAGAATGGCCTTTTTGGACACCAATGGGAGGAGGAGACCTTAGTCCTGCCAAGGATGTATCCACAGTTTGGGGGAATGTCAAGGCAGGGAGGCATGAAGGGGGGTGTTTGGGTAGAAGGAACACTTCAACCTTATAGAAGGAGGGAGGGGGATGGGAAGGGGATTTATGGCCAGGAACCCTGAAAAAAGTATAACATTTGAAATGTAAATAAACAAATTAATCCATTCTTATTGCCCTGTACAAAACTTAAGTACAAGTGGATCAAGGACCTCCACATCAAACCAGATACAGTCAAACTAATAGAGGAAACAGTAGGGAAGAGTCTCGACTACATGGACGCTCAGGAAAATTTCCTGAACAGAACACCAATGGTTTATGCTCTAAGATCAAGAATTGACAAATGGGAAATCATAAAACTGCAAAGTTTCTGTAAGGCAAAGGATGCTGTCATTAGGAAAACATGGAACCAACAGATTGGGAAAAGATATTTACCAACCCTACAACTGATAGAAGGCTTATATCCAAAATATACAAAGAACTCATGAAGTTAGACTGCAAGGAGACAAATACGCTATTAAAAATGGGGTTCAGAACTAAGCAAAGAATTCACAGCTAAGGAATGTCGAATGGCTGAGAAGCACCTAAAGAAATGTTCAACATCCTTAGTCATCAAGGAAATGCAAATCAAAACAACCCTGAGATTCCACCTCATACCAGTCAGAATGGCTAAGATAAAAAATCAGGTGAAAGCAGAAGCTTGCGAGGATGTGGAGAAAGAGGAACACACCTCCATTGGTGGTGGGATTGCAAAATGGTACAAACTCTCTGGAAATCAGACTGGAGGTTCCTCAGAAAATTGAACATTACACTACCTGAAGAGCCAGCTGTACCTCTCCTGGGCATATACTCAAAAGATGCTCCAACATATAACAAAAATACATGCTCCACTATGTTCATAGCAGCCTTATTTATAATAGCCAGAAGCTGGAAAGAATGCAGATGCTTTTAACAGTGGAATGGATACAGAAAATGTGGTAAATATACACAATGGAGTACTACTCAGCTATCAAAAACAATGACTTCATTAATTTCAAAGGCAAATGGATGGGGCTAGAAAATATCATCCTGAGTGAGTTAACCAAATAACAGAAACACACAGAGTATGCACTCATTGGTAAATGACTATTAGCCCAAATGCTCGGATTTCCCCAGATGCAATATATGGACCACATCAATCTGAAGAAGGATAACCAAAATGTGGATGCTTCACTCTTTCTTAAAAAGGGGAACAAAAATAGGAGGGGATAGGGAGGCAAAGCTTAGAGCAGAGACTGAAGGAACGACCATTCAGAGCCATTTAGTGGTCCATATATATACAGCCACTAAAACTAGACAAGATAGATGAAGCTAAGAAGTGCATGCTGACGGGAACAGGATATAGATCTCTCCTGAGAGACACTGCCAGAACATGTCAAATACAGAAGAAAATGCTAGCAGCAAACCATTGAACTGAGAATGGGACCCACGTTGGTGGAATTAGAGAAAGGATTGAAAGAGCTGAAGGGGTTTGCAACACCATAAGAGCAGCAATGCCAACCAACCAAAGCTTCCAGGGGCTAAACCACTACCCAAAGACTACACATGGACTGACCCTGGGCTCCAACTGCATAGGTAGCAGTGAATAGCATTGTTGGGGCACCAGTGGAAGGGGAAGCCCTTGGTCCTGCCAAGGCTGGACCCCCAGTGTAGGGGATTGTTGGGGTGGTGGTAAGCGGTGATAGATTTGGAGGGGAACACCCTTACAAAGGGGAAGTAGAGGGTTTAGGGAGTTAATGAACAGGAAACTGGAAAAGGAAAAAAATTTGAAATGTAAATAAGAAATACCCAATTTTATAAAAATGGAAAAATATAATACACCTATTTTGTTCACATAAGTTAAATGTCACAGTGTGTTTAATCTTAAAAAAATTTTTTAGAATTTAAAGTTAAAAAAGAATTAGTAATAATTTAGATCTTAGCTCAAATATCAAAGCATGATTACAGAAAAAGAATAGCTTTTGACCCCCTATTGATGACATAGATTTAACATGCTTGCATCTGTCCTAATAATGGCAGAGTTGTCCATTGCTGGAGTCTTTTTTTTTTCTGGTTTTCTTCTTGTAAAATGTGTTTCATGTTGTTATTTTATTCTTATTATACTTCCTCCACTAAAAATTCTATATTTAACAGAAAATTGGGTCAAGTGAATTAGTTAAATTTTAAGATGAACAAAGCATGCTCGGAAGATAGCTGAGTAGACAGCTCTCATGAATTATGCCTGGATTTTGCTGTTGGTGTTTCCATCCCCAACACTCACATTAAATGCAGTCAAACATGATAGCCTGAATATAATAAAGCCATTCCTCATATGGAAACAAGGGAATCTCTTGAGCCAAACTGAATATTTAGACTAGCCAAATGGACAGGTCCATTGAAAGACTGGACCACACTAAATGAAATAGCAAATGATCCATGAGTCACCAAAGTCAACCTCTGGCTTACACACACAGACACACACAGGCACACAAACACATACATACACACAAACACAGATACACACACACACACACACACACACACACACACACACACACACATATATATATATATATATATATATATATATATATATATAAAGAAATAGAAAGAGAGAGCGAAAGACAGAGACAGAGACACAGAGAGACCGAGCAAGAGAGAAACACACAGATAAATACACTTGCACATACCACAAACACACAAGTGAATACTGTAGAGCATATAGAAGTTTTTTGAGCTTTCTGTTTCCAAGCAAGGAATATCCTGAGATGGCTTTACAAATTAGGGTTTGCTGACTTACATATCTGCTAAAAAAATACAAAACACGTCAAAATAATAAAAAACATACAAAAAGTCACCAGATGCCCTGGAATATGTTCAATAAATGCCAGAAAATTGCACTCAGAGATCTTTTGTTCACATCCTGTGTGATTCCTGTAGTGATCCAAACCCTTAGCAACTACCTTCAGCATTTAACTTGACAGTGAGATGACAGTCTCGGATATGCCTTCCTTGTGCATTGTCTACTTCTTCAATGTGTTCATCATCATCCCTGTTCTCTTGAAGTGAAAAACAAATAGTTATAAATTTAAATTTGAGGAGACACTATTTCTGCCCACAAAATGGTCATTAGATGATTTGTTTCTACTTCTGCAAAGTAAAATTAGGTTCATCTCTGGCTTTCTATATACATGCTTCTCAATGAAGCTTGAAGCTTGTTACCAAAAGTGATATCTCAGGTTTTTTGTTAGACTTATTCTATGTTGATTTTGTGTATCTGATCATGGGAATGTGAAAGCAAATGTAAGTGTTCATAGAAGCCAGAAGACATTAAGATATGTTCAGAGCTGGGGTCACAGATAGGTCTGAGCCAACTTAAAAGTAAGTTTGGAACAGATTTCAGGTATTTTCCACTACAGTACCTTTTACTTAACTCTTGAGTGACATCTCTTTAGGCCTTAAATTGTCTGTTTTAAACTTCCTTAAAGAGTAATCAATTAAGATAGTACTGAATAAGAAAACAAAATATCATTTGTTTATACACTGCTATTGTCATTTGAAATTCAGGCTTATAATGGCAATATGATTTATATCTAAAAATTTCAAACTATTACTATCAAGATTACTATTTATTTGTGAATACAATCACACTAGATTTCCCCAAGATGAAAAACAAACAAAACAAGTGTCCTGTTTGAATACCATATCAACAGAAAACAATTAGAAACTTAGATAGATGGCTCCTCAGTGTTATAATGGAAATACATTGAAAGAGATGGTTTGTATCTCCTCACAGAGGTAAACTATCCTGAATAATCATAAATTCAATGAGTGTAAAAGGAATCAATAATTTAATTAAATAGTGCCATTTGCCAAATCATATCCAGTAGAGGCACTGATTTGTTCTGGCAATATACTTAAATATACTGATATTAAGTGCAGAAGTTGATTTATTTTGCAGCATCATATAGTTATGTATTTGTTTATAAAATGAAGAGAATGACCATAGGTTTCTTTGAGTCAATGAAATTCCAATATTTAAAATCTCACAAATTCATATGAGAACTTATGTTTCATTAGAGGACTTTTCAAAAACATTTTTATTGGCAGAGTGATAGATTTTTAGTTAAAAATCATTAAATATGACCACCTTATGACTTTTTAAAATATACTCTCCCAGACTGAAGGCACAAGTTCCTAAGTGTACATCATGTTGACCATACTGATATGGAGGGAACAAAGTGATAGTTATAAAAATATGAAAATGTCCTTTAGTGCTTACTAGAACATGAGTTCTCAAATAATTTTTAATTTATTTATTTTTTTAATGTATGTGTACAATTTTTGTCTGTGAATTCACATGTATGTATGAGCAGAGAACTCATATTTACCCTTAGATATATGGGTGCACATATGCCATAGAATTTGTAGAGGTCAGAACACAAGGTCAGGCACCACTGTTTACCTTCCACTCTGGCTGAGACAAGATCTCTCTCTCTCTCTCTCTCTCTCTCTCTCTCTCTCTCTCTCTCTCTCTCTCTCTGTCTGTCTCTCTCTGTCTCTCTCTCTGTCTCTCTCTATCTCTCTCTCTCTCTCTCTCTCTCTCTCTCTCTCTCTCTCTCTCTCTCTCTCTCTCTCTCTCTCTCTGTCTCTCTCTCTTTCATGCTTGTGTCCAAGGAAACTGGCTCTGGTCCTCCACAGATTCTCCTGAGTCTGCCTCCGCCTTCTATGAAGTGCCCTTGCGACTGTACATGTGTACCAACAGTACTGCATACGTAGGTATGATAGAGTCCAACTCAGGTCCTTGTGTGTCTACTAAGCACTATGTTACCCTTGTCATGTCCCTAGCCGCTGGAGTCTATTCTTTTTTTAAATTGTTTGATATATATTTCTTTACTTACATTTCAAAGGTTATTCCCTTTCCCCGTTTTTTCTATAAGCCCCCCATGCCCTCCCCACCCCTCCCCCATATGGGTAGTCCCCCTATACATCCCGCTTATTGCCCTCCCCCATATTCCCCTGCACTGGGGGTCCAATCTTGGCAAGACCTAGGGCTTTTCCTTCCACTGGTGCCCCAACAAGGCTATTCTCTGTTACATATGCAGTTGGAGCCCTGGGTCAGTCCATGTATAGTGTTTCGGTAGGAGTTTAGTCCCTGGAAGCTCTGGCTGGTTGTCATTGTTGTTTTGATGGGGTTGCAAGCTCCTTCAACTCTCTCAATACCTCCTCCAATTCCCTCTAAGGGGGTCCTATTCTCAGTTCAGTGGTTTGCTGCTAGCATTGACCTCTGTATTAGACATGCTCTGGGTGTGTCTCTCAGGAGAGATATATATATCCAGTCCATTTCCTCATGAATTTTTTAGCTTCATCAATCTTATCTAGTTTTAGTAGCTGTATATGTATGGGCCACATATGTGTCAGGCTCTGAATGTCCATTCCTTGAGATGCTGCTCTAAATTTTGCTTTCATATCCCCTCTTATAAATATTTTCCCCCTTTGAAGAAGAAGTGGGAACATCTGCATTTTGGTCATCCTTCTTCTTGAGCTTCTTGTGGTCTGTAGATTGCAACTTGGGTAATTTGAGCTTTTCGGCTAATATCCACTTATCAGTGAGTGCATGCCAAGTGTGTTTCTCTGTGATTGAGTAACCTTACTCAGGATGATATTTCCTAGCTCATTCCATTAGCCTATGAATTTCATGATGCCATTGTTTTTGATAGCTGAGTAGTACTCCATTGTGTAGATGTACCACATTTATTTAATCCATTCCTCTGTTGAAGGGCATCTGGGTTCTTTCCAGCTTCTGGCTATTATAAATAAGGCTGCTATGAACATAGTGGAGCATGTGTCTTTGTTGTATGTTGGAGCATCTTTTGAGTATATGCGCAAAAGAGGTATAGCTGGATCCTCAGGGAGTATATGGTCCAATATTCTGAGGAAGCTCTAGACTGATTTCCAGAGTGGATGTAAAAGTTTGCAATCCCACTAACAATGGTGGAGTTTTCTTTTTTCTCCACATCCTCGCCAGCATCTGCTGTCACCTGAGTTAGTCATTCTGACTGGCATGAGTTGAAATCTCAGGGTTGTTTTGATTTGCATATCCCTGATGACTAAGGATGTTGAATATTTCTTTGGGTACCTTTTGGCCATTCTATAAGTCTGGTATAATTCTTATTGGTCTGCCTTTATATGCCACTTGACCTTTTTCCCTTACTGCTTTTAATATTCTTTCTTTGATTTTTGCATTTGGTGTTTTGACTATTATGTGACAGGAGGAGTTTTTTTCTGGTCCAATCTATTTGGAGTTCTGTAGGCTTCTTGTATGTTTATGGGCATCTCTTTCTTTAGGTTAGGGAAGTTTTCTTCTATGATTTTGTTAAATGTATTTACTGGCCTCTTAAGTTGAGAGTCTTCACTTTCTTCTATATGTATTATCCTTAGGTGATCTTCACATTGTGTCCTGGATTTCCTGTATGTTTTGGGCTAGGAACTTTTTCCATTTTACATTATCTTTTACAGTTGTGCTGATGTTTTCTATGGTATCTTCTGCGCCTGAGATTCTCTCTTCTATCTCTTGCATTCTGTTGGTGATGCTTGTGTCTATGGCTCCTTTTCTCTTCCTTTGGTTTTCTACATCCAGGGTTGTCTCCCTCTGTGCTTTCTTTATTGTTTCTATTTCCATTTTCAATTCCTCCACCTGTTTGGTTGTGTTTTCCTGTAATTCTTTCAGTGATTTTTGTGTGTCCTCTCTATGGTCTTCTACTTGTTTACTTGTGCTTTCCTACATTTCTCTAAGGGAGTTTTTTCTGTCTTTCTTAAAGTCCTCCATCATTATCAAAAAATGTGATTTCAAATCTAAATCTTGCTTTTGTGGTATGTTTGGATGTGCAGTATTTTCTTTGGTGGGAGTACTGGGTTCTGATGATGCCAAGTAGTCTTGGTTTCTGTGGATTGGGTTCCTGAGCTTGCCTCTAGCCATTGGGTTGTTTCTGGTGTTTGCTTGTCATTCTGTTTCTGGGAGTGACTTGTCCCTGCTGGAGGCCTCTATGCCAGCACTCCTGTAGAACTGTTTTCCTGTTTTCATTCAGCCTTTCCTGAGAACAGGTGCTCTGCTCTCAGCTGTGGCGGCACTCCTGGAGACTGTCTTCCAGCTCTAGTTGCAGGCAGGAATCAAAGGTTCCTGCTCCTGATTGCTTGTGTAGGTCCTTGCACCCAGTGGGCACAGTTGGCACTATGCAATTCCCTCTTGGGTCTGGAGTTTGGGCAGAGGGTATTCTCCTCTGACTTCTCAGTTGTATCCTCATTTCTGAGGTTCTAGCTCTCTCCCCTATAGGATTTAGTTGCAGGGAGCTGTTTTGCCTGATCAGTTCGGTCCTGGGCACAGACCAGAACTGCAGGTACTAGCAGCTGTCTGTTCCCATATCCCTCTGTCCAGAGGCACAGTGCAGTTTCCCCTTGGACCAGAGAAGTGGGCCGAGGTGTGCAGAGGTGGCAGTCTGTCCTGCAGCCTCGGGATGTCTGCACTACTGGGTGGAGTCTATTCCTAATAGAATTAACTAGTTCAGAAATATTCCCTTGTGCTGTATCTAAAAATATAAAAACATTACCATATAGTTCAGAAAACATAATTGCATTAAATACATCATTGGTTGAATTATTTAGTCTATTTAATCACTAATTATTTCTAACAATATTAACATATTTCATGAGGCTTTTTGTACAATTTTACATGCTTTTAGACAGTGACAAAAGTTTTTTTTTCCATCCATGAGGTGATTTTTAGTTTTGTCCTTTTTTTGTCTTTGTTTTCTTTTTTATTGGATATATTTTTTATTTATATTTCAAAAGTTATCCCCTTTGCCCAAGCCAAACACCCATCCCTTCCCACCTCCCCACCATGACATTCCCCAACACTGGTGGTCCAGACTTGGCAGAACCAAGGGCTACTCCTCTGCTTTGATGCACAACAAGACCATCCTCTGCTACATATGCAGCTGAGCCATGGGTTTGTCCATGTGTACTCTTTAGATGGTGGTTTACTTCCTGCATGCTCTGGTTGGTTGGTATTGTTGTTCTTATGGGGTTGCAAACCCTTTCAGCTCCTTCAATCATTTCTTTAACTCCTCCAAGGCAGGGTGTCTTTATGAAGCCCTAGCTGTCTTGAATTTCACTCTGCAGACCAGGCTGGCCTGGAACTCACAGTGATCTAAATGCTTCTGACTTCTGAGTATTGGAATGAAAGGCATACACTATCACTATCTAGCAATCCATATAATTTTGCATTAAGCTTATAATGTAGATATCTATGCAGGTATACATATATACAATCATGATTACTTTTGTTGGATTAAAATTGTGTCCTCTACAGGTACTCATAATTATCAAATTAATTATCTATATTTTTATTTTAGCTTCTCAATAGATGTTTTGCATTTATGTTTTCTCACTAAATTTTTATTTTGAATAATTTGCTTATATGTGTATCCTATATACTTTTCTGCTTATTATAAAGCAACACATAACCTTCAAAAAGTAAGGCATTTAATTGGATTTAAATTTCTGAGTGTTGAGTCCATCATGTGTATCAGCAGCATGGTAGCAAGCTATAGTATGTTCACTGAAATAACTGAGAGTCTACATCTTGATCCTTAAATAGGAAGCAGACAGGGGGAATACTGGGAAGACAAGGAAACCTTAAATACCACCCCCAGTAACGTACCTCCTTAAACAAGTTCGCACCTCCTCTTCCTTCCAAAGTATTATTATCATGATGATGGAAGTCAAGACTAAGACATTGTTCAGGTTCCAAGAACTCAAACCTGCAGAAGTTGCGAGAATTACGTTTTAGTCTGAGATGTAAAAACCAAAGCAAAATGCAGCAGGACACTTTCAGATTTCAAAATGATTTTGCAAAAGGCAAACAGATGGTGTACAGAGAGGAAGGGTAATGAAGACTAAGCAGTTTGAAGGGGAATGAGAATGGGCCAAGGTTTGGTAGGACGAACCCCATTCATTCAGATACTGGTAGTCATAGATGTGGCTCTTTTAGAGGAATTGCTTAGTCCTTCAGAGAGAGCTGTTTTTAAGGTGTTGCAACATTTGATTTGTTTGGGATCATACCCTTAGAAGCAAGGTTTTGGCATCACCATAAAAAATTCTGGATGTCGAACCTAAAGCCATCACTTATGTAATCTAATACCTGGGACACACAATTTCATAATAAGTACAATCTACCCTACTTCTCTGTACCATAGTTGCAAATAGCACTTATAATGCTATTCTGCTCTTTGGTAGAAAACTCCCAAGGGGAAGTTAAAAGGAAGAAATAGACTCTTTGCTGTCCAAGCTATTCTCACTGAGACATGGCAATATTTCTTCCTCCTTGCTTTTGCTTTCCTAATTTCCTTCAGTATTACCCAGGCAGTTCTTGGTGGCTTGTCAGATGTAGCAAAACAAAACTTCACTCATAGGAATCAAAACATGTTTGTCAAAAACTACAAACATGTTTATCACCCAATATTAATCAAAAAGTATTACATTTTGATACACATTAGATCTCCTTTACTCCTGTAGATTCACTGATATACTGTGTCTCTATCAAATGCAGTAGAATCACTAGAATTTTGTCACAATAGTATTTCCTTTAAGGAATAGAATTGCTTTTAGAATCTGAAATGAAAGTCTCAGTGGATGTTGGAAATGATAGAAATGACAGTTGGCATTCTGTTCTTTGATTGCAAGAGTTCTGCAAATTTACATTGGGTTAGAGTGATTTGATTTGATTTTAAGATGCTTTTACTTTACAAATAAGGAATGAAAAATATTCTCCGATTACAAAGTAATTATTTCACCATAATCACTAGAAATGCAGTTGTTGGTTCCAGGTCCACTCATGTGACTAGTTATTGAGAATTCATTTACTTTGTAACTTAATAGGAAAATGTTCCAGGAGTTCTTTTTGAATTTGCAACTAATACATTTTAAATTTAGAAATACAATGCCACCTACTTGCTATTTGGAAAATAACTTGAAGATTTTTCCTCAAAATTCATCATTGGCAGTTCATTCTCATGACTGATTCTCTGATATTTCAAAGAATCATGCCATTCATGTCCTGATACATATCCTTAGAAGAGTACAGTATCAAATGTCATTTTCTGACAATGGTACTTACCAGAAATTCCAAAAATATGAGTCATAAAATTAAAATTTATTGAGTGGCCTGGTCGGTGTTAGTGTTCATAGCATGAGGTACCATTCAAAGCCATATGGATGTCAATGGTCTATGCTACAGAATGAATGAATGTTGGTATTTATGCACAGTGTGCTACTGAGGTCACATAAATGTGGATTGCCTGTACTGATACCTGGGCTATGGTGATGACCAGGCCCGTGATACAGATGAGAGGCTAAGTCTGTGTCCATTATGCTATTGTGTCTGTGTCTGTGTTGAAGTTCTTGGCTCATGTTCCAGCAGAATACCAGGTAGATTTCTCTGATCTATTCTGGGGTCATAAGCCAGGTTAATAACTCTGAGCATAGCTGCATCAGAGTGCTATATCTGGCTCTATGACTCTACTTCATTGGGAGTCCTGCTTGTGAACTATACTGTTGCCAGAAACCAAGCTGAAGTCCATCATCCATGTTCTCCTAGACTAAAAAGAGTAAATAAGCTACTTTCACAATGACAGCCATGACTGCAGATGCACAGTTGAGAATGAGGGAGATGGAAGATTTCTATAAAAACTTACACCTCAACCCTGCTGTCCAAAATTAGCAACAGTCTAGACAGAAAGCCAAGGAATGGAATATATGGAATATATATTCATACACACACACACACACACACACACACACACACACACACACAAATCATTTTTATTCAGAATTGGTCTCATGTGATTTTACTGGTCAAAAAGATTGAGGCTATGGGAGTAGCCCCGGGAAGAGGAAAGAAAGGGTAGAGAAAGAAAGGGGGCACACAGAGAGAGAAGGGCAGGGCAGGGCAGGGTGGGAAAGGGCGGGGCAGAGCAGGGCAGAGCAGGGCAGAGCAGAGCACAGAGGAGAAGAGATGAGAAGAGAAGAGAAAAGAAAAAAGCAATAAAAATCTTAAAAACTTTGATAGTATGGTGGGGTGTCACCCTCCACAGTAGCACAGTAGATGACACCCATGGCAACCAACAGGAATGCAGAAGGCGAAAGACATAGTTTTCTGTGACTCGCCCCAGTAAGTATATAGATAACATACATTCGACTTGTTTTTGGACTGGAAAGTGAATGTGATAGGGGGTATATACTGTGAAACCCACAAATAATAAAAAAAAATATTCTAGAAAAATAAATGAAACATTTGAAAAGAAAAAAGTAAAAAACATCAAAACTACAAGATTCATATCCTCAATTTTATTATTTATATATCTCTGTTGACTCATTTCTTTTGGTGTTCAAAACAAAATTCATCTTGGAAAACATTATTTTAGAATGTTACTACTTAAACTACATTTTAAGAAAAATATAGATTAGACTTAGGTTATACCAGTTTTTTTTTATCCTATTATTCAGTTGTACTGTGCTGGTGTTTGATTTTTTTTTGTTTGTTTGTTTGTTTTGTTTTTGTTTTTGTTCATGTATACAGACTGAGTCTTATCCAGGAAAAAGGGAATCTCAATTGAGCAAATGACTCCACAAGATTTGTGTATAGGCAGATCTGCATGGCTATTGATCAATGATTACTATAGGTGGCATTGTCTCTGGGCTGTGGTACCAAGTGTTATGTGTAAGCAGGCTGATCAGGTCAGCAGGAGCAAGCCAGTAAGCAGAATTCTTCCATGGACTCTGCTTCAGCCACTACCTTCAGGTTTCTTCATTTAAAGACTGATCTGCTCCTTTTGATAGTGGTCTGATAATGGTCTGTGATATGTATGGTACTACAAGCTGAAATAAAGCATCCTTCCAAGTTTATTTTGGTCATGGTATTTTATAACATCAGTAGAAACTCTGACTAAGTCATTAGTCTCAAAGAAATCAGTGAAAAAAGTAATTTTCAAAAAAATATATAACTACTATACCTACTATATATTAGTCACCACTGACATTAGCATGATTTCCAGAATTATAAAACAATAGAATCTCTATTCAAAATTCAAAATAAAAAAACTAAAGCCAACTATATACAATATAATTGAAAATTTTCTAGCCACCCAGAATCTGTTCAAAATCTTGGTTGATTGTATAATTTTTTTTGAAATTTTATATCCAATGATTGATAAATTATTAAAGGACAATGTTTGCCATAACTTTTTATAGACTGAAACTGCTGCTAAGTGGATCGCATTCATAAGGTAATCAGTTTTTAATTGCTTGGCTTTTAGAAGCAAGGAGTCTACATTGGTGGCTTGGCTTGCAAAGGCATGTTCAGTGAAGTGAGTTATTGCCATTTATTGACTGCATTAGAAATTTCTCTTGTGGTACTGAGCATTCAAGTTCTCTGCTTCCACTCATATATGTCAAAACTGATTCAGATGCTTGACACAGCCAGAAGCAAACAGTTCAACGTTTCCTAGAGATATGGAGTTCTTTAGAACAAACGCCAACATTTACTATGATTTTTATTAAGATAGCCCATCAATGAGCTGTCTTTTAGCTTGTATGTTGGAAATGGAAAATGTGCACTCTTCTGAGCAACAGGCAAGCTGTTTAGGGAAGTTTCTGTTGTATTCTATGAATGCCACCAATCACATTCATAATTTGCCTTTACCATTCTAAAGACTCTTGTGCTGTTCTAAGTAGAGTATGTTTCTAAGCTATAAGAGATACGATGAATTCTTTTAAAAAATATGTAGTATTGTAGCAGCAAAATAGTTGTGGCTTTGTGGCCAACTGTGTTTGTACAATAATCTATCCATCTGTCTGTCTGTCTGTCTGTCTGTCTGTCTGTCTGTCTTTTCTTTCTTTGAGACGGGGGCACAATAACTCAGCCTTGTCTGGCCTTAAGCATCACTGTGTAGAACAGACTGTCCTTGGACAGCAAAGATCTTTGTTCTGCTGCCTCCCAAATATGTGGACAACTATATACATATAGCTAGAATGATTTTTCTCAGTGTTAATAAAAGAAAAATATTCTATTTGTAAAGAGGATCAGGGTTTGAAATATCTAAGCAGGTATAAAAACTATAAAAACATACACAAACTGGAAATTAATATTTTCTATATTCAATTAGAAAATTAAACAAAATCAAATTAATAGTAATTTTAGCTAATTCAAAGACCATTCAAAATTTATTTTAAGGTAATCATTAATTTGAAAATCATAATAGTTATTTTGAGCTATCAAATCTACTTGACTCTTATAATTTTCAACCCACATCATCTTCAATGTTCCCTGAGCTTTATGTATCTGAGTGTTTTATAGATGTGACCACTGGACCTCGCCTTCACAAGTCTGCGTAATTGATTATTTGTGGTTTTCTGTAGTGGTTTCTGTTTATTGCAAAAGGAAGACTTCTTAGTGTAGGGTGAAGATTACCACCTATTTGAGGGTATTAAGACAAATGCTTATGGATTGTATTCATGGGTTCTGTTAGTTTAGTAAATTGGTGGTTGTAATTTCTTTGCAAATTAGCATTATTTCACTACCATTGAACAGCTAACTATGTTTCCCATACTAAACATTGTGTCCTTGTAGAGCAGGTTTTAAGACAAATTAGAGAGCACAGGGAACAGTACAGACATTTGTTCCACTTCTGCCCATGTGGTTATCATGCCACAGTAGTCACTGAACTAATTTAGAGGCATCGTTGCTGGGTGCCTCTCTCCTTTCATAGGCCTGGTAGCACATTCTTGTATGATAAAATAAAACATGCTTCTGATGAAGGTTGCTTTCACATCAGTTCTTGCTCAGGCATCTTGGTCCTGATTCTAAAAGTCATGACTCCTTGAGTAGTGACTTACCTTCTTAGGTTTAACCAGGGCAATATCAATAAGCTATATGGTTAGGGAGTATCTTAGAAAGCCTTGCTCATCTGCCCAACAATTCAAAGTAGGCTGCTCATGTGTCATATATTGTAGTTAGATGGTCTTTGATAACTCTTTTGTCTTTGAAAGAAGTGTTTGTTATCAGCCCAGATAAGGAAAGTTCACTAAAACTGTTTATATACATTTATACACTGAAACATATATGTGAGGCCTTATTTTTTATATGAGTGTTACTAAATATATATCAGCCATTGTATGTGATTCAAATTTACTGTTATATCTTAAAATTTTTGATTGTATACAAATGGAATAAGTTGTTCAACTTTAATAATAAAGGACAAAATGGTTTCTCCTAATAATTAAATTTAAGAGATTTAAATTAATCTAGGTGTATACCACTTACTGGACTGTATTTCTCTGAAAGGAAAGTTTGCACTTATAAAAACCAGCTTGTTGAAAAATCCACTGGGAATAAGGGACTAAAATTACACGGAGGACTTGTTAATTGCAAAGGAAGATAAGAAGTGATCCTGGAGGGAGAGGTATAAGGGACTAGTTATTAATCAGTATGATGCTCTGCAGAGAAAAGTCAAAAGATGATCATTAGTTTAAAATTTAAATAACATAGATTTATTGATCAAGTACAGAGGCAAGTTTCAACAGCTGAGTTAATGAAAAAGTTTAATGAATTCTTATGTGAATATATCACATTTTGCTAAGGTGCATTTTCCCCTCAGATTAAAAACTGCCCTTAATCATTCTATACCAGACTTGAAAAGTTCTAAAAGTTGATTAAATAGTAATCGTGTGATATAACTCAAACACTACACCCCCAAAAAATGAAAAAAAAGAAAACACGGAGGAGGAATGACAATATATATGTTGTGGTCACATTGATATTTCCAGACTTTTTATTCAACCATAAACTTGAATTCTTGATAGTAACATCACTAATGTCAGAAAGATCATTTCAGTAATTATCTGGAAACAAAACCAAAGGATGTCTCTGAGGAAAAAAATCCTGCTCCATTTAATTTTCGCATGTTTTTGTACAAAAAATATAATTTATCTACTTAGAATTTATAACATTAATATATCCGTACCCAAGAATTCCTTCAGGCACTAGTGACATGTAGATCTCTGAACTTGCTGACTGAATAGGTGATTCAGTACATTTGGATTTGGGCCCAGAAATTTTCATGAGTGATTCTAATATTATATCAGAGAAATTAGGTCAGATTCCTCCTAAGAACAGACTCCAGTCAATTTCGCACTTCTGAGATTATTCTAATGATTTAAATGAGGTTTAAATTGCTAATGGGCACATGGTTAGATATCACCTGTACTTTATGGTTAAACATGCTTCATTTATCATAATATTTACAGAGTTTAGAAAAATAGATCTCTAATTGTTTTCTGCTTTCCCTGTACCCAAAGTTCTAACAGATTATGAATCCCTGTTATTTAACAAGCCGCAGAGTTTCCAGATGTTTTAAATCACTAGTTATGGTAAAAAGACAAGAATGTGATTTCAGAAGACCACACGTATCAACTAATACAGGATGCAAGAACTTAGGAAGGATAAAACATTTTCTAAAAACATGGCCTTAAGTATAAGAAATAAACAGTTTTTAACATTTAAGTGACTTTTCCTGTATCAAGTGGTTAATTAATTAATGGAGAAGTTAAGTGAAGAGGGCACTTGTTTGCTAATATAACTAAAATAGAGAACATACTCCTGACTGTATGTCATGTCTTACAATGATCCAATTCATTTCTACTCATTTATATTTTAAGCTTAACAAAGACAATGTTATCTGCAGTGGCAAAAGTACATCATTAACAAATTATTATTTCTTTACAAATTGACAGTAAACCCTTTACAAGAAGTTTTGTTCATTGCTTATTTTCATAGATATGAATTTATTCATAGGACACTATGAACTAAAAGCACTTTACAGATTCTTCATTTTTCTTACTGGCATTCATAAAAGTCTACACCAGCCTAGCCATTAACAAATTTGCCATAGGATGCAGTTTGAGAGCCAGGATCTTACTCTTACAGTGTTGAGACCAATGACATAGTTCCTTTAGTTATATGCTGAAACCTCTGAAAGCCTTAATCTGTTTCTCAATTTCAAATTGTTCTGTAGGTTTGGGTAGGACAGATGTTTGGTCTCTCACCACACATCTTCCATATCTATTGTTTAGGAAAACCAAGCATCTGAGCTTAACTTGGCTTTCGATATAGGAAACACTTCTTCCAAAGCCAGGAATGTTTGTATTCCCGAACTCTAAGCTATTCAAACTGACAGAGTATTCTTCACATAGCAGTCACAGGGTGATTTGAGTTTAGAACTTGCACACAGTTTCTGATACACAAGCTGCTTCTATTTCTTCGTTTACAATCCTTTTTTTCTCTGCATATTTGTCTCATCTTTTACATTATTCTATTCTGAGAAGTCAATTATTCATTTATTTTCTGAATAGCATTCTTATGAAGGTCAGGGAAAAATCCAATGAAAATGTGTACCACATCCTGTCATTATTCTGTTATATCAGCTGATTATTCAGAATTGGATTAGGAATGACCTATCCAATGAAGTGCTGACCCCTTAGTATCTAATATTGAATCCCTATAATTTCCTAGGGAACTAAAAACTATTTAATTTTCTTTATTCCTCTACCATCAGTCTCTTCGATTAACTGCCTCCTATTTTAGTTCAAACTGAAAACAGAGGAATTTCCAAAGAATCCCTCTACCAATTTACAGTTCTGAAAATGTAAGAAATGAAGATTAACTATCTCAAGGTCCATCACAATGACAGAGCTATTTGTGAGCAAAATTTCCTTCTTGTGTAAGTGTTTTACCACAGAATAGAGAAATAATAAAGAACTAATATAATTAATAAAATATTAGTAAATCCACTGAAATGCTAATAACCATATGCTTAATATTTTTAGGCCTTACTATATAAATGGTTTGATTCACAGTTTGTGATAGTCTACACATTCCCACAGCTTTCAACATGTGAACAATGATGAATTGAGAAGCTAACTTGTGTATTATATAAATATTTAACATCTGAACCTACCATTTAGACAAGAATATCAAGATCATACTCAGTTGTACCATTCAGTGGTGCTGATATGCTGTGTTAAGTCACTGTAATGGTACTGAAGATATAAAACTGTTGGTATAATAGTTACAGAGCATTCATGAAGCCCTGGATTCAGTCCCTGATGTCAAGTGAGCAAATACATCTGTAAACCTTGGGTTTCCAATCTCTAGAAAAGAGTATCAAAACCCAATGTTATCTAAAGTAACAGAGCAAGTATGAGATTAGTCAGGATACATAGTCCTCCATTTTAAAAGTACATGGGATTCAAAATACACAGTATGAAATTCTCAAAGAATTATTAAACATTCTTTGTTTAATTAAATATAAAATGTGAATACTGACAGGTATAATAATGTAGAATATTATATAATAATTTAATATCAGCATACATATATCTGTATATATTGAATATAAAAGTGAGAGAAGGGAGAAGAGAAAACTATTTCTTTATCCTTTTGTCTTATACATTAAAGATTTTTGAAAGTATAAAACTATGGAATAAATTATTCTCAAGAAAAGAAAGAAATAAGAAATATACTCACACTGTTCTAAGCTGTCATATTCATGTAATCTTCTCATAACCTCTTTAGTGTTTCTGCTAAAATTGTCCTTGAGTGTCAAGAGGTCATCTGAGACAATTATACATTATTCACTTGTTTTGGTTTCTAGTTTACTGTTAATGTCACCTGGAGCTACGGTGCATAAATATGTTCTCAAACCAAGTTCATGAGCTAGGTTTTCCATGTACATTTTATCTTGCCTTCAAAACATCCTGAGGCAATACAGGCTCATAACTTGTGGGATTGGCCAACAAATGACTTGTCTATTTGAGATTCACTCATCACAAAAGGGAGTCTATGCCAGACAGAACAATAGGCTTCATATCCCTGAGATCCATGATAAAAATTATTTTTAGGGGTTGGGGATTTAGCTCAGTGGTAGAGCACTTGCCTAGCAAGCGCAAGGCCCTGGGTTCGGTCCCCAGCTCCGAAAAAAAAAAAAAGAATAAAATAAAAATTATTTTTAATAATGTTCTTTTATATTTGTAGATGTGTTCCTTGCCATTTGTCATCAAAGAGTCTTCTTAAGACAGCTGATAGTAGAAGAATCAGAGGCTCACGGTCAAACACTAAGGTTAGAATAAACCCAATTTACAGTTCTCCATTGGGTCTCTCATTGTAGACCTTATGGAATCCCCATGATAAAGAACTGTAAAGACAGAGGGGTCAAGAATGTCAGGAGAACATGTTCAGTAGAAATCAACTAAGTTAGATTCATAGGAACTCACAGAGACTGAAGCAACTATCACAGAGCATATATGGGTCCACACTTGATCCTCTGCATGGATGTTATGGTTGGTAACTTGGTATTTTTTTGTGACTCATAACACTGGGAATAGATGTATCTCTGACTTTTTATTCTGCTCTTAGAACACTTCTCCTCCTATTGGGTTACTTTGCCCAGCCTTTATATTAGGATTTGTGCATAGTATTATTGTATCTTACTATGTCTTGTTCAGTACATATCATTGGAAGTCCTGCTCTTTCCTGATAGGAAATGGAATGATTCTGGAAGAAAGGATAGTTATAGGTGGAGAATGGAAGAAATGTGGGAAAACTGGGAGGAGTGGAGGAAGCGGAAACCACAGTTAGAGTGTGTTATAATCCAAGGTGGGAGAACAAACTTATACAAGCAGTTTGGAAAGAAATCTGGTTATTTCTAAGAAAACTGGGAATAATTCTACCTGAAGACCCAGCTATACTACTCCTGGGCATATACCCAAAGATTCTCCATTATCCCACTAAGGCACTTACTCATCCATGTTTATAGCATCTTTACTTGTAATAAACAGAAACTGGAAACAACTTAAATTACCCTTCACTAAAAAATGGAAAAAGAATACAGCTACCAAAACTAGATAAGATGGATCAAGCTACAAAGTGCATGCTGATAGGAACTGGATATAGATCTCTCCTGAAAGATACAACCAGAACATGTCAAATACAGAGGTGAATGCTAGCAGCAATCCACTAAACTGAGAAAGGGACCCATGTTGGAGGAATTAGAGAAAGGACTGAAAGAGAGGAAGGGGCTTGTGTCCTCATAAGAAAAACAATACCAATAATCCAAAGCTTCCAGAGATTTAACCACTACGCGAAGACTATACATGGACTGACCGTGGGCTCCAATGTAGCAGTGAATAGCCTTGTTGGGGCACCAGTGGAAGGGGAAGAACTTGGTCCTGCCAAGGATGGAGTCCCAGTATAGGGGGTTGTTGAGGAGGGCGGTAATGGAGGGTGGATGGGGAGAGGAATACCCATGTAGAAGGGGAGGGGAAGGGATTAGGGATCTGACAGACAGGAAAGGGAATAATATTTGAAATGTAAATAAGAAATACCCAATTTAATAAAAATGGAAAAAAAGAAGGGGTATATTAACATCACTGTGTGCCATGATCTAGAAAATTTACTGAAGAAAAAAAAAGACACATTCTGAATCCTAAGACATCTATAAATCAAACTTGTGAGTAATGCATGAAGCCAGGATAGGCTTGTCTGCAGCATACCTGCAGATAAAATGTGAATTGGTTATAGGACTGTAGAAGATGGAGGCACCAACTAGACAACCCCTTCCAAATACTTAGTTGGGATATGGAATCCATATACGGTGACCTCTCTGTCAATTCTCTCCAACCAGCTCCCTACTGAAAACTCTGGTTGTATGGATCCAAAGATTCATGTGGTTCAGCTTTGACTCAGTGATCACTAGTGAAGCGTCAATGGCCACTGTGAAATAGGAATGACAGATGAAGCAAAAGACACTCATTTCTCTAGCATCATATATAGTGTCTTACCATGCATCTCTCCTACTCAGCTGTGCTAATGGGATCCTTGATTGGACTGATAAACCATGCCAGAATCTGATCTAAGATTTTTCCAAGAAGAAAATATGCTACATCTACACAAGGAAATACTAGTCAGTTATTTAAAATAAAGGCATCATGAATTCTGCAGGCAAATTGATATAACTTGAAAATATCCTGAATGAGGTACCTAAGTCCCAAAAGGACATGAATGGCATATACTCACTTATAAATGGACATTACCCATAACATACAGCTATACTCCAAAAAAAGAAGCTAAACAAGAAGGAAGGCCCAAGTAAGAAATTTTGAATCTCACTTAGAAGGATGAATAAAATAGGCATAAGAGGCAGGTAGAGGGACGAATTTGAGATAGAGAGGAAATGGGAGAAGGGGGTTTCAGAATCAGGTGTGGTAAAAAACAGGAGAGATAGCTAGATGGCTATGAGAATGAACAGAAATTTGCAACTGGTTGAGGTGAGGAGGTAGGGTGCATCTCCAAAGATGAGACAGAAACCTGGAATACTAGAGCCACCCAAGACTCAATGAAGGTGCCCTTAGGTGTGACTCACAATATTAAGGATTTGGAACATGAAAAAGTCAACACCTGTAGCCAGACAAGGACTCTAGTCAAGCAATAGAGACACCAACCCACCTACAAAACTTTCAGCACAAAATTTATCTTCTCTACAAGAAATGTAGGCATGGTCAATGGAACCAAGACTGAGTGAATGGTCAAACATTAAATGGCCCAACTTAAGACCTAGCCCATGGGCAAACATCAATACCCAACACTATTAATGCTACTCTGTTATGCTTGTAGACAGGAGCATGTTGTCTTCTAATAGGGCCTACTCTATTAGATACACACACCTATAGCCAAACAGTAAATATAGCATGTGAATTCTTATGAAAAGAAAATAGGAGGAAAGATTGTGGGAACCGAAGAGGATAGGAACTCCACAGGAAGACCAAGAGAGTCAACTAATCTGTGTCTTTGGTGCTCTTAGAGTCTGAACTACCAACCAAAGAACAGTCACAGGCTGAACTTGGGCCTCCCCAAGTTACTCAGAAAATTGGACACTGCATTACCTGAGGAGCTCACTATACCTCTCCTGGGCATATACCCAAAAGATGCTCCAACATATAACAAAGATACCTGCTCCACTGTGTTCATAGCAGCATTATTTATAATAGCCAGAAGCTTGGAAGAACCCAGATGCCATTCAGCAGAGGAATGGTTACAGAAAATGTGGCACATCTACATAATGGAGTACTACTCAGCAATCAAAAGCAATGAATTCATGAAATTCATAGGAAAATGGATGGAACTGGAAAATATCATCCTGAGTGAGGTAACTCAATCACAGAAAAACACACATGGTATGTATTCATTGATAAGTGGATATTAGCCCAAATGCTCGAATTTACCAAGATGCACAGACCTCATGAGCCTCAAGAAGTATGACCAAAATGCAGATGCTTCACTCCTTCTAAAAGGGGAATAAAAATATCCATAGCAGGGGATAGGGAGGCAAAGTTTGGAACAGAGACTGAAGGAATGACCATTCAGAGCCTGCCCCAAATGTGGTCCATATATATATATATATATATATATATATATATATATATATATATATATATATATACCAAAACTAGAAAAGATGGATGAACCTAAGAAGTGCATGCTGACAGGAACCAGATGTAGATCTCTCCTGAGAGACAAAGCCAGAATATGTCAAATACAGAGGTGAATACCAGCAGCAGACCACTGAACTGAGAACAGGACCCCCTTTGGGGGAATTCGAGGTTAGATTTAAAGATCTGCAGGGGCTTGACACCCCATAATAACAACAATGCCAACTCCCCAGAGCTTCCAGTTACTAAACCACTACCCAAAGAGTATACATGGATGGACCCTGGCCTCCAACTTCATATGTAGCAGTGAATAGCCTTGTTGGGGCACCAGTGGAAGGGGAAGCCCTTGGTCCTGCCAAGGTTGTAGCTCCAGTGTAGGGAATTATTGGAGGGTAGCAGTAATAACGGGGTGGACCTGGACGGGACCACCCATGTAGAAGAGGACTGGGAGGGTTTAGGGGTCTGATGGACAAGAACCCGGGAAATTGAATAATAGTTGAAATGTAAATAAGAAATATCCAATTTAATATAAATTGAAGAAAAAAATAAAGTACTCCAGACAAACAGAAAAAAAAAGAGATATACCATATTCAATACAGGAAAATACAAGTAACCAGTGGTAGAAAATTAATAAAACTGTTCAAAACATGAGAATGAAATAGAAGTAATATTAAAAGCAGAATCTAGGGGAATTGTAGACATGGAAAACATAGGAAAGGATACAAGAAGGACCAATGCATGTATCACCAACAGAAAATGTGTTGGAAGAAAGAAGCTTAAAAGTAGAAGATACCGTAAAAGAAATTGATAAATCAGTCAAAAAACACTAAGTCTAAAAAACTCCTGAGTCAAAACATATAGTAAATCTAAGGTATCACGAAAAAATTAATCTAAGATTAATCAGAATATAAGAAAGTGAATAGTCCTTGTTCCAAGGATCAGAAAACATTTTCAACAAAATCATAGAAGCAAATTTTCCCAACCTAAAGAGATACATATAAACCTACAAGTTGCTTACAGAATACCAAACAGATCAGATCAGAGAAGAAAAAATTCTTGTCACATAATAATCAAAACACAAAATGTGCAATGAAAGAAAGAATATTAGATGTTACAAGGAAAAAAGCCAATAATATAAACAGGAAGACACATCAGAGTTATAACAACTTCTCAACAGAAACTTTAAAAGCAAGAAGGGCCTGGGCAGATGTCTTGCAGCATCTTAGAATCCACAGAGGATAATCAAAACTACTATACCCAGTAAAAGTCTCAATCACCATAGATGGAGAAAACAAAATATTCCAAGAAAAAAAATTAAACAATATCTATTCACAAGTTTAGCCCTAGAGAAAGTACTTGATTGATAACTCCAAACCAAGGAAGGAAACTACACACAAGAAAAGACAGAGGAAACAAGGTAAGGGAAGGAAACACAAATAGATAAAGACACACACACACACACACTCACACACACACACACACTATCATTAGTATATAAAAAATAGGAATTAATAATAATTGGTCATTAATATCTCTCAATATCAATGGACTTAATTTCCCAATAAAAAGACACAGACGAACAGAATGGATGGTAAAACAGGAGCTATCATTCTACTGCATTAAAAATGCATGTATCAGCAACAAGGATAAGCATTCTTTCAGAGTAAAGGACTGGAACAATGTTATACAAGCAAATGTACCTAATAACCAAGTTGGAGTAACCATTTTAATATGTAACAAAAGCTTATGTTACTAAACTTAATATGTTACTAAACCAGACATTGACCTGCACACAGTAGTAGTGGGAGATCTCAGCACTGCACTCTTATGTATGGAAAGGTCTTGTACAGAAACTAAACAGAGGAATAATGAAACTAACTGACATTAATGATCAATTTGACCTGAAAAATATCTGCTTATCCTTTTACCAAAACAAAAAGATTATAGATTTTTCTTAGGACCTCAAGGAACCCTTTACAAAATTGACTATATAATCAGTTACTAAGCAAGTCTCACCCAACACAAGAAAATTGAAATAACTCCTTGTGTTATATCAGACAACTATGGAATAAAGCTGTACTTCAACAACATAGAAAAACCAGAAGTCCACAATTTCATGGAAACTAAACAATTCTAATCAATGATCACTGGGTAAGGGAAGAAATTAAGAAATATTAAAGAGCTCTGACATTCAATGAAAATTAAGG
Organism: Rattus norvegicus; assembly: GCF_021556685.1. Lineage (NCBI taxonomy): Eukaryota > Metazoa > Chordata > Mammalia > Rodentia > Muridae > Rattus > Rattus norvegicus. The sequence continues at coordinate 161,118,846 of NC_141535.1, forward strand.
CACAGTATACCCAAACTTACCGAATGAAAGGAGTTCAAAGAGAAAAGTTCAGAGAACAAAGAAACTAGGTTTCCATTAATTATGGCCTCTCACCATTCTCCCACCCCCTCTCCACATCTGACATTGAATCCCCCCCACTTCGCTCTAGGTCCCCTCTCTCACCCAGTTCCCTAACCCCATTTGTTTTACAGACCATTCCATTCTACCTTTGCAGTGAGACTCAAGTATCCTTCCTTGCACCCTCACTCCTGTCCAGCTCCGTGACACTGTGGAGTGTAGTGCAAGCATCCTGTATTTTATGGCTATTATTCACTTAGAAGTGAGTACACACTGTGCATGCTCTTTTGGACTGGTTTATCTCATGCGAGATGATTTTCTCATGATCCATTAATTTGCCTGCAAAATTCATGATGTCTTTGCTTTTTATATCGCCAACTGATGGTGGTGAGGTAAGGTACATCTGCAAGAAGAGGGAGAGATCTGGGATAGGGGAGGTACTCAAAAATCAATGGGGGTGTCCTTAGCTTTGACTTACAACATTGGGAATATGGATCCTGGGGAGGTGGTCTTTTGGGGCAAGGCAGGGACTCCAGTGGAGAAATAAGGACAGCAATCATCCCACAAAATTTTCAAACCAATATTTATCTTGTCTACAAGTAATGCAGGGTTTAAGCAGTGCATGACGAAATGCCAACCAATAGCTTGGCCAACTTAAGACCATCTTATGGGCAAGAACCAATCCCTGACTCTATTAAAGATACCCTTTATACTTACAGACAGGAATTTAGCATGGCCTCAATTGTGATGTGCCACTCACCAACTAACTCAGACAGATGCAGATACCCACTGTCAAACAGTAGATAGAATTGGGGACTCCTATAAAAGAATAGGAGGAAGGATTTCGGACCCTAAGGAGAAACAAACTTCCTATGAAGACCAAAGAGTCAATTAACCTGAACCCTTAGGTCTTCCAGAGACTTAACCACCAACCAAAGAACAGGGACTGGACCTAGGCTTCCTGCACATATAGCAGATGTGCAGCTTTGTCTTCATGTGGATCCTGATCAACTGGAGCATGGCTATGACAGAAGCTGTTGCCTGTAAGTACAATATGTTCTACCAGGGCTACATTGTCTGGCATCAATGGAAGGGAAAGTATGTAGTCTCAAAAAGGCTTGAAGTATAAGACTTGGGGGGTACTCAGGGAGTTACCAATTGCTCAGAGAATAAATGGAGAGGTAGATAGTGGAACGATTATGGGAGGGAGTGAAAGGAGGGAGGCACTCAGTCGAGGGTAAACTGAATACATTTAAAAAACAAAAGGGTGATTTTCCCTAATTTCTTTCTCAGTTTGTTTCTCTTTTGTATAGAGGAAGGCTACTGATTTTCTTGAGTTAATTTTATACCCAGCCACTTTGCTGAAGGTGTTTATCAGGTTTAGTAGTTCTCTGGTGGAACTTTTGGGATCACTTAAATATACTATCATATCATCTGCAAATAGTGATATTTTGACTTCTTCCTTTCCAACCTGTATCCCTTTGATCACCTTTTGCTATCTTATTGCTCTGACTAGAACTTCAAGAACTAGATTGAATAAGTAGGGAGAGAGTGGACAGCTTTGTCTAGTCCCTGATTTTAGTGGGATTGCTTCAAGTTTCTCTCCATTTAGTTTAAGGTTAGCAACTGGTTTGCTGTATATGGCTTTTACTATGTTTAGGTATGGGGCTTGAATTCTACATCTTTAGTCATCACGGAAGTGCAAATCAAAATAACCCTGAGATTCCACCTCACACCAGTGAGAATGGCTAAGATGAAAAACTCAGGCGACAGCAGCTGCTGGTGGGGATGTGGAGAAAGAGGAACACTCCTCCATTGTTGATGGGATTGCAGACTGGTACAACCATTCTGGAAATCAGTCGGGGATTCCTCAGAACATTGGACATTGCACTACCTGAGGACCCAGCTATACCTCTTGTGGGCATATACCCAAAAGATGCTCCAACATACAACAAAGACACATGCTCCACTATGTTCATAACAGCCCTATTTATAGTAGCCAGAAGCTATAAAGAATTCAGATGCCCTTTAAGAGAGGAATGGATACAGAAAATGTGGTACATCTACACAATGGAGAACTACTCAATTATCAAAAACAATGACTTTATGAAATTCATAGGCAAATGGATGGAATTGGAAAATATTATCCTGAGTGAGGTAATCCAATCACAGGAAAACACACATGGTATGCACTCATTGATAAGTGGATATTAACCTAAGTGCTCAAATTACCTAAGATCCATGGAACACATGAACCAAACTCATTCTATGAAACCACTGTCCCCTTCATACCTAAACTGCACAAAGACTCAACAAAGAAAGACAACTTCAGACAAATTTCCTGTATAAACACTGAAGCAAAAATATTCAATAAAATGCGCACTGAATCGAAGCATGCATCACAAAAATCATTCATTTTGATAAAGTAGACTTTATACCAAAGATGAAGGGAAATTTCAATATTTGAAAATCCATCAACATAGACTACCATGTAAACAGACTTAAAGGAAAAAAATCACATGGTTATCTCAGTAGGTGCTTAAAAAAACCTTTGGCAAAATACAACAGCCCTTCATGTTAAAAGTCTTAGAGAGAACAGAGATACAAAGTTCATACCTACACATAATAAAAGTTACATACAGAAAACCAGTAACCAACATTAAATTAAATGGCAGAAACTTAAACAATCTAACAAAATCAAGGACATGACAAAGCTGCCCAACTCTCTCCTTTTCTATTCAATATAGTGCTTGTAGTTCTAGCTAAAGCATTAGGACAGTTAAAGGAGATCAAGGGAATACAAATTGAAAAGCAGCAAAAATATAGCTATTTGCAGATAATATAGTAAACATAAGATGCCTCCAAAATTCATCAGACAACTCCCACAACTGTTGAGGCAACGTGCTGGGATACAAACTCAACTCAAAATAAAATTAGTAGGTCTCATTTGCACAAAGGATATACAGGTTAAGAAAGAAATTAAGGAAACTATACCCTTTGGAATAGCCAAAAGTAATATAAAATACATTGGCATAACTCTTACCAAGGAAATGAAAGGCCTGTATAACAAGAACTTTATGTCTCTGAAGAAAGAAATTGAGGAAGCTATCATAATATGGAAAGAACTACCTTGCTTATGGATTGATAGTACTAACATAGTAAAAATGTCCACCTTACTGAAAGCAATATATAAATTCAATGCCATTCCCATGAAAATTTGAATAAAATATTTTATAGACCTTGAAATAAAAATTCAGAAAAATAACAAAAACAACAACAGGATATCTAAAATTATCTGTACAATAAAAGAACTTGTCGAGGCATCACCATCCATGATTTCTGGCTATACTAGAGAGTAGAACAAACCTGCATAGTATACACATAAAACAGACAGATTAATCAATGGAATAGAATTGAAGACCCAGAAATAAGTGAATACATTTATGGACACTTGATACCTGACAAGGAATCCAAAATTATATAATGGAAAAATGAAGCCTATTCAACAAATAGTGCTGGTACAGTTGAACATCTACATGCAGAAGAATGCAAATAAACCCATATATATCACCCTACAGAAAATTCAAGTGAAAGAGAAATCTCAACATAATATCAAACACACTAAATCTAACAGAAGAGAAAGTGGGGAACTACCTTGAACTCTTAGGTACAGGAGGCAAATTCCTTAACGGAATACTAATAGCTTAGGCATTAAGATTAACAATTAATAAATGGAGGATCATGAAACTGAAAAGCTTTTGCCAGGCTAAAGACACATTCAATAGGAACAAAGAGTAGCCTAGAGACTAGGGAAAGTTTTCATCAACCCTACATCTAATGGAGAAGTTGTATCCAAAATAAATAAAGAACTTTAAACAATTGGACATCAACATACCAACTTACCTAATTAAAAACATGGTGTTCAAAGCTAAATAGAGAATTCTCAACAGAGAAAACTGAAATGGCAGAAAAACACTTAAGGAAACGTTCAATGTCACTATTCATCAAGGAAACACAAATCAAAATGACACTGCGATTCGATCTTACACCCATCAGAATATTTATGTGACAGTACAGGCAGGCAAGGAGGAGGAGTAGAAAAATACTCCTACATTGATGGTGAGAGTTTAAACTCCCACTTTGGAAATCAGTTTTTTTATTTCTCAGGAATTTGTGAATAGTTATACCACAGAACCTAGCTATACTATTCCTGGGCATATACTTAAAGTTACCCTACTATACCACAGGGATTTCGCTCTGTATGTTCTTAGTAGCTTTCTTTGTAATAGCCAAAAACTGGAAAAAAATAACAAGATGTCTCTCAATTGAATGATGGATAAGTGTGCTATGTTTATGCAACGGAATACTATGTAGTTATTAAAACAAAAATACATCATTAAATTTGCAGGTAGGTTTTTGGAACATCAAAGCATCCTCCTAAATGAGGTATCCAAACCCAGGAAGTCATGTATGTACTATTTATAATTGGATATTATTCATAAAGTTCAAGAGAACCATGCTACATTCCACAGACCAGAAGAAACTTGGTAATAAGACCCCACGGGAGGATGTGTGAATCTCAGAAGGGGAAACAAAATAGGCATCAGAGGTGCATGAAGAGAAGCACCTAGGTAGGAAGAAAGGGTTTTTTAGTTTGTGTTTTACTGTTGTGAACAGACATCATGATCAAAGCAACTCTTATAAAAACAACATTTAATTAGGGTTGGTTTACAGGTTCAGAGGTTCAGTCCATTATCACCAAGTCAGGTGCAAGGCAGCATGCAGGCAGACAGGGTGGAGCAGGAGCTGAGTGTTCTACATTTTCATTCAACGCCAAACAGGAGAAAACTTATTTCCCATCCTCTAGGCAAAGGGTCTTAAAGCCCACACCCACAATGGCATATATTCTCCAAAGTTACATTTCCAAATAGTGTCACTCCCTAGGCCAAACCATTACAGAGGGAGAAAAGAGGTAAAGGCACTGTGATCAGGTGTCTAGGGAGGGGACAGGAGAGGACTGAGTGGGAGTGGAAATCAGTGGATAACATTTCTGGAACCTGTTGGAGATCTGATAGGGAAGTTACAGGGAACCTACAGGGTGACCCTAGCTGAGAATCTTTTTTTTTTCATCTTTATTAACTTGGGTATTTCTTATTTACATTTCGATTGTTATTCCCTTTCCTGGTTTCCAGGCCAACATCCCCCAACCCCTACCCCTCCCCTTCTCTATGGGTGTTCCCCTCCACGACCTCCCCCCATTATCGCCCTCCCCCCAACAGTCACATTCACTGGAGGTTAAGTCTTGGCAGGACCAAGGGCTTCCCCTTCCACTAAGTGCTCTTACTAGGCTATTCATTGCTACCTATGAGGTTGGAGCCCAGGGTCAGTCCATGTATAGTTTTTGGGTAGTGGCTTAGTCCCTGGAAGCTCTGGTTGGTTGACATTGTTGTTCATATGGGGTCTCAAGCCCCTTCAAGCTCTTTCAGTCCTTTCTCTGATTCCTTCAACGGGGATCCCATTCTCAGTTCAGTGGTTTGCTGCTGGAACTCGCCTCTGTATTTTCTGTATTCTGGCTGTGTCTCTCAGGAGAGATCTACATCTGGTTCCTGTCAGCCTGCACTTCTTTGCTTCATCCATCTTATCTAGTTTGGTGGCTGTATATGTATGGGCCACATGTGGGGCAGGCTCTGAATGGGTGTTACTTCTGCCTCTGTTCTAAACTTTGCCTCCCTATTCCCTGCCAAGGGTATTCTTGTTCCCCTTTTAAAGAAGGAGTGAAGCATTTGCATTTTGGTCATCTATCTTGGGTTTCATGTGTTCTGTGTATCTCGGGTAATTCAAGCGTTTGGGCTAATAGCCACTTATCAATGAGTGCATACCATGTATGTCTTTCTGTGATTGGGTTACCTCACTCAGGATGATATTTTCCAGTTCCATCCATTTTCCTATGAATTTCATAAAGTCATTGTTTTTGATAACTGAGTAATATTCCATTGTGTAGATGTACCACATTTTCTGTATCCATTCCTCTGTTGAAGGGCATCTGGATTCTTTACAGCTTCTGGCTATTATAAATAAGGCTGCTATGAACATAGTGGAGCACGTTTCTTTGTTATATGTTGGGGCATCTTTTGGGTATATGCCCAAGAGAAGTATTGCTGGGTCCTCAGGTAGTTCAATGTCCAATTTTCTGAGGAACCTCCAGATTGGCTAGCTGAGATTCTTAACAGTGTAGAACATAGAGACTGAAGTGGAGTGGACACCTTCTATAGCCAAGCAGGTCTTCCAGTGGAAGAAGGGTGATATCCACTCACCTACAAAACCTTGAACACAACATTTGTCCATGGATAAAGATGGATCACAGACTGAGGGAATGGCAACCCAATGATTAGCCCAGTTTTAGACCAACCCCTGACTCTATTCATTATACTGTACTCTGCTTGCAGACAGAGACGCTTCGCTTCATCTTACATACAGTATTTGGAAACAGATGCAGATACTTGCTGGAGCAGTCTTGTGGAAAAATGAGGGATGAAAGGTATAAAGTATACCACAAAAAAAAATTATAGAGTCAACTAACCTGGACACATGGGGCCTCACAGAGACTGAATCACCAAAGTATATCCAGGGACTGTACCTAGCCTTAGCCCCCACATTGTAGCAAATGTGTAGCTTCATCTTCGTATAGATCCCCTAAGAATTGGAGCAGTGGCTGTCTCTGACTCTCTTATCTGCCATGGAATCCCCTTCATGTACCTGGACTGCCTGGTTCGTCTTCAGTGGGATAGGAGATGTTTCACACTGCTTGGACTAGATGTCCTTGAGTGAGGAGCTACCAAATGGTGCTTCCCTATTCTAAGGAGGAGAGGGGGTAATAAGGGGAGGGATTTTTCAAGGGTAGAACTGAGAGGAGAGGAGAGGAGAGGAGAGGAGAGGAGAGGAGAGGAGAGGAGAGGAGAGGAGAGGAGAGGAGAGGAGAGAGGGGGTCTGCAATTGGGATGCAATGTGAATAAAAATATACAAAAATGGTAAGAACAATGTGTAGTCATGTGTATGTTTATATGCTACAGTGTTCATATATAAGGGAGAGCAAAAGAGTGAGTAGATTTATCATTTTGTATCTTATTTTATGCATTGTCTTCTATTTCTCACTTTGTATGTTAGGTTAACTGGCATACAAATTACAGGAGACTTTGCTTTCTTATCTACTGTCTAGCAGTAGAAGTATTAGGATTAGAAGCATGCACTACCACACCTAGCTTTATGTGAGTTCCTGGGATCTAGATTCAGTTCCCAATAATTAGACAGTAAGGAGCTAAATGTTGAGCCATTTCCCTAGCCCATTAGGACGTTTTTAGGAATCTTGATCATTTATTCATTTATTGTGGAGTACTTTTGTTGGTATTGTTTTTGCTTTTTAATATACTTTTATTTAAATGCTATTTATTTGTCTTCTGTATGGGGTATGTGTATATGTGTCTTCATGTATGCAGACTTCAGAAGACAACTTAAGATTTATTTTTATCTTCTATTATGTTGGTCCAGGAACTTAACTCCTGTCATAAGGTTTTGTGGCAAATGACATTCCCAACTGAGCTTTGTCACTAATATAGATTATTTATTCTTACTTTTTTATTATAAAAAGACAAAGAGGGGTTATGCTTTATGTAGCTGTGGTAAGTTTTTGGGAAGGGGTGCCTTGGTGGGCCAATGCTAAGGCATTCCTTCCCCCCAAGGGACCAGAGGACTAGTCACACAGTATAGTATAGCATAAACTTTATTCAGGGTTTGGGAGGGGAGTCCAAAGGGTAGTAGAGCCAAGAAGGCAAGAAAGCCAGAGAGAGAGAGAGAGAGAGAGAGAGAGAGAGAGAGAGAGAGAGAGAGAGAGAGAGGTAGCGGCTGGCCATGAGCAGAGAAATGGAAAGGGAATGGGGAGAGAATGGGGGCAGGAAGATAAGAGCAAGAAAGTAGACTAATTATTATGACAATAATTTAAGTTAAAATTATAGTAAGTTTCTTTTTAAAATAAAGTAAATGTAAATTAACTCTGATTAGCACCATATATATCTGAAGATGTCAAAAACTTAGAATGAAGCACGTGATAGAATAATAAGTGATGGTTTTTTCCAAAGAGAAGACCTCTACGACATTCAGTATTTGCACAAGAACAAGAATGAAGGTGATTCTCTGGGAAACTATTCTTTGGAAGGTATTGGAGGCAGGAGAGATATTTTCAGAACTCACTGAAGCATACCTTCCAATGACATAACTGCTTGGTACCTGCTGGGAAACAAGGTCTCAGACAAACAAGCCTGGCAGGTGGTACTGAGGAGCCAAATAGTTGTTTCTGATTGTTACCTTCAAGAAGAATGCAAAAGTAGATAAGGAGTGTCAAACAATAATATACTCCTCAGCAAAGAGCCACTGAAACTCTTCATAGAGACACAAAGGATATAGAATTCTGCTTGGCTGTTGACTATTGAAAATAATGTCACTGATTATGTATATATATACATATATATATATATATATTTGCTACATAGATAGATAGATAGATAGATAGATAGATAGATAGATAGAAAGACAGATAGACAAATAGAATCTCAGCTGTCATTTAACTATATTGAACAATGGTAGGAAAAGTTAGGAATGCACAATGAAATTAAACTAGAAAACTTACCTTTCTTCGAGGTATGATTAAAATCTCAAAAATATATAATGTACAAATCTGTTTTTATTGATGAAATTCTTCCTCTTCAGTGCTTATGTACTTCTCCCAAAGAACAAGTTAGTAACTGAATCTTTTATTTACCTTGATGATCAGAAAAGTAAAAACAATAAGTTTTATGTTTCTCAATTAGGTAGATAGAGTAAAAATCAAATAAAAGTAGATGTATCACTAAATTAATTTTATCACTCTTAATTGTCCTCATCATTAATGTCTAATAAATCCTCAAATTGTTTTCTCAACAAAACTTATATTTGAGGGAAAGTCATTTTTCTGCCACATTCTTTGTCCAATTTTACCTGGTTTTAATAAGTGAGTCATGTGGTTCAGAACATCTTTTTTAAAGTTTGAATAAACCTGTAGTGAAAATAACACTTTCAAGAGGATTCAGGTAACTCTCCTGAAAATTAATTTTACAAACACTGAATACAATATTTACACTGAATTAAGCAGTAGTCGGTTCTCGTTATTTTTGACATCTAGGTATATTTTATAGAATAATTTCCAGTCCTTTGAAAAGGAGGATCATTTGGAAAATCTACCAATTCTGTCACTGAAGTTGATCTAGCCATATTTATAACAAAGCAAAATGTTCTGTGGTAACAAAGACATTAGCCTTGAGAAACATTGTATTTACATTTTTATTAGCTCAAGAAATAGATTATCTTTTCTTTAAAAATCACTAAATAGAACAATAAAGTATTATCTACTGAATATAGAGAAAATTAAATGTTTATTCACTCAACACTCGTTGAGTTCAACACTAAGAAACATTTCAGAAAAAACTCCTACTATGCATGTTTAATTACAACTTCTTCATGAATGTGAAAATATTAATAAAAATACATCTTGATAATTCATATCCCCAATGCCAATTATTTATCTCATTTTCACCCTTTACTTTTTAATGTTTTTTCTTTCAGTCTGCAGTCTGTCTGCTCAATCTTGATTGTTTCCCTTTTTCTCTTTTGCTTTTTTTTAAGATTTGTTTGTTTTATATATATGAGTACACTGTAGTTCTTACAGAACCAGAAGAGGGCATCAGATCTCATTAGAGTTGGTTGTGAGCCACCATGTGGTTGCAGGACCTCTGGAAGAGCAGTCCATGTTCTTAAACACTGAGCAATCCCTCCAGTCCTCGTTCTCACTTTTTTTTATTGTCATTTTTTATTAAATATATTTCTTTATTTACATTTCAAATGTTATTGCCTTTCCCAGTTCCTGTCCATAGCCCCCATCTCCTCTCCCTCCCCCATACGGGTGTTTCCCCCATTCACCCGCCTTACCCACCCCATGACATTCCTCTGCACTGGGGGTCCAACCATGACAGAACCAAGGGTTTTCCCTTCCACTGGTGCCCCAACACGGCTATTCTCTGCTACATATGCAGATGGAGGCCTGGATCATTCCATGTATAGTCTTTTGGTAATGGTTTAGTCCCTGGAAGCTCTGGTTGGTTGGCATTGTTGTTCTTATGGGGTTGCAAGCCCCTTAAGCTCTTTTAATCCATCCTCTAATTTCCCCAAAGGGGGTCCTGTTCTCAGTTCAGTGGTTTGCTGTTAGCATTGACCTCTGTATTGGACAAGCTCTGGATGTGTCTCTCAGGAGAGATCTATATCCGGTCCCTTTCAGCATGCACTGTTTAGCTTCATCAATCTTATCTAGTTTTGGTGGCTGCATATAAATATATATATATATATATATATATATACATATATATATATATGTGTGTGTGTGTGTGTGTGTGTGTGTGTGTGTGTGTGTGTGTGTAACATGTGGGGCAGGCACTCTTCCCATAAACCTCATTTCCTTTAGCGTCACCTTCTGAGAATTTAGTGAAATAAGCCTGCGTAACTCTAAGAACACACGAAGTTGCCACTCAAATGGAGAATTACTTTGATAGGAAATTTAATTTTCACAGAGTGATTTCCATTAGAAGATGGGTAGTAAAACTTATTGCTGTTAAAAATGTGTTCTCAAGGGCTGGAGAAATAGCTAACTCCTTAAGAGTACTGGCTGCTTTCCTAAAACCTACCTTTGATTTCCAGAACCTATGGTCTGTAACTCCAATTCTAACAGTTTTGATGTCTTCTTCTGACCCCACTGGAAACTAGGTACAGCAGAGGTGCATATACATACATAAAGGCAAGCACACTCAAAAACTTTATTTTTTTATTGGTTATTTTATTTATTTACATCTCAAATGCTACCCTCTGTCCAGGTTTCCCCTTTTCAATACCCCATTCCATTCCCCCTCCTCCATGCTTCTTTGACGGTGCTCCCCTACCCACCCACCCACTCACTCCCACCTCACTGCCCTACCATTCTCCTAAGCTGGGGCATTTTGCCTTCACAGGACCAAGGGTCTCCTCTAGCATTCATGCCAGATAACATCATCTCTGCTATATACACAACTGGATTGTGGGTATCTCAAGGTGTATTCTTTTGTTGGTTTAGTACCTGGGAGCTCTGGGTTGTCTGGTTGGTTGATATGGTTGCTCTTCCTATGTTGTTGCAAACCCCCGTCCAGTCCTTCAGTCCTTCCCCTAACTCCTCCATTTGGGTCCATTGCTCAGTCTGATGGTTGGCTGTTAGCATCTGCATCTGTATGGTCAGGCACTGGAAGAGCCTATCAGGGAACAGCTAACCAGGCTTATGTCAGCAAGCATTTCTTCATATCAGAATCTTAAAACAATTTTATTAGTATTTTAAATCTATATCATATTGATAGTCTTTTTAATGAAACATGTAAAGCTACATAAATCTGCTTGAAACAATTTTATGGACAATATTTAAAATATTCTTAATAATATATAGTTGTTACTAATATTATTATGAATTTGATACTAAAAATAGTGTGATACAATTTGTTAAAACACTTTAAGAAATCAAACAATAAGAGCATTGTCATTATAGTTAACATTTAATGCATCAGAATTCGTGTGCTTTACAGAAAACATCATGTTAATTAATTTTTTCTCTAAATTTTAAATTATATGTTTTTCTACCTCACAAACTTTCCTTTGATAGTCCTCAAGAAAAGGAGAAGAAAAAGCAAAACTCCTAGCCTTATTTGACTTGGGCAGAACACTTAAGTAGTCACTTCCTAAAAGTCTTACCTCTTGCACTGTATTTCTAAGGCATAGTTATATTTTACACTTTCAATCTAGAAATAAAAATAAAATAAATATGAAATACAAAATATGTGTTAAAATGCATTTCCAGAAAGCAGTTCTATCTCACTAAATTCTCTCAGCAATAGCACAGATAAAGTAGTCAGAGGACATACACAAGAATAGTATTTGCATAATTCTTTAAAGATATTAGAAGAAGGAACTCTGAGGAGGCTATGACATCATCTTCTACCACATCAAACATCCTATTGTAAAAAATACTATAGAAATGGAGGGAATTCTAACTCCTCCTTTGTCTTTTTATTCTTTTTCAGACTTAGAAAAAGGAAAACCCGTCATGGGGACACTACCCAGAGTGCTTCGAACCTACTCCCACTTAAAGCATTATAAAAGAAATGGTTGCATTAGGAGAAGATTCTTTCAAAGAATATCAGAGCAAGAGAAGACACCGAATTTTCTATGAGCCAGCCAGCAGTGGGTCAGTAAAAGAGAAAAAAAAGGAAGAAAATGCTTCTTTAACTGTTCTGTTCAGATACCTTCTGGAGAGAATGATTAACCCAAGTAAAGATATACATGTGAAACAACAATGACAAGAGAGAGCTGTGAAGGAATGCATACCCGATGATGCAGATTTTAATAATCATTCATATTCCTTATAATTCAAATGTCATTGTCTGTCATAAAAGTTACACCAGAAGACTCTTCATCCCACAGCCTCAGCCTCCCTTCAACAGCAAATTCCATCTCAACCATAAACCCTTCAAGCCAGGTAGAGGGAATACAAGGGAAAGGGGCAAAATGTCAGTCAGCACAAGGAAGAAGCCAACTAAATCTTACACTAGATATGAATTAATTTTTTACTCCTAAAACCGAGACAGGATTTGATATAAATAGTACAGAATAATGCTATGAGGAAATAGAAGGAATTATTAGGATTCCCCTTACAATTTTATTGAAAAAGAACCCTGGTCTCTCAGAAAAAAATAGTTTATTTATCTATATAATCACAACATTGATTGTTTCTGATATCATAACTTGTGAATCACATTTAATTTTGAGTATAAAATAGTTTTGCTCTTTAGACAACTATTTAAATGACATAATTTACTAAGTACTTCTATAATAAATTTCTATTTCAGAATAAAAATTTGATTATGACATTGATTTAATTTTTAAATTATTATGTACTATGATATTTATTAAATATAAATGTCACAGTATGCTTTCCCTTTTAAAATTATACTTTAGTACAATATACAAAAAGAATATTTATCTATGGATTAAGAATCCATGACAGCAAATTATGAATAACACCCATATTTCAAGTGTAAAACAGTTGAGTGTGCTCTTACTGTTTGGAAGAACAGATTGAACTCCATAATTCCACAAATGGCTGCTAAAATAAAATTTCTGTTTAGATAAAGATTTAAAGATGACATTGGCGTATTGTTTTTCTTGCAATAATAAAACGGCTCATCTGCTTTTAATTCAGTTAACAATTTTAAAACTTTCCAAGCTTATGTATTCATCTCTATGTTCAAATGTTGATTATTGTTTTCTCTCATCCTTTAAAATGCTATCATTCCATAAAGAAAAGAAAAGCATTAAAATTGAATAGTAATTTTGTAATTTACCAATTGATAACTTTGAAGACTAAACATATGTTGACACCTTCAAGAGGCTAGAATCTATATATTAACAGATTGACAGACGCTATTGTTCAAATATACATGATTATATCCAATAATGATGATACTCATAATATTTGAATGTTTTTTGTTTTATTTATTGCTTTGGGTCTTGGTTTTTACACAAAATTTTACTCTGTAGCAAAGATTGGCCTGGAAAGTTTTCACAATCCTCTTGCCTCATCCAGCACCCCCAATCATTGGAATTATAAACTTGAACCCCAAGAATACCTTAAATATGTTGGAACTCAGTCTGGAGGTTCCTCAGAAAATTGGACATCCCACTACCTGAGGACCCAGATATACCAGTCCTGGATCCTCAACATACAACAAAGACTCATGCTCCACTATGTCCATAGCAGCCTTATTTATAAGAGCCAGAAGCTGAAAAGAACCCAGAAGCCCTTCAACAGAGGAATGGATACAGTAAATGTGATACATATACAAAATGAAGTACTATGCAGCAATCAAAAAGCAATGACCTCATGAAATTCATAGGCAAATGGTATGAACTATAAAATATCATCCTGAGTGAGGTAACCCAATCACAGAAAAACACACATGGTATGCACTCATTGATAAGTGGATATTAGCCCAAAAGCTCGAATTACCCAAGATGCAATCCACCGACCACATGAAGCTCAAGAAGGATGACCAAATGTGGATTCTTCACTCCTTCTTAAAAAAGAGAATAAAAATATTCATAGGAGGGGATATAGATGCAAATTTTAGAGCAGAGACTTAAGAAACAGTCATTCAGAACCTGCCCCACACGTGGCCCATATATATACATACAACCACCAAAACTAGATAATATTGATGAAGCTAAGAAGTGTGTGCTGACAGGAGCCTGCTATAACTGTCTCCTGAGAGGCACAGCCAGATCATGTCAAATACAGAGGTGAATACTGGCAGCAAACCACTGAACTGAGAGTGGGACCCCAATTGAAGGAATTACAGAAAGGATTGAAAGAGCTGAAGGGTCTTGCAACTCCATAAGAACAACAATGTCAACAAACCAGAGCTTCGGTGACTAAACCACTACCAAAAGACTATACATGTACTGACCCACGGCTTCAGCTGCATATGTAGCAGAGGATGACCTTGTTGGGCACCAATGGAAGGAGAAGCTCTTGGTCCTGCCAAGGTTGCACCCCCAGTGTAGGGGATAGTCAGGGGGGCAGGAAGGGGAGCAACCTTATAGAAGCAGGAGAGGGGGATGGGATAGGGTGCTTATGGACAGGAAACCAGAAAGGGAATAAAATTAGAAATGTAAATAAAGAAATATCCAATTTAAAAAAATGAATGAAATTTTAAACCTTTTGCAGCACAATTCATGACAGTTTCTTTCTGACAAAAACCCATGTATCAGGTAGTATTTATAATAAACTCAATTTTGTGGGCATAAAAAAGATGTTTTTAAAAGTAACATACTAAGAACTAAATAGGATACTTTGCCACACACTAACAGTTCTGGTAAAGAAAAAATAATATTTAATTTATTGAATAAATTATTTTTCATTTATTCTTTAATCTTTTTTTACAGTCCAGAACTTATCCCCCTCCTTGTCCACTCTCCAACTATTCTACATCAGACACTGCCTCCCATCTCCAAGATGATGTCACTACCCTGTATCCCCCCAGACCTCCTCATTCTTGGGGCCCCAAGTCTCTTAAGGGTTAGGCGCATCTTCTCTGACTGAGTCCAGATCTAGCAGTCCTCTTTTGTATACACGTTGGAGGGCCACATATCAGCTGGTGTATGCTGCCTGGTTGGGGTGTTAGTGTTGGGGGTCCAGGTTATTGCTAGTCTTCCTATAGGGTCAACTTCCTCCCCAGCTACTTCCAGTTTTTCCCTAATTCAACCACAGGGAACGGCGGCATCTGTCCTTGGTTGGTTGTAAATATCTGCATCTGCCTAAACTGCTTGTTGGGCCTTTCAGAGGTCAGACATGATAGGCATTGTTTGTAAGCACACCATACCATCTGTAATAGTGTCAGGCCTTGGGGCCTTTCCCTGAGCTGGATCTCAATTTTGGTTTGTTACTGGACCTCCTTTTCCTTTGGCTTTTCTCCATTTTTTTTCCTGCAGTTCTTTCATAGTGGAACAATTCCAGTTCAGAGTTTTTGACTGTGGAATGGCAACCCCGTAGCTCCACTTTATGACCTGTCTTTCCACTTGAGGTGTACTTTACAAGTTCTCTCTCTCTCCACTGTAGGGCATTTCATCTACAGGCCCTCCATTTAAGGTTTGAGAGTCTTACAATTGTGATAACTCCAAATAATCATCATTTCTGTATAAATAAGGTAGAATTATCTTTCTGGTAGTTATGATTCTATACTTGAGATTATTTGGTAGACAGTAAACTGTTTACCAATATATTTAACCTCCCCACAAAATTAAGTTCTATAACTAATTTTATAGTTGATTAAATTGGAGAAACTCAAAGTTACTAGGCAGCTTTTTCCAGAATATTAATATGAGAAGTGGGGAAAGGTAATTAATCAAGATTGTTTTCTTCAATTATATTTTCTGCTATCTGAAAAATTTAAGGTTTAACATCCATCTTCCTTCATAAACCAAGAAGATAAACTTAACTAAATCAATAATAGTAGCATCTCACAATTAATTTTTTTAACTTTATTTACTCCCCTTTACATACTGACTGCTTTCCTCCCTCATAATCCCCCTCCCACAGTCCTTCTTGCTCCCCCCTCCCTTTCTCCTATGAGAGAATGGAGTTACTTCATATGCCCCCACCAGACACATCAGTTCGCTGCAGGACTAGGTTTTTCTTCTTTCACTGAGGCCAGAAAAGACAGCCAAATTAGGAGAATGAACCAAAGACAGTCCATAGCTTTAGGGATAGCTCCTGTGCTAGGTGTGTGTATATATATATATGTGATGGGGGTAGGTCAAGTCTCTGTATGCTCTGTGGTTAGCAGTTCAGTCTCTGAGCGCTCCCAAATGTCCAACTTGTTGAACCTCCTGCAGAGATCCTATTCCTTTCAAGCCCCTGAGTCTTTTCACCTCCTCTTCCATAGGATTACCCAAGCTCCATCTGATGTTTGGCTGTGGGTTTCTGCATTTGTCTGAGTCAGCTTCTGGGTGGAGCATCTTGAAGGACTGTCCTGTTAGAATGCAATTTGCAGATGAAATGATAGTATACATAAGCAACCCCAAAATTCTACCAACAAACTCCCATAGCTAATAAACACCTTTAACAAAATGGCAGGATAGAAAATTAACTAAAAGCAAATCAGTAAGCCCACCTTTATATATATGATAAAGGATAGGGAAGCCAGAAATTAATACTGGAAAAAGACAGCGTCTTCAAAAATGTATTGATCAGATTGGATGGCTGCATGAAAAAGGATCAAAATAGATCTCTATTTATTACCCTACACAAAATTCAACTTCAAATAGATGAAAGGCATCAATATAAGACAAGGTACATGGAATATAATTGAAGAGAGTGTAGGGAAGAGTCTTGAAATCTTTAGCAGAGGTAAAGTCTTTCTGAACAAAGCATCCATTCCTGGTAGAAATGCAAACTTGAATAGGTACTTATAGAAATCACTGTGGTTGTTCCTAAGGAAGCTGAAAAAATATGTCTCATGATCCAGCTATAACACTTTTATGATATATGCAAAGGACTCAATATCCTACTACAGAGAAAGTTGTTGAATCATGTAGGTACTCTATTGATAATAGCCCAAATTAAGAAACATTCTAGGTGTAAGTCAAGGGATGAATAGATAATGAAAATGTGGTACATCTATGCAATGTAGTATGACTTCTCCATTAAAAAATTGAAATCATGAAGCTCTCATTTAAATGGATGGAGATAGAAAAAGCCTTATCTAACTCAGACCTAGAAGTACAAATAAGGCACACATTCCCTTGCGTAAGAATGTTAGTGATAAAGTCAATAAGTGATTTCCAATTTGTATATAAACAGAGATTAGGTATACAGGAAGTAACTGGAGGCAATGGAGGGACTTCCTAGACGTGAGGAAGCATAGTAGACAGTATGAACAGATGAGTATAATCTGGAATGGAAAGGTCAAATGGGGAACAGGAGGTTAAGGAGGAAAGGAAACAAACTTGGGTAATTTAAGAAAGAATATATTCATAATTGTATCAAATCCAAGAGAGGAACGTTTTCCCCATCATGCCCATGGCCATCTTGGTGACTATAAGAAGCCATGAAGTAAAGGCAAGAACATAAAAAATTAGTGTGAAATAAATTAATTACTCTTTTCATAGACAGAAGGGAACCTGGGCACCATTCCATGTTACAGAGTCAGATTTTTAATTGATCTAGGACCAAGTATTTTTATCATGAAAACATCTTGCCAGAAGAAGATACTTCATTTTTAAAAGAGAAAATAATCAAGTTTTATGGGATGTATGATTTCCACCCATCCTGTTAATTGGATTCTTTTAAAATCATGCTCATCTGCCAAAGCAAAAGGCGATAGTCTTATAGGGGAAAGAAAGTCAAAATATATATTCTATTTATAATGCCCGTCTACTACCAGGGCTACAGATTTGGATCAACTATCTTAACATACAGGATTTTCTTTAAGATCTAGATTCTTTTAAGTATACTATTAATTTTGTGTAGATTTTTGTATTCTTAATATTAGGAATACAGGCAGCACAAAGAGATAATTGTGGAAACAGTTGATTAGGATCTTAAGAATGCACAGCATGGCTGAATTTTTGGTTCACATCTTTAATCCCAACATTTGGGAGGCAAAGGTAGGGGTGACTGCTATAATTTTAAGGCCAGCCTGGACTATAAAGTGAGTTCCAGGACAGCTAGGGCTATTACAAAGAGAAATTCTATATCAAAAAATAAAAATCACAAAAACAAATAGTAAAAATAAAATAACTCAGAGCACACAATATTGTTAAATGAAAATGCAAAACATAACCACATCTCATTTGTGTTGCATTCGCATAGATAAATATATATGTACTGAAGATAAATCTCTATATTAAACCCCAAATCGTGGTAGTAGTAGAGTGTTACAAACATTGAAATGTAAAATTGATGTGTTACGAGTTCTACATAGTAGAAAAAGGGATCGTAGATTCCACTACTTCTCGAGGTGCTGCAGTCTGTTAATGTTTGCTGGAGGAGGGGAAATATGTTTCTCAGTGGTATAGCCAAAGATAGATTGCCTTTGATCAAGCAAATAACCTCCCACACATGTCCGAACCCCCTTTCTGTCTCTCTCTGTGTGTCTCTCTGTGTCTCTGTCTGTCTGTCTGTCTGTCTGTCTGTCTCTCTCTCTCTCTCTCTCTCTCTCTCTCACACACACACACACACACACACACACACACACACACACACACACACACATATATGCATGTATACATATAGACATTTTGTAGCAGAAGCACTACCAGAGGGCTAAGCAAATGTGTTAACAGCTCTATCCTTTGCGTGTCCTAGGTGATGTTACAGCAAATATTTACTTTCTCAGTAACCAGATTTCTGTTCAGATATCTTATGCTTACTGTCTGGAGACTCTCCTATATCTCCAGTGGATTTAGACTTATAAGCTGTAATAGTGGGAAAATGAACATTTAACATGATACTTCACACTATAGCAGAGGTTTCCTAACATTTTCTGTGCTTTGAATATCTTAAATTTCCACCTGTGTAATTCTTTTTTTGTACTTAAAGTTAGCTAAAAGAAATAACTCTTTTCGTCACCTTAAAATAAAATTCTTTGTATCTAAAACCCACAATAACACTCCACCATTCTTCACTGTGTGTACTTCTCTTTCTGACCCCAATGTAGATCTTTCCCGCATTGTTCAAATCATTTTGTGTGTAAAAATCATTATGCTTATGTAAGATTCACTACTAGGTCTCCAGTTTTGTTTTGCTTTGTTGTGCACAGTAACTATATTAAATTTTTTTTATATATTGTTAAAGTCGTGTGCCAAGAATTCTGAGTACTTATGAGAAAACTCCAAGAAAAGAAGACAAAGGTCTTGTGACTTCAGAACATGACATTGTTCTTGGAATGTGATTTAATTCTTCGTCCAGGTTTAGCAGAGAAGATTGAGTTTACATCAAATTATTCATGATTTCTTGGTGATATTATTCAAATATTGCCTCTATTGAAAAACATGTTTTTCCAAATGCAACTTGTGTGTCGCAGTTCCCTAATGATATTTCCAACTGGCCTACAATCAAATTCAACATAATTCTTATCTAAGCATATATTTCTTTTGAAAAATTTGGTCTTTGCATATTACATAACTTTCTTATTCACTGTTCTATTGCTGTGAAGAGACATCATGACCAAGGCAAGTATAAAAAGAGAAAATATTTACTTGGAAGCTCAGATATACCTTAGTAAGTTTAGTCTGTTGCCATTACGGTGGGAAGTATTATAGCAATCATTAAAGGTATGGTGCTGGAGAATTTGTTTAAAACTACATCCTGATTCTCAGATACAGAAGGGGACATGGTATGGTATAAGGTTTTGAAAGCACAAAGTCCAACCTTGGTCATACTTTCTCCAACAAGGACCCATCTTGTAATCCTTTTCAATGCCACTCTGGTGACTAAGCATAGGGAACATTCTTCTTCTTTTTTTTTTTTTTTTTTTTTTTCCGGAGCTGGGGACCGAACCCAGGGCCTTGCGCTTGCTAGGCAAGCGCTCTACCGCTGAGCTAAATCCCCAACCCCCATAGGGAACATTCTTATTCAAAGTACACTATTCTAGTCTCTGGTCCCTATAGGCTTCTCAACATATATGCCAAAATGTTTTTAGTACAACTTCAAAAGTCTCAATAACCTAGCATATCAAGAAGATTTAAAATTCAAGTCTCTTCTGAAATTTGTGACAATTTCTTTAACTGTAACTCTCTGTAAAATAAAAATAAAAAGAAGATCACATAATTCCAACATTCAATGGCACAGGATACAGTTATCACCTCAAAAGGGAAGAAAGGAGAATGAGAAATATTGGACAAAAGCAAGACCTAAAACAAGCAGGGAAAACTTGAAACTCTATATCTCTGTGTCTGTTACAACAACAAATTCATTTTAGCTCTTTAAACTGTAGCACGTTTCTCTGTCTTGGTTTGGTTCTATGCCATGTTAGCAACTCCCCTTGGCAGTTATGCCATGACTCTAGCATCTCAAATTCTTGGGGTTTCAAGCACAATGCTGCTTCATCACAAAGCACCTTCGCGACTTCATCCACAGACCTTTTGGAAACTCTATATAGTGACACCCTGATAAACCCCTTAACAAAGAAACGTTTTTAGTCATGTAGTGAGGTTTAGTAGAACCTTTCTTATATCCCTCTGTCTAAAGTCAGAACAGTGTATCTGAAGTTGCCAAGTTCTGCTTTTAGGGGGAGCTGAAACATTGTGTCCTTGTTCAATTATATTTGTATCAGCTTTCTGTTTCAGAGGTTTCTTACACTGCTCAAGATTTTCTTTCTTTCTTTGACTCCTTTTCACATATTGGAAACTTACCTAACTGAGATCTTGTCTTGAGTTTACCACTCTCTTTACTCCATTTAGCATCAGGCTTCTCTTATACTTTTATTTCAATGAACTTAGTTCCATTGTACTTCCTGGTTCTTTTCTTCTCAAACCATCCATGATGTATTATGCTGTGTCTTCATTACTCTTTTTCATTATAGACCTGCATAAGAGTGGCCAGTAACAACCATGCATTACAGTTAACACAAGGCTGTCCTAAAATTCTCTCACACCGAGGTCATTAACCCCAAATTTTTCATTTTAGGCTTAAGCAGACTTTTTTTTACAAGAGCAGAAAACAGGTAAATTTTACTATAAAATATCACAAGAATAGTCTCTAGGCATGTTACTGATCTTCCTGTCTGAAACGTTTTGGGCTAGGCCATCATAATCTACATCTATCTCAGTACACTTTCTTCCATGCTTTAGCTATGGTGGCCCAGTAAGCTCCACTTCAAATTTCAACTACTTTTCTAATACACAGTCTAAATGTCTTCTATATTCTTCCATCAAAAATGTGGAACATTCTTCTATCAAGCCTGTCAAAGCAAAATCCTGCTCCCTGATACCAACGTCTGTCCTGGTCACCATTCTATTTCTCTGAAGAGAAACCATGACTGGAGTAGCTATGATAACAATATTTGCATATAATGTGTGGAGTTCAGTTATAATGACTGGTTCTGACTGAATCAAAAAGAGGGATTAAAATAAAAGGACATGACTGCTCCTAGATATGGTGGAGGAGATAAAAGGAGTGCATAGTTAGAAGCAGATACATCTGGGCGAGTAGAATAGACATGACCCTGAGCCTTTTGAGTAGAGAGGGAAGCAGAAAGAGAAAAAAAGAGGGAAGTCAGGTAAAGGAGACAAGAGCGCAAAAGGTAAGAGACATGGAAAAAAATCTGAATTACATTGATAAAAGTCTCTGGGAAAATACAGCCCAACCCTCGCCTATACAACTCAGGATAGAACACAGAGTATGGCAGCCATATCTTGTAACAATTAGGGACTATGGGATGCTGGGACAACCTTATGATCAGGTATCCTTTGATATATAAAATGTGTTCCTCATTAGTTTGTCCTAAACTTTGAGACAATATTATTATATCTTATATCATTAATATCTAACTGGAACTGATATTATTTTTACTATTTGAATGTTTTCATTACCATTGTAATTTCACTATTCATTACATGGTTTTGTTTTGGGGGGCCTTTCTTGTCTCTAAATAATACCAGATATGTAAAATTACCTTGTTTAGATATGTTTCTAAATCATTTTTATTTGCTGACAAGAGCTTTAGTATATTTTAGTATATTTAAATATTTAGTATACTTATATTTAGTATAAAACTTGTGAACTCTTGACTTATAATAGGACAATCTTGATTCTAGAATTGTTTATAATTACATGAAAAACACCCTTTTTAATTTTTGTCTAATTTGCACTAAATTATGTAACACCTCTTATTTATTTAAAAGAAACATAATATTACAAGTGTTAAGCGGTGTTTTCCTGGGCTTCTTTCAAATGATTGTTTTAAAGGTTTCAGGGATTTCTTTTCTCTGAAAGAATATAAATTGAATTCTATGTCAGTCCTGTGACCTCTAGACATTTTGGTTTCCTCCGATATTCACCTACTGAGATAAACTGAGGTTTTCCTTCTGTCACAATTTTGTTCTTGTTGCTTTCAAGAAAGGAATATCTGACACAGCAACTTAGAAGAGAACTTTATTTAAGTTCACGCTTCCAAGTTGCAGTCTGGTATTTCAGGACAGTTACTGTGGTGGATACTCAAGAGAAAGTCTGTCTATTTCATATCCATAGTCAAGATGCAACAAGGAAAGATTTAATAAATGATGGTTTTACTCTGATAACTTTCCTACTTTTAGAAAGTTAAGCCTTCTTCTATGAATGGAATGATGTTTCCCACAGTGCACGAGGCTTCCCATATCTTGTTTTTTGCCTGTTAATTTGCTTTTCACACTACTGCTTAGTTGAAGCACTCCTCCTTCCTTTCTTCTCAGGTCCATCCTTACAGTTTGTCCCCACTCTCCTCACTTTTCCTTCTCAGAAAAGGGGAGGACCCCCATGGGTATACACCTACCCCTGTATATCAAGTCACATCAAACCTAAATTTCCACTGAGACCAGAAAAGACAGTCTAAGCTATCAGAAAGAGAATCAGTGTCTTAAAATAGAGTGATAGGCAGCCCCCTGTTCCAATTGGTAGGGAGCCTACATGATGAACAGGCTACACAATTGTTAAATATGAATAATAGGCCTAGGTCCGGCCCATTCATACTCTTTGTTTCATGATTCAATCTCTGACAGTCCTTTGTAAATCAATTAGGAAGTTTCCCAGAAAATTGGGAATAGTTATACTTGAAGACTCAGCCATTCTACTACTGGGTTTATTCCCGAAAGATGCAGCATTCTACCACAGGGACCCATGCTCAACTATGTTCATAGCAGCTTATAGACAGAAACTGGAAATAAACTACTTGTCCCCCAACTGAAGAATGTATAGGACAATGTGCATTTACAGAATGAAATAATATGCAGCTATGAATATAAGGACACCATGACATTTTCAGGCAAATTGATCGAACTAAAAATTATCATCCTGAGTGAGGTTACCCAGACTTGGAAAACATGCCCTAAAGTATAAGATAAGCAGGCTATAATCCACAGACCCAAAGAAGCTAAGTAACAAGGAGAATAGAAGGGAGGGATCCTTGAATTTCATTCACAAGGAGAAATAAAATAGGCATATGAAGTAGATGGAAGGAAAGAACTTGGTAGGAAAGGGAGTTGGGGAGGAAAACAGGATCTTGATCAGTTGTGAGGAATAAGGATAGGTAGTGAGAAAGAAAGCTAGTTTGTGTGGGGTACAGCTCTGGGATGAGAAGATTCCTCAGAGTCTTTGAGGCTAAACCTAGCTGAGATTCCTAACAGTGGGGAGCAGGGCATTGGAATCTGAAGAGGTACCTACTATAGCTCCACTTCCAATAGAGGGAGGGGGCACCAACCCATCCACATAACCTTTAACCCAAAGTTTGTCCTGCCTCCAAGAAGTACAAAGATAAAGATAGATCATAGATTGAAAGAATAGCCAACGAAGAACTGGCCCAACTTGAGATCCATATCACTAGAGAGAGAGACAATCTTATTTATTATAAATTATTAATGACATTCTGCTATACTTGCAAACAGAAGACTAAGATAGCTGACTTCGGACAGCCTTCCTTTAACAGCTGATGGAAACAGATGCAGAGCCCCACAGCCAATGTGTGAAGCTCTGGGAGTCTTGTGGAATAGTGCATTGAAGAAGTAAAGTGGAGACCCGGAGTGGTCAAGGGCACCACAAGAAGACCTAAAGAGGCTGCCCATTTCAATTAACACAATGATGATTCTGAACAGGCAGACTTAAAAGCCAGCTTGATCTACATTGTGTCTCAAAGATACTCTTCTCAAGAAATTTTATATTCTTTGTCAGATTGACAAATAAAACTAACTTCACACCTTCCTGATCTCACAAATGCCTTGCAGTAAATTGAATGTATTTAATAAAAGACATGTTGCCTTCATGGTTCAGTTGCTGTATTTTTAAATATGATGTATTGAAAATCTGTTTTTCTTATATATGCTTTATATGAGAAAAATATTATATATTGTTTTTAAATGGGACTGTTACTGATGGACATTACGATGCAATTTCTTCTTTCAAGAGAGCTTTTAACATGGAAAAGGCCAATGAATATTAAGAAAAAATAAGGGTTAAGGGTTTACCTCTGTATTAGAGTGCTTGCCTAGCATAAACAAGGTCCTGAAGGGGACCTTAAGCATCACAAATATTTGGATAAATTATTAAACAGGTGCTGTGGTATGCACTTATGAGTCCAGCAAAAGAGAATGAAGTGGGACCTCTTGAGTGCAATAGCATAAGGTCAAGGAAGCATAACGAGATGCTTTCACACACTCAAGACACCACAACTGCTGGCTTATTTAAACTCTGCATAAATTTAAGGTGAGACTCCTCCATTGTACACAAGAATTTGTCAATTTTAATTGCACGAACAGTCAAGGTAAATCTATAATGTAAAAATGTGGTTGAGATTAGGGAGAATTAAACAAAATATCCAAGTTCAAGGACATATTAAAGAACTGAATAAGTATTTGCCATTTAAGCAAGAAATTTAGAAAATCAAATATTTAAAAACTAAAACCATGTAGAATTAGTAGATTTTTATGTCTTTGTATGATTGAAGTATATCAGAGTTGCAGCATTAAGGGGAGTATCTTGAAATGATTAAAAAAGAAAACTCTAGTATAATTAGAAAAAATGTTGTTTATGATAGAGCAGAGAATAAAATGCTTGGAGAACTGAGACAGGGTGAATTTAGGAAGAATGATTATAAACAGAGGCAATATCAAAATCAGTAGGTGGGATACATAGTAATTAAAAGATAACCAACAATGGACAAAGGGGTTATGATACTACAAGAATCTATTTGTTGGAATGTAGTGAATGGGACAAGACGAGCAGAAGGTATTTACTTACCCACACCTCCTACCTCCATTTGCACCTTAGACATAAAGAGTCATATGTGAGTACAAGGAAGAAAACCACTTTACAAGCGAATATAAGCAGTGTCCTCACAAAAATCCTGGTTCACTGGAGGGAAAAAAAAAAACACCAAACCATCTTTGGAGAAAATCAATTGAGAATCTGGGAGTGTTTTACTGATAACGAGTCAAGAATACCCAAAGGCCCATTGTGCAGTTGTCAGGAGTTGGAAAGAGCTACAACAGGGAACAGAGTACGAAATGTGCACAGCATCTAGAAATGATCAAGGCAGTATATTGATCTTTGGTAAGTCCCACTGAAGAATCACAGTCACAGGAGTGAGGTCTTATGGTCTTGGAGCACAGTCATTCTCTCTATAAGTAAACCGTGTCCTTTACAGAAATAGTTGTTGAGTTGCTGCTAGTCTCTAGTGGAAACAAAGTGCCAATGACAGAATAGCAAGTAACTAGGTTTCTTTTGTTTTGCAGTTTTGCATTGTTTTTTTTAAGTAAAATTTTAGTTTCATTTTTTAAGTGTGTGTGTGTGTGTGTGTGTGTGTGTGTGTGTGTGTGTGTGTGTGTGTGTGTTTTTCCAGAGGAAAGCATCAGATCTCATTGAGCTTTAGGTCGTTATGATTCACTTAATATACATCCTAGAAGTCAAACTAGGATCCTTTGCAAGAGTAATACTCTTACCCACTGAGTCATTTTTCCAATCTCTGAAGTGACTGTATTTTTTTTTTGAGGAATTCAGTATTTTTTTAATTTATTTTTTGAGAATTTCCTGTGTGTCTACTGTATTTATGCAACCTACCCCTCCTATTATCTCCAGCTCCTTCTGTATTCTCTGTGTTCCTTCTCAGACGCCTGGTTTCTTAATTATAATTGTACATAATAATATACATAAATACATTAATTCAGAAATATAAATTACATAGATCGTTTTGTGTTGCTCATATTGTTTAGGGCTGATCTCTGTGACTCAATAATCTATTGGGGGGTATGAGAACTCATCCCTGGATAAAACTTATTTTCCCTTTTTCATTTGACTCACTTAAACAGAAGGGCATATGTTCCCAGATACAAACAGCTCAGTGTAGGAAATGACTATAAAAACTCCATTAATGAATAACATCTAAATATATATATATATGTATATATATTATACTATATATATATTATTGATGATATATTTTTACTTAGCTGAGATGAAAGTTTTCTAAGGCATTGTCTTCATTAATGGCATATGTGAAAAATATAATAAAAGGAACTAGAAAGTTTTTGAATCACTGTTCCCAAAGCCGAACTACTGCAGGACTTGAGTGTCAAAACCTCACTATTATTGATAAATCACATGGATTTGTGATTATCCCAAAAAGACAGACACCTAACTGGAGATGATTCTATCATTCACGCTGGATAAATACATTTTCCAAAATTGTTGTGAGTTTTGTTTGTCTTACCTTGCCAATCATTTTGATTGTCCTATTATTTTTACACTGAATGGAGCATAGGAATAAGTGAGATGAAGAAAATAATAAATTCCACATAAAAGAACCCAAAATTTACATTTGCATCATTACATTTGTGTTATTTTTGCTTATACCATAGTTCAAATGGTCAATGATAATTTTGTTATGAAGAATAGCTCTATGATCAACTATTCATGCATGTAATGTTACCCTCCTAAAACCACAGCCCACAGACTACTAAGGATTAGAAAATGGAATAAATCTAATAGCATAAGTAATGTCAGGGACAGGTTCAGAAATGATACAAGTACATTCCCAGTATATACTACTAACTAGAAAATGAATCGGTAGTCCAAACCTTAGAAAAAGAACCTAGAAAAAATGCTTTGCCTAGGATAATCAATGTACTACTATTTATTTATGATTTATATATATATATATTTATATATAAATATATATGTATATATATATATTTCCTATATAGAATGATTGGTAACAGTAAAATTCACCCTCTACTGTAAAAGCTGGAGAATATGTGGAAGAGAAAATTAAAGATAAGTAGGCCATATTGGATGGATTTCTAATAATTTTAGAATTCTGACAGAGTATAAAGACAGAGGGAAGAAAGAAATCTGTACCAGCAGAAAAGAATATTTATTTCAAACCATCAAGGGATAGCATGATGAGGGGCTGAAGTGGGGTGAAGTTTGTACATAAGAATAAGATGATATTTTGAGTTTATATACCAAATTTGAATAACGTGGAGTTAAAAGAAGCTGGGGGAAAATTCTATAGTTGCTGTTGTGTGAAGTTTTTTGTCGTGATGAGGCCACTTTCTCTTTGTAAAATGCCTTGCCCTAGATATGATGTTGAGCATGATTTAGGGTAACTGACTTAGGCCATGGCAGTGAGGCAGAAGGGGCTGAAGTTTCAATATGGTAGGAACATATTCAGCCAGCCATAGGGAATGGAAATACTTGCTCAGGGTCTGGCAGAGCTTCTTCAAGGTTTATTTAACATTTTACAACTTACTTTGAATTTTTAGTAGCCCATGAGGCCTTCCTTCACTTGTAGCCTTTAAAGAGAGATGAATAAATTTTCAGGTCTTCCAGGTTTAATTACAATATTTTTAACTTCCATACAAATCAACATTTGAAAATGAAAGTGTTGGAAGAAGATCATGCAAATAACAATCTAGCTAGATGAATTATATGAATTTTTGGAATAAATGACATCTTACCATCTCACATGATCAGAGATAATGTTACATCGATGTGAGCGTCAGAGTAATAGTTTGTTTCCACTGATACTCTTCCAAGAAGTCATACGGATTTTTTTCCACTCTTTGATATTCTACTATTCACCAAGATTACCAAGATTTTAATATGGTGGTAAAGATAAGGAAAACTGACTATATCAATACGTCTTCCACTCTGATATGAAAGCACGAAATAATGATTGTTGGAGCTAACTATTTCTACAAAAGCAGCTAAGGATATAACATAATGAAAATGAACAGTTAAAATTAGAGATATTCGAAGGTATATGATAAGCAATCAAAGAAGACATCAAGTATCTACCTGTGGCCCCCATAAGCAGGACCTTCAAATTTCACTCATAAATGTGTATGAACACAATTCTAAGATATAATTACATATACTGTAATATTATCAAGCAATAAAAGTAAATGCAGTGACCCAAGAGCACAGGTGAGATCACTATTTCTGCTCACATTCTTGGTACAATGGGAACCCTCACAGAACCCTCCAGACACAGGAATAGAGGAACAGTTTGGGACAAGATAATTCCAGTTTCTACCTGTGCCTGGAGCTAACCCTGTGCCACAGCTTCTTGTACCCAGATCTTGTACCCTCTGGGAGAGAGCTGGTCTTCCAGAGGTGCAGACACACCTGAGAGAACAGGTGAGACGACCATTTCTGTTCACATTCCTGGCCCAAGAGGAATCTGTCCTCAGCCCTTAAGGCACAGGAAGCAAGTGGCAGTCTGGGACAGGATCCTTGTGCCACAACTCTCTGTATCCAGATCCTGCTGGAAGAAAGCTGGTCTCCCTGGAGAGCTGACACACCTAAGAGCACAGGTAAGATCACCACTTCTGCTCCAAGGCACCTGTATGGAGCCCTGAGAATACAGGAATCAAAGAGCAGCCAGGGACAGGACTTTTCCAGTTTCTATCTGCACCTTGAGCTGACCCTGTGCCACAGCTTTCTGTACCCAGATCCCGTGGAGAAAGAGCTGGTCTCCCAGTAGTGCTGGCACACAGGACACAGGAGGGTCAAGTCACTGTCAGAGACAGCAAGACCAGCTAACACCAGAGATACAAAGAGAGCAAGAGGCAAGGAAAAGGGCCTAAGCAACAGAATCCAAACCTGCTTAGCATCATCAGAACTGAGTGTCCCCACAACCGCCAACCCTGGATACCCCCAAAACACCAGAAAAGCAAGATTTTGTTTTAAAATCACAAATCATGATGATGTTAGAGGGATTTAAGGAAGACATAAATGAATATCTTAAAGAAATACAGGACTACAAGGGTAAACAAGTAGAAGTCCTTAAAGAGGAAACCAAACAGGTAAGGGAAATGAAAAACCATTCAGGATATAAAAAGTGAAAGTAGAAACAATAAAGAAATCAGAGAGTGAAGACCTAGGAAAAAGGTCAGGAGTCATTGATGTAAGCATCACCAAAAGAATAAAAGAGATAGAAAAGAGAATCTCAGGGGCAGAATATACCATAGAAAACATTGAAACAACATTCAAAAATGCAAAAAGCAAAACTCTCTTAACGTAAAACATCCAGGAGATGAAGGGTTCAATAAGAAGATCAAACCTAATGATAATAGGTATAGAGGAGAGTGAAGGTTCCCAAATTAAAGGGCCACTATCTATCTTCAACAAAATTATAGAAAGAAACTTCCCTAATCTAAAGAAAAAGATGCTCATAAATTTATAAGAAGCCTACAAAACTCTTTCTGTCACATAATACTCAAAGCACAAAATACATAAAACAAGGAATTTTGAAAGCACTAAGGGAAAAAGTCAAATAACAGATAAAGGCTGAGCTATTAGAATTACACCAGACTTCTCAACAGAGACTCTGAAAGCCACAAGATCTTGGACAGATGTCAGACACACCCTAAAGAACATAAATGCCAGCCCAGTCTACTGTATTCAGCAAAACTCTCAATTAACATCAATGAAGAAACCAAGATATTCTATGAAAAAACAATATTTACACAATATTTTCCATCAAATCGAGACCTACAAAGGATAATAGATAGAAAACTCCAACACAAGTAGGGAAATGACACCCTAGAAAAAGGAAGAAAGTAATCTTGCAACAAAACCAAAAGAAGAGAAACATCCAACCCAATTCTACCTCTAACAACAAAAATAACAGGAAGCAACAATCACTATTCCTTAATATATCTTAATATCAATGGACTCAATTACCCAATAAAAAGACATACACTAACAGAATGGATACATAAAAATGACCTAGCATTTTGCTGCACACAGAAAACATACCTCAGTGACAAACACAGACACTACCTCAGAGTAAAAGGCTAGAACACAACTTTCCAAGAAAGTGATTGCAAGAAACAAGATGGAGTAGCCATTCTAATGTTTAATAAAATAGATTTTCAACCAAGAGTTATCAAAAAAGATAAGGAAGGGCACTTCACATTCATCACAGGAAAAATCCACCAAGATGAGCTCTTAATCCTGAGTATCTATGCTCCAAATTCAAGGGTGGCTACATTTATAAAGAAACTTTACTTAAAGCTCAAAGCACACATTGCACCTCACACAATAGTGGGAAACTTCAAGACCTCATTCTCATCAGAGGGCAGATAATAGAAACAGAAACTAAACAGAGACAGAAAGTAACAGAAGTTATAAACCAAATGGATTTAACAAATATCTATAAAACATTGCTTAATGAAACGAAAGAATATAACTTGTTCTCAGCACCTCATGGTACCTTCTTCAAAACTGACTATATAATCGGTCAGAAAACAGCCCTCAACAGATTCATAGAACAATGAAATATTCCCATTGATCTTATCAGATCACCATGGTCTAAGGCTGGCGTTCAATGACAACAAAAACGAAAGAAAGCTCACATATACATGGAAGCTGAACAATGTTCTTCTCAATGATAACTTGTTTAAGGAAGTGTTAAAGAAAGAATTAAAGACTTGTAGCATTTAAGGAAAATGAATGAACAACATACATAAACGGATACAAATTGGAAAGAAAGGAGTGAAAATAATGCTATTTGCAGAGGATATGATAGTATACTTAAGTGCCCCTGAAATTCCACCAGAGTACTCCTACAGCTGATAAACTACTTCAGCAATGTGACTAGGTATAAAATGAACTCAAACAAATCAGTACCCTCCCTCTACTTAAAGGATAGATATGCTGTGAATGAAATGAGGGAAACAACACCTTTCACAGTAGTCACAAAAAAATATAAAATACCTCATTGTGGCCCTAACCAAGCAATGAAAGTTCTGTATGACAAGAATTTCAAGTCTCTGAAGAAAGAAACTGAAAAATATCTCAGGAGAACGGGACCCCCGTTGAAGGAATAAGAGAAAGGACTGGAAGAGCTTGAAGGGGCTCAAGACCCCATATGAACAACAATGCCAACCAACCAGAGCTTCCAGGGACTAAGCCACTACCTGAAGACTATACATGGACTGACCCTGGACTCTAACCTCATAGGTAGCAATGAGTAGTAGCCTAGTAAGAGCACCAGTGGAAGGGGAAGCCCTTGGTCCTGCTAAGACTGAACCCCCAATGAATGTGATTGTTAGGGGGAGGGCGGTAGTGGGGGGAGGATGGGGAAGGGAACACCCATTTAGAAGGGTAGGGGAGGGGTTAGGGGGATGTTGGCCCGGAAACCGGGAAAGGGAATAACATTCGAAATGTAAATAATACTCAAGTTAATAAAGAAAAAAAGGAAAAAAATAAAAGAATATGCCATTCATTATTGCATTCATTGAGAATGGAGTCAAAAAGTACTGAACCCTAGAGTTGCTATTCATTTTTAGGAGTATAATTATACACTACACTCTTAATATTTTATCCTTATACCCACAAGAGAAGTCTCATCCCTCATCAAAGAAACATCTCTCCGAATGAGATAAAGTCCATCACAAAAACCACAACCAATGAAAATCAAAAGAACAAGTGGGCAAAAATATATCTCAGGATATAGAAATATCTCCTATATTTATCAATTGGCAGGATTAATATTATAAAAATGGCCATCTTGCCAAAAGCAATCTATAGAGTTAATGTCATCTCTATCAAAATTCCAACTCAATTCTTTATAGAATTAGAAAGAACAATTTGGAAAATCACTTGGCCTAAAAAAACAATTAAACAAACAAAACAAACAAACAAACAAACAAACCCACAAAACCAGGATAACAAAAACTCTTCTCAACAATAAAAGAACTTCTGGTGGCATCAGTCTCCCTAACCTCAAGCTGTATTATAAAGCAATAGTGATAACAACTGCATGATATTGGTACAGAAACATGCAAGTAGATCAACAGAATAGAATGGAAGACTCAGAAATGAACCCTCAAACCTATGGTCACTGGATCTTTGACAAAGGAGCTAAAATAATCCAATGGAACAAATCATTTTCAACAAATGATGCTCTTTCAAATGGAGGTCAGCATGTAGAAGAATGCAAATAGATCCATTCTTGTGCCCTGTACAAAGCTCAAGTCCAAGTGAATCAAGGACCTCTACATAAAACCACATTCACTCAAATTAATAGAAGAAAAAGTGGGGAAGAAACTTGAACACATGGGCACTGGGGAAATTTTTATGAACAGAACACCAATGTCTTATGCTCTAAGATCAAGAATTGATCAATGGGACTTCATAAAATTACTAAGCTTCTATAAGGTGAGGGACACGTTTATTAGGACAAAATTGCAACCAACAGATTGGAGAAAGATCTTTAGCCATCGTAGATCCAATAGTGGGCTAATATCTAATGTATTCAAAGAACTCAAGAAGTTAGGCTCCAGAGAATCAAATAATTCTATTAAAAATGGGGTACAGAACTAAACTAAGAATTCTCAACTGAGGAATTCCAAATGGCTAAGAAGCACCTAAAGATCCTTAATCATCAAGGAAATGCAAATAAAATCACCCCTGAGATTCCACCTCACACCAGTCAAACTGCTTATGATAAAAAATTCATGTGAATGCAGATGCTGGTGAGGATTTGCATAAAGAGGATGCTCCTCTGTTGGTGGGATTACTAACTGGTATATCCACTCTATTAATCAGTCCATAGGTTTTCTGAAATTTGGACATATTATTACCTGAGGATCCAGCTATACCACTCCTGAGCATATACCCAAATGATGCTTCAACATGTAATAAGAACCCATGATTCACATCTTAAACCAAATAGACCTAACAAATATGTAAGAAAAAATTTCACCAAAACTAAAAAGAATATACATAAACTGTAATAAATATTTAAAAATCATAGAAAAATATTTACTTTGAATATAAACAAAGTCCTTAGGGGGAAGTTTGAAGTTAAAAAGAAAAAAGTTTTCTATGTGTGTAATAGAGGGATGCACCAGGACACTCTGCATCTGGATTCTATATGATCTTGCTTTACTGAGAAGCATAGACTGGTTTGTTTTTCAATGAGTACAGTTTTGCATGCTGAATTTGGCTGAAATCATAATAAGACTTGGACAAAAGAGACTGAGATATTAAATACTAGATTAGAAATCATAAAACAAAGATCAAAAAATCTTTAAATCAAAATAGGAAACCCTCAAAAGAATCTAATCTGGATATTATTGTAACATCAAAAGCACAGTTCCAGGCAGGAAGGTTCCATAGGGGCTTGAAAAATTAAAATGGTAGATTATAGAAATACCACATATTTAATTAATAATCCAAATTCTGCATATTGATGCTGACTTAAGGTTGCTTCCTTCTATTTTCTGCTTTTAGCAAATTATTACCATAATATGTATGCACGTGCATACACACACACTCAGAGAGAGAGAGAGAGAGAGAGAGAGAGAGAGAGAGAGAGAGAGAGAGAGAGAGAGAAACTAATACCATTACCACTAACAAAATAGTAGGAATTAGCAATCATTGCTCATTAATATATCTTAATACCATGGGATCAATCCCAATGCCAACCAATACATAGTATGCTCATTTTATAAAGTTTGAAGAATTGAAACATGTACACATGTTGATACACAATACAATTATTACATGTTCAGGATTCTAACAGATTTTTACATTGAGTTAGAGGGGGATGAATCTGAGATTGCACACTGATTACAGAAAATGGCTCTATTGGAAGGAAACATAATAAAATAGATATTATGGGTGAACATGTAGCAGTGGGGAAGGGTACAGGAAGTATCAGGCAGGCACAAGATGGGTAGAAAGAATTTTGGGAAAGACAACCAGAATTAGGGTATATTTCGGGTGTCAAATGAGAAGTCTAGTGAATGTGGGAGAGTGACCATAACTACATGCCTGAATAATGAGGAATAAAGAGCCTGAGCTGGTCACCACCCTTAACCAGACAAGAATTTCAGTGAAAGGATTAGAACACCAGACCTTTTTACCTATAATTTGTCCTGGTTGAAAGATGTGTCAGAGTAAAGGTGGCACAAAACTTGTGAAATCTCCAACTAAGGACAGGTGCAGCTTAAGACCCATTCCATAAGAGCCAATTCCTCACACTGACTAGATGGTCAGAAACCAGAGGCTAGATAGTGCAGAGATCTAGAATAGACCCAAGTACAACTAGGAAAAAAAATCAATGAAATGATTCCTAATGATATTTTGCTATATGCATAAACTTGTGTCTCACTCAATTATCATCAGAGAAACTTGATCTAGTGTTGTAGGAAATTTTAATCTGAATCCAGTGTTTCTAACCATCCTTGAACATTTAGTTCCCAGATAAAAAATATACAACTTTTATTATTTACAATAAGCCATAAACAGCACAAGTGCTGAGTAGATATCTACCCTTTGCTATTAGAATCTACTTTCCTATTGATAGCCATGAAGTATTACTTACTAAATTTCAACTGGGCTGCTCTTAGCTCATATTGCCCAGCCTACAGGGCCACATTTTCATGACTCACTTATATCAACTTTTCCTCCTCCCCTGCTCTCTTTTGGTTCTCTCCCGAACCCCAACTCCAGGAAACATAAACTCTGCCTATGTCTACTCTGCCCAGCTATCGGCTCTGGGAATCTTTATTCACCAAAAATAACTAGAGGACAAGTTCACACAGTGTCTAAGTGTGTACTCTTTCATCTCTGGGGCAACCAGTTCTTGAAGAACAAGAATTAACATTCAAATACAAGCAGCATCAGGCTAACCCAGCATAATCTAACATCTGATGGAAGCAGATGCAGAGACCAACAGTCATCAGGCAGAGAATGTGGAATGCTGAAGACATGGAGGAAGGATTGCAACTTGATATGCCATATCTTGTAGGGAGCTGCAACATGCCACACCTCAAAGATGGCATTGTTTTCTGCCTTCCACCCTCTCGACTGTGAGCGCTCCTTGTAGTAAACAAGTCCTTATTTGGCTATGCCTGCCTGGTCTGCTAGGTTCCGCATAGTGACAGCCTGTCTGCATGACCCACATGGCACGTTGGGGTTGGTACTAAAGCTGATGTAGGACATTCCCCGGGGTAGAAGATTGTATCAAGGTTCCTGAATAAACTGCTTGAAGATCATCTCCTCTGGTCGTGTCTTCCTTGCTGGTCGAGGTTGGGCGTGACAATATCTGATTTATATCTTGTTAGGCCTTGACATTTCTGAAGGAGAATAGGGGAAGAGTGGAGTAGGGGGATAGGGGAATTGCCAGGAAGTATGTTAGTAATGATTTTTTTTTTTTTGCTATGAAGAGAACAATGAACAAGGCAACTGTTATAAAAGCAAACATTTAGTTGAGCTGGCTTATAATTTCAGAGATTTACTCCAATATCATCATGGTCGGGAGCATGACATTATACAGGCAGACTTGGTGCTGGAGGAGCCAAGACTTCTACACCTTGGTAAGAAACAAGGAGGGGGTTGTCTTCAGTGGGCAGCCAGTGTGAAGTTCAAGAATCACACTGCACAGACTCGAGTATATTTATGAGACCTCAATGTCCCATCTTAACAGTGACACACTTCCTATAACAAGACTACACCTCCTCAGATAAGGTGACATGTACCAATAGTGTCCTTTCCTGAGGACTAAGGATATTCAAACCACCACAGGGAGCAACTGGGAGGAAAGTAGGGAGAGCAAACTATGGTCATGTTGCATTATATGAGAGAATTAAAAAGGAAAAGAAAGTAAAAGAAACTGCCTACATCTGTGGTGGTTTCAATGAAATGCTCCTCTATATTCTTAGGCATTTGCATACTTTGTCATCAGTTCATGAATGACACTGTTTGGGTAGGTTTAGCAAATTTGGCCTGGCTTGAAGAAGATTGTTATTGGGACTAGCATTGAGGTTCCAGATATTACAATATTCACAGTTGGTCTCTTTGTTTTTCTGCTTCTCAAAATTATGAGCTCTCAGTTTGCTCTCTAGCTTTCCATGCCTGACTGTTGATGCCTTTCCCACTTATGATGATATTGTATTCTTATCCCTCTCTGACTATAATTCCAAATAAGTAATTTTAGCTTAACATTGTCTTGATCGTGATATTTTATCACAGCATTAGAAAAGTAACTAAAGCAATTTCAGTCGAAGACAATTTTGAAAATGTAGTTTAATTACAAAATAAAATGTTCAGCTATTAAGAAATAGAATATATAGTTATAAAAAGACAATGAGAAGCAAAGAAGTACAGACCGACAGAAGCCGGATGTAGATCGCTCCTGAGAGACACAGCCAGAATACAGCAAATACAGAGGCGAATGCCAGCAGCAAACCACTGAACTGAGAATAGGACCCCCGTTGAAGGAATCAGAGAAAGAACTGGAAGATCTTGAAGGGGCTCGAGACCCCATATGTACAACAATGCCAAGCAACAAGAGCTTCCAGGGACTAAGCCACTACCTAAAGACTATACATGGACTGACCCTGGACTCTGACCTCATAGGTAGCAATGAATATCCTAGTAAGATCACCAGTGGAAGGGGAAGCCCTGGGTCCTGCTAAGACTGAACCCCCAGTGAACTAGACTGTTGGGGGGAGGGCGGCAATGGGGGGAGGGTTGGAAGGGAACACCCATAAGGAAGGGGAGGGGGGAGGGGGATGTTTGCCCGGAAACCAAAGAATTATTATTAAGTATTAAATAAATTTTAAAAAAAAGAGCGCTGACTGCTCTTCCAGAAAGAAAAAAAAAGACAATGAGGAAACTGTATCAATAAAATTAAATGAGGTGGAGGGAGTGATGAGTAAAGGAGAGAATATGGAGAGTGACAATATAAAGGTCTATCTGAGTGGTCATATGGAAATCTAATACAGTAGCAGCATATTAAACTATGTACATATATGCTAGAAATTTAAATGGAGTCACCAATAACTGAAAATACAATGGCAAAACTGGTCATTTTTTTCCAGTAAAGCAACATCAGTGCTAGAATTGGCTCATCTATCTGAGTAGTTCACCTACGGAACCAGGAAGAAAAACCAAAGACCTCAGACTAATGCTAACGGCTACTGGTTGCTCTATACAAACTGATGGTATGTACCTACTGATGAAGACCAAACTTACATTTGTCATTAAACATGGAAAAAATGAGCTGGTGGCTAAATAGTCTTTCTCCCACAGACTGATGTTCATAGCAGTGGAAGGTACTTTGATAGCAAAAGAGAAAGGTATATAGCAATAATCTACAAAACCTGAAATCTATAACAGGGACCAGTATGGATGTTATGTTAGTGCAATGGTGGCACAATTTTGTGAAAATAACCAATCACCATTTGATTGTACTTAAGCTCTACTCAATGAGTTCTACTAATGAGCTAATACTACTTATGAGATCAAAAACCTGAGATTAGTTTAGCCATGGGCCTTGAAAAAAGCAAATACTACTCCTCTGATAAAGGAACATAGCAACAAAATGACACCTAATAATAGTCTGCTATATCTATAGATAATTAAGCTGTCATCAGAGAAGTTTCCACTTATAGTAATTGTGAAAAGTACAGCGACCCACACACAACCTGACAATGTTGAGAGATTTTGGAACAGTCAGACTTGAATATATTTCCTTCATCAAACCTTTCCCTGGATTCAGAACTATCAGAGACTTGTAAAGTGAATGTCTATGTCTTCTCTTATCTGTATTAATTTTGGATATTGAAAAATTATGTGTTTCATTGACAATACTTTTAGAGGTCATCAAATTACTCAGTTTCCTATAGAAGTGCTTTCAAGACAGGGCGGTTAGAGTGTATTGTAATAAAGATTTAAAAAAAAAGATGGAACTTAAAATTTAAAATGTGGAGGATGGGATAGGGAAGGATAAAAACCCAGCATACACATGAAAATGCTGGTATTAAAATAAAATTATAGAGAAAAGCATTTCCAACTATTTCTCAAAACACGACAACAGGAATTGTGCCATACAAAGTAAAAATGAACAAGGAGTCATCAGAGTAAAGAGAAGTAAAATATAATGATATAAAATGCTATCCTCTGTGAAAAGATAAATGCAATTCTTAGTATCTAAACTTCTGGCCAGAAAGAAGAAAACAAAGTAGGTCAGATATTTGTGAAATTTAATAGAGAAAAAAAGACAAGTTACTGTTACTGTTATAGACTTCAGCACCCCCTGTTGGTCACTGCCAGAGTTAGAGGATAGATAGTCAGGAAAGTCTAGTCGAATTGTGGGTGGCACAATCAATTAACTTAGTATAACAATTTTGAGAGGTTTCACATTTAAAAATAAAATATACAAAAACCGTTGACTATACTAAATTTCCACCAACATATTCTACTGTGGGTCACATGATGCTCCTTAACAAAGTTGAAATATACAAGTCTAATGAGATATGCTCTTATCTCAGGTGGATCACACACACACACACACACACACACACACACACACACACTTACACACACACACACACAGTCCCAAGAGAAATAGCTAGAAAGGGACACAGTATTTAAGGAATTAGTCGCAAAATTCTAAAGAACATTTTAACCAAAGAAGTTTAAAGACAATCTTTAAATATTATTGATTTTATTAATACAAAATGACTAGTTATTCATTTCATTTCATTCAATTGTTTTGTGTGTGTGTGTGTGTGTGTGTGTGTGTGTGTGTGAGAAATGTAACAGTAAATGAATATGAAGGGAAGAAATATCTGAAACCAATATTCTAAGAGTTTAGTTTAGGCAAATTAAAAAAATAAGCAAGAAAGCGATAATGTAAAAGTAAGAAAGTAAGTTACAAAAGCTGCATGAATGATCAGTAACTATATTAGAGTTAGACTTCATGACAGCAGAAAGGGCCTGGTGGCAGCCATAAGAGGCTGAGAGTGACTAGAACTCAACTGAATCCACAAGAATTTTAAAATGGGGAGGGGTTACAGATTCCCCAACCTTCCTCCAGGAAGGCTCAATATCATAAACCTTCCCTTGTGCCCCTAAACAGTACCAACAACTAAGAAGTAAGTATTTAATATATAATAATATTAGGAACATTTCATTCAAACCATGTCAGTAACATTGAAAACAAGAAATTAGAAGAGATAGTTAACACTGAGAGCTTTGAATGATCAACAGAGTGGAAAAAACTGTAGTACATCAAATTACAAAATCTAAAATTAATATTAGAAATGTAGAAGACAGAGCTGTGATTCATGTGCATGAATACCCTAAAGCGTGTTTTTAAAATAGCACTGTCAGTGAATGGGATTGTTGGGGGGAGGGCGGTTATGGGGGGAGGATTGGGAGGGGAACATTCATATGGAAGGGGAGGTGGAGGGGTTAGGGGGATGTTGGTGGAAACCGGAAAAGGGAATAACAATTGAAATGTAAATAAGAAATACCCAATTTAATAAAGATGGAGAAAATAATAGCATTGTGTGACAATTTGATCACGTAAATGGAAATGCACCAACTGGAGAAAACATATCTGCAAAAAAAATTCACAAAAAAGATACAGATAAGCATATTCAGATTTAAAAAATAATGATAGGCAACTCTAGGACACAGATTCTCAGCATTTGTAGAAATAAAATTCATAGTTAAAATTTAAAATTAGCACTTCATGTATGAAAACTGCACCTTTATTTCCCAACAACAGAACTCAGCTGAAGTATTGTGTTCTGATTGCTTACTTACAAGATCTGAGAGGACTTAAAGAGAAATATCAGGCTGGTGTTTGGCAATATTTTACAGAAAGAAACAGAATTGAGAATCATTCCTAAATCAGTCTATAAGACAACTATAAGACAACACCAAAAAAAAAAAAGCAAACATAAAACCAACAACAAAAGTAAAATTAAAAACATTACTAGGAAGTAAAAATAACCATTGGTATTTCTCATAAATGCACTTATAATGTGTATCCATAGTCTTAGTCTAGGTTGAATACAACTTTTGCCCTGCCTCCGCCACCAACTCCCTCTGCATATCCTGAAAGCATACACTAGTCCAACTAGTCCACTGTTTGAAATTCTCAAAGATTAATAAAAATGCTAGAAATTAGCAATCAAATAGAACCACAGGAGAAAGAAATTGTATAATAGGACCAAGTAAGCCTTAGAGAAGTTTTGTAAACCTAGTTCTAGGATTAGCCAAATGGTAAGATGGCCCAGCTTAACTAAACAGGCCTGCATGTAAGCTTGATGGCCTAAGCTTTGTCACTGATCCACATGGTGGAAGGAGAGAGAACCAGTTATATAAATTCGTCTCTGAAGAACACATCCATGCTGTGACATTGTAACACTCAAGAAACAGAAGAATGAAATGACAAAATACACATTCACTACCAAATATTTCAGTAAAATGGAAACAGAAGGACTTTCTCCATCACGAGGTCCCCATTTACTAAGAATTGTTGTTATGTAAAGCTGCAAAAAATAAAGCCTTTTATTTTTATTATTGCTGTTAAAATACTAACTGTATTATTGCATGACTTTAGATCATACTGAAAAAAATCTATGTGATGACTTTAGAGTAATAAATATATTTTATTGTCTGTCAATTATATCTCGAATTTGATAAGGGGAAAGGAGGTAATCCATTTATATAAAATGTTGTTTTTCCACACATCTACAAGGATTCACTGGTTTTACAGTAATTTGACAATTTTATTTATATATTCCTACTAAAACATTTTAACTATATCTAAAACTATTATATTTATATATTTAAATGAATGTATACATAAATACATAAATAGAAATTTTAAAATTAAAACAGTATTGCATATAATTTATTAGTACTTGTTTTAAATTTTTTGAAATATGTTAATATTGGTTATAATTTAGCATCAGGTTAACTGGAGATGCAACCCTTTTCCTGGTTAATATCTTAGTATGAAATATCCATCCATTGCAAATTCAGAAACCATTTTAAAACTTAAAAAATACTCTAGTACTACAACCATCTTAATTTATGTATATTATAGGCACAAACATATACATATATACATGGATTGAGGCATATACTTTAAAAAACTCCTTAAATTTTATTACTACAGTAGCAACACCAACGTGAGAAACAACTGAATTGAGACTGTTATACAACGATGTTAAGGAAGTACTTGACAGATTGATGCATCTCAAGAAAATGTACTTCCTCATTAGTGATTCTTGAATTGTTTGATATTAACAAAGGGAGATTATAGAGATGGCTAACATGAAAATTTTTAGATGAATAGGTTATCTTTGGTCATTTTTTACTCTGTCTATGAAATGAATTCTTACAAATAAGAACAGCAGGCAGAATGCAGAGTGAGAAAAATGATGAAGGCTGCAGAACATGCTATTTTGAAGCTGTTCCCAGGTAAATATAGATCCATTAGTCACAGAATACAAGTACCCTGCCTAAAGGATCTAACTAAAAAGAGAAAACAGGTTCTGGAAGATCCCCAGAAGATGCAGAACCCTGCTAATATCTTGACTTTAGTCCAATAGATGCATTTTGGGATGCTAAGTTTGTGATAACAATTTGTACACAAAAATGGGTTTAATGCTATCTGTTTATATAGATTAGCACTCTGTATTAAGGTGAATTTAAATATCCTGTAATAAAATTATTATTTATATTTATAAGTGATCCAATATTTTCAAACTAAAATTATTTTGGGTTACAGATATACATTTCCAGTTATATCTGGGGACATGGTAAAACAATGCATATTCACCATAAATTGATTTGTGTATTATGATGTCCTGTTGATTATCTCTCAACCTCATTAGTGCTAGATTTATATTTTAAATGTCATAATACATCAGCCAATTACTGATTAATATTAAATCCCTTTCAATGAAATAAGTAGCTATAAACATTAAACTTAGTTTTTCAGTAGTTAATACATTTGGAAATGGGTAAAATTGTAACAATATTTGATATCAATGTTTCCAAATATTATAATAATTTTGCACTTCACCATTAAAATGTAAAGTTCACACTTCACATATGTAAACTGCATCTTTTTTTTAATAATATAACTCAGCTCAACCCACCATCTCTCACTATCCTTTGAAATTATGGGGAGAGAAGAAAAAGCAAAAAACCTCAGAGACTTGGTAAATGAAGGTCACTTTCAGTCAGTTTAAGACTTGAGCTGAGACAAATTCATGGTTCTTCTTCTCCAGTCATTTTGTCCATTTGCAGGTGTGAGTGGGAGGAGATGGGACTATTATTCACCTTGTCTCCAGGCCAGTGATTTCTGGGCTTGAAGTAAATAAAAGATTCTCAAGCCCAGTCTGAAATATTGGATCATTTACACTGGATTTGCTGCAATTTACTGGGCAAAATGACCTGTGATCAGTGCCCTTTCACTACTCGGAGAAACTCAGAATATACCCTATAAGTCCTCAGCTCTATCTTTCAAAATGATGGCTTTGTGGTTTTCTGTCCCATTGTTGTCATCTGCCATGGTCATAATTATTTCCATCAGACAAACACATTGTTTTAGGTGTCCCAATTGATAACACTATTTTATGGCACTGTTGGAGACCAGGATATACTTCCCAGATCTTTGTACACTCTTAATAAAGGGACCATGGAATTATGAAGCTGGAGTATCTATCGGTGTGGGTAAATGCTGGATCTGTTTCTATATCTTTTATATGTTTTTGATGGCATGGCAACCTCCCACTTCATGAAGGTATATGACCTTCTTAGATCTATAATATTCTTATTAA
Organism: Rattus norvegicus; assembly: GCF_021556685.1. Taxonomy (NCBI): domain Eukaryota; kingdom Metazoa; phylum Chordata; class Mammalia; order Rodentia; family Muridae; genus Rattus; species Rattus norvegicus. The sequence goes on from NC_141535.1 coordinate 161,162,412, forward strand.
CATGGATAGTCATTTTTGATGTAAGATCTTTAATATACTGGACATGCTTATAGTGAATATCTTTTTTGTTCCAATGACTTTACACTCAGATTTGAATCTAAAACAGATGCTATAGCCCCATTTACTTAAACACTTGGTTCCTAGACAGGGTGTTGTTGTCAAAGTTTGTCAAACTGTTTAAATATGTGTCCAAAAAAAAAAGAGTTGTTGAGGTCTAGTCATGTGATAGAATGTGCTTAAAGGGTTTGCTCTTTAATGTCTTAAGTCAAAAGAAGCACAGCTAGAATCTCCCACTACCACAAGAGCAACTCCTCTATAACTTTTGAAAATTAATAGCCAATGGCCTTATAACAATTAAATGTTTCCTCTGTTAAATTGCTTTTATTCAGGTATTTGTCACAATAATTTTTAAAGGCACTATCACTATTATTAAAGTGATACAATATTATTAAAGTTAATATGGATGTTTCTAAGAACATTATTATTAATTAGCTGTGTGAATCTGCTAACAGTATATGCCTCTGTGAGCACAATTGTATTATTAGTGCTTCATACTTTTATTTTACTAAGAGAATGACAGGAACAGTGGTGTAAGTACTCATTTTGTAGTAAGTTCAAGAATGTTAAATTAGGAACTGCAGATAGAATCTTATAACAGTGAAAGTCTATAGCATTATTTTAACCCTGGTCCCAGTATTGAGCACTGACAAGAATGATTAAAGGCTTGCTAGCAGTTACTATGACGAGTGCCATTCATTACTGAAGTACTGAAGTTAAAACTATCACAAGAAGACTCTCAGAGTGTAGATAATTCTCATTTATTGGGTATTTATGCATTAAGTATTTAATAAGCTTCATGTTAATTTTGTAGACAGTTTCCTTATTAAATTGTGCATATTTTCTTTCAGGATACTGATGCAGAAAAAATTATTGAATATTATTATGACACAATGTAATACATGTAAAGATTTATAAATGAAAAAATCTCTGTCTTTTACGTTTTTCAATTTCAAAGAAATTTATTAATGTTTATATTTTGGTAGATAGTGAAGACACCTTAGCTGAGTGTACAAAGATTAGATAATCATATGACTTGAAAATACTTGAAAAATTCCTATGTCATTTAAAGATTTTAATAAACTTAAAGCAAAGGATATTCCATTGAAAATTTTTGTAATGAATAAAACAAATAAAACAGAGATAATATGATCATGTCAGAATGCAACTCAGGATAAATAAAATATATTACAATATTTATCATTTACAATATCCCTAAAAGCACCTTATTTTTCTATAGGCATTTTTTTACCAAAAAGAATAAAAATTATATAAGGGAAATTGTTACAAAAAATCATAAAAAGCAACATTTCCAATTTCATTGATGGAGAGAAATTTTAAGCATTGAAAGTTTTGAAAGATTCAGCAAAATCATGGTATCTTAATAATATGTTATTTATAAAGCTATACAGCATAACTGCAAGATTATATTTTCACTATTATATGTTTAGAATTTGTTCACCAATATGATTTATTTTTTCAAATTCCATTTTCATTATGTTTTTACATAATGTTTACATCACAGTAGCAGGTAAGTTCCTTTTTTTAAATCACAAAACCACAAAGTTTCTACAACTATGTTTTTCATCTATCATCAGTTTTTAAAATTTATGTTTTCTTTTTTTTTATTAACTTGAGTATTTCTTATTTACATTTCGAGTGTTATTCCCTTTCCTGGTTTCCGGGCCAACATCCCCCTAACCCCTCCTCCTCCCCTTCTTTATGGGTGTTCCCCTCCCCATCCTCCCCCCATACATGGTCCCATAGTTCAATTGTATAAATAGTGTACTCATATATAAAATTATAAATAAATAGAAAATCACTCAAATATCAGTAATGTGTCAAACTAGACTGGTATGGGTCACTTGATATTTTATAAATGAAAAATAGAGTCACTCAGAGATATATTTTCCATCACTGTGTGTTACAAGAATCAAATCAATGATTTAACTTCAGATGCAACTATCTCTTAGCTATTATACATATATTGCCCATGAAATTGATCAAAATCAGAGGTGAAATAATCCACTAAAGTGAACATAGACTTAGCCATGCTTCACTCTTCAGGTTTTATTTTCCATATAAGTTAAAATAAATACAAACCATACAACAAACAGTAATCATAAGGATTCTCATCTTTGGTATCCAGCTATTACTTAATTTAGTAGATCACAGTCCATCATGCATATAAGTTCACAGAAATTGATTAAGCATTGGTTTCTAATGAAGATCCGCAACTCCTTGCCTTGTGCCATCTGCAGTGCACAGCTGAGTACTGTTCTGTCCCAGGTTCTTTCATGTTCTCCCCAACCATTAAGGTTCCTGCCATCAATGTCTATAAGGAATGTCTTTAAATGTACTGAAGCATGTTCTGTCACCTTCATGATGCATCATTTCGTTTCTGTAAAAGTTAGTTTTCTTCTCTACTCACAATTATGAAATTCATACTACTAATGAAATCAAGAAATATAAAATATATTATGCAACACAATTCCTGATCTCCCAAGCAAGAGTTACTGAGCTGTACAATTATTGAAGCCTTTTATGAGTTTTTAATTGATTCAGGCTCCTTAGCCCCATAAAAAAAGTCATCAATTTAATATATTGCACTTATGTTTTACTCTACACACTTAAAGTTAGGGACAGGCAAGGCCTATGTAACTTTGTGCTATCAAACTGTTTAAGTGAGCTCTTAAACATTGTAGTACGTTTGTATAGAATAAATATTTTCTGTTACTTTGAATGCTTCATCAAAGTGCACATAATAATGGAAAACACAGAGATTTACAATATTTGACAGTCTGTACTTATACAATTTCCCATGGCTTTATGGTTAGGGTGTATTACTGAAAGTAGGCATATTTTGTCCTTTATTATTCAAGATAATACAGCGTTTCTAACTATTCATTAGCTTTCAAAATGAAAAAAAGATAGTTTCTCTTAAAATTTAATTTTTACTGGAAGAGAGCAGATGGATATTTGCATATAATCTTAATACAAATGGATTGCAAGTTCCCATGACAACAGGTTCAATAGAATATTTGAAAGTTCAAACAATAGTTGCATAGTTTATCATGAAATTAAATTGTGATGAAAGTTGTTTAAATTTTTCAAATAACAATCCAAAGCTTTAATAAAATTTCTCTAGAAAAACAACCTTATATAAAGTTTTGATTGCCACTGCATGTTACATCATTCCCTTCCACATAGTTTTAGGCAAGCCAAAGATATATTTCAATAGCAAAGCATTTATACTCACTGTTTAAATATGCAAATGATCCTAAAAGATAATTGTCATTTATCATAGGAGATCTTAATGATATTACAGTTAAATTAGAAAGCAAAATGAAAAAAAATCCAACCACACAAAGCTAAAAAATTTAAAATCACCAGCAAACAAATATTTAGGTTCTATCTTAGGTTATATCAGATGAGATAGGTCCAAAATATACTATATACAAAATGATTATTAAGAGAAATAAAACTATATAAACAGAAAAGATGGAAAATTTGTTACCTAAAATATATATAGTCAGACATCAGAATTTACCTGACCCTGCCAAAGCAGACACTATATTCAAGCACATTAAGGCATTGCAGAAAGATTCTTTTCAAGAGAGAAGGGTAGACAGTGATGATGAAAATGAGGTGGAAGAGGAGGAAGAAAATGAAGAGGAGAAGTGGGGAGAGCAACAATTTAGCTCATAGAAATCAAGAGTTTATATGCGCTGGACTTACTTACGTCCTATTAAGTGATGTGTAAGATTATTTTTCCCTACACCTTCCCATATTTATGATTCCTGTTTTCTTGATAAGAGTTATTCTAAATAGGATATTTTAGTATCACGAAGAAGTTTCAATATCCATTCTCCTAATGAAAAGGATGATGAACACATTTTGACTCTCTCCCACAATCAAAGGGAAGGTTATTTTGATATCTAAGTCTCTAAGAGAAAATACATGTCAGCCAAAACTTTTATGCCAAAAAATATTCAAACACAATGGGTGGAGAAGCACATTCCATGATAAGGCAAACTTAAGCAGCATCTATCTACAAATGAAGCCTTACCAAAGGTGCTAGAAAGTGAAATCAAAAGGAAAAAAGGCTTCTATATCCAAAAAACAGGAAATAAATCATCTAAAAGGAACAAATAAAAAGAGGAGGAACACACACACACACACACACACACACACCATACTTTACAACATTAAAGAGCAGGATATCTCTCAACATCAATGGTCTCAATTTTTCAATAAGATAATACAAACTAATAGAATAGATAGATGCAAACGAGAGAATCATCTTTCTGCTTAAACACCTTAAAATAAAGGATAAATATCACCATAAAGTAAAAGGCTGGAAAAGATGTTCTAATCAAAACTCCTCAGCACCTCCCAGACATTTTTCCAAAAATGACCTCATAAGCACGGATAAAGAAAATCTCAGCAGATACAAGAACATTGAAAGAACACCCTGAAACTACCCGAAAGCCCTGTAATGAAGATAGATATCAATGACAAAAGTTTACAAACTCAAGAAATCTGAACAACCCACTAGTGAATGAAAAATTCATACAACATAGCCAAACCAATATGACACAATGAAGTTGACTCTAAGAGGCAGATTTATAACCCTTCCAACATAACAAAATTAGAAAAGAGCTCAGACGAACAACTTTACAGCATATTTGAAAGCTCCGCAACTCAAAAAGAAATCACAACTGAAAAGAGTAGACTGAAGCCGCAGAGAGCCCGTGGGCAGCACCCCGCGAGCAAACTTGAGCCTCAGGACCACAGGTAAGGCCAACTTGTCTGTTGCAAGAAGGCTGCCTGGTGAAATCGGGACACACAGAGGCAGAATTCCTCTAGGACCAGGCACGTCCTATGTTTACCGGAAGTCCCACACTCGCGGATCCCGGCCCGCAGCAGCTCTCTGCTCGCAGACACCGTGGGAAAGAGACCTCTCAGCCTGGTCAGGTGGGCACTCCTGAGGCTGCATAAGCTCCCGGAAGGGGCGGCACAGGTCTTCCTGGTTACTGCCACCGCAAAGAGCCCATGGGCAGCACCCCGCGAGCGAACTTGAGCCTCGGGACCACAGGTAAGACCAACTTTTCTGCTGCAAGAAAGCTGCCTGGTGAACTCAAGACACAGGCCCACAGGAACAGCTGAAGACCTGTAGAGAGGAAAAACTACACGCCGGAAAGCAGAACACTCTGTCCCCATAACTGACTGAAAGAGAGGAAAACAGGTCTACAGCACTCCTGACACACAGGCTTATAGGACAGTCTAGCCACTGTCAGAAATAGCAGAACAAAGTAACACTAGAGATAATCTGATGGCGAGAGGCAAGCGCAGGAACACAAGCAACAGAAATCAAGACTACATGGCATCATCGGAGCCCAATTCTCCCACCAAAACAAACACGGAATATCCAAACACACCAGAAAAGCAAGATCTAGTTTCAAAATCATATTTGATCATGATGCTGGAGGACTTCAAGAAAGACGTGAAGAACTCCCTTAGGGAAACACAGGAAAACATTAGTAAACAAGTAGAAGCCTACAGAGAGGAATCACAAAAATCCCTGAAAGAATCGCAAAAATCCCTGAAAGAATTCCAGGAAAACACAATCAAACAGTTGAAGGAATTAAAAATGGAAATAGAAGCAATCAAGAAAGAACACATGGAAACAACCCTGGATATAGAAAACCAAAAGAAGAGACAAGGAGCTGTAGATACAAGCTTCACCAACAGAATACAAGAGATGGAAGAGAGAATCTCAGGAGCAGAAGATTCCATAGAAATCATTGACTCAACTGTCAAAGATAATGTAAAGCGGAAAAAGCTACTGGTCCAAAACATACAGGAAATCCAGGACTCAATGAGAAGATCAAACCTAAGGATAATAGGTATAGAAGAGAGTGAAGACTCCCGGCTCAAAGGACCAGTAAATATCTTCAACAAAATCATAGAAGAAAACTTCCCTAACCTAAAAAAAGAGATACCCATAGACATACAAGAAGCCTACAGAACTCCAAATAGATTGGACCAGAAAAGAAACACCCCTGTCACATAATTGTCAAAACACCAAACGCACAAAATAAAGAAAGAATATTAAAAGCAGTAAGGGGAAAAGGTCAAGTAACATATAAAGGCAGACCTATCAGAATAACACCAGACTTCTCACCAGAAACTATGAACGCCAGAAGATCCTGGACTGATGTCATACAGACCCTAAGAGAACACAAATGCCAGCCCAGGTTACTGAATCCTGCAAAACTCTCAATTAACATAGATGGAGAAACCAAGATATTCCATGACAAAACCAAATTTACACAATATCTTTCTACAAATCCAGCACTACAAAGGATAATAAATGGTAAAGCCCAACATAAGGAGGCAAGCTATACCCTAGAAGAAGCAAGAAACTAATCGTCTTGGCAACAAAACAAAGAGAGTGAAAGCACACAAACATAACATCACATCCAAATATGAATATAACGGGAAGCAATAATCACTATTCCTTAATATCTCTCAACATCAATGGCCTCAACTCCCCAATAAAAAGAAATAGATTAACAAACTGGATACGCAACGAGGACCCTGTATTCTGCTGCCTACAGGAAACACACCTCAGAGACAAAGACAGACACTACCTCAGAGTGAAAGGCTGGAAAACAACTTTCCAAGCAAATGGTCAGAAGAAGCAAGCTGAAGTAGCCATTCTAATATCAAATAAAATCAATTTTCAACTAAAATTCATCAAAAAAGATAAGGAAGGACACTTCATATTCATCAAAGGAAAAATCCACCAAGATGAACTCTCAATCCTAAATATCTATGCCCCAAATATAAGGGCACCTACATACGTAAAAGAAACCTTACTAAAGCTCAAAACACACATTGCACCTCACACAATAATAGTGGGAGATTTCAACACCCCACTCTCATCAATGGACAGATCATGGAAACAGAAATTAAACAGTGATGTCGACAGACTAAGAGAAGTCATGAGCCAAATGGACTTAACGGATATTTATAGACCATTCTATCCTAAAGCAAAAGGATATAACTTCTTCTCAGCTCCTCATGGTACTTTCTCCAAAATTGACCATATAATTGGTCAAAAAACGGGCCTCAACAGGTACAGAAAATAGAAATAATCCCATGCGTGCTATCGGACCACCACGGCCTAAAACTGGTCTTCAATAACAATAAGGGAAGAATGCCCACATATACGTGGAAATTGAACAATGCTCTACTCAATGATAACCTGGTAAAGGAAGAAATAAAGAAAGAAATTAAAAACTTTTTAGAATTTAATGAAAATGAAGGTATAACATACCCAACTTATGGGACACAATGAAAGCTGTGCTAAGAGGAAAACTCATAGCGCTGAGTGCCTGCAGAAAGAAACAGGAAAGAGCATATGTCAGCAGCTTGACAGCACACCTAAAAGCTCTAGAACAAAAAGAAGCAAATACACCCAGGAGGACTAGAAGGCAGGAAATAATCAAACTCAGAGCTGAAATCAACCAAGTAGAAACAAAAAGAACCATAGAAAGAATCAACAGAACCAAAAGTTGGTTCTTTGAGAAAATCAACAAGATAGATAAACCCTTAGCCAGACTAACGAGAGGACCCAGAGAGTGCGTCCAAATTAACAAAATCAGAAATGAAAAGGGAGACATAACTACAGATTCAGAGGAAATTCAAAAAATCATCAGATCTTACTATAAAAACCTATATTTAACAAAACTTGAAAATCTACAGGAAATGGACAATTTCCTAGACAGATACCAGGTATCGAAGTTAAATCAGGAACAGATAAACCAGTTAAACAACCCCATAACTCCTAAGGAAATAGAAGCAGTCATTAAAGGTCTCCCAACCAAAAAGAGCCCAGGTCCAGACGGGTTTAGTGCAGAATTCTATCAGACCTTCATAGAAGACCTCATACGAATATTATCCAAACTATTCCACAAAATTGAAACAGATGGATCACTACCGAATACCTTCTACGAAGCCACAATTACTCTTATACCTAAACCACACAAAGACACAACAAAGAAAGAGAACATCAGACCAATTTCCCTTATGAATATCGACGCAAAGATACTCAACAAAATTCTGGCATACCGAATTCAAGAGCACATCAAAACAATCATCCACCATGATCAAGTAGGCTTCATCCCAGGCATGCAGGGATGGTTTAATATATGGAAAACCATCAACGTGATCCATTATATAAACAAACTGAAAGAACAGAACCACATGATCATTTCATTAGATGCTGAGAAGCATTTGACAAAATTCAACACCCCTTCATGATAAAAGTCCTGGAAAGAATAGGAATTCAAGGCCCATACCTAAACATAGTAAAAGCCATATACAGCAAACCAGTTGCTAACATTAAACTAAATGGAGAGAAACTTGAAGCAATCCCACTAAAATCAGGGACTAGACAAGGCTGCCCACTCTCTCCCTACTTATTCAATATAGTTCTTGAAGTTGTAGCCAGAGCAATCAGACAACAAAAGGAGATCAAGGGGATACAGATCTGAAAAGAAGAGGTCAAAATATCACTATTTGCAGATGACATGATAGTATATTTAAGTGATCCCAAAAGTTCCACCAGAGGACTACTAAAGCTGATAAACAACTTCAGCAAAGTGGCTGGGTATAAAATTAACTCAAATCAGTTGCCTTCCTCTATACAAAAGAGAAACAAGCCGAGAAACAAATTAAGGAAACGACACCCTTCATAATAGACCCAAATAATATAAAGTACCTCGGTGTGACTTTAACCAAGCAAGTAAAAGATCTGTACAATAAGAACTTCAAGACACTGAGGAAAGAAATTGAAGAAGACCTCAGAAGATGGAAAGATCTCCCATGCTCATGGATTGGCAGGATTAATATAGTAAAAATGGCCATTTTACCAAAAGCAATCTACAGATTCAATGCAATCCCCATCAAAATACCAATCCATTTCTTCAAAGAGTTAGACAGAACAATTTGCAAATTCATCTGGAATAACAAAAAACCCAGGATAGCTAAAGCTATCCTCAACAATAAAAGGACTTCAGGGGGAATTGGTATCCCTGAACTCAAGCAGTATTACAGAGCAATAGTGATAAAAACTGCATGGTATTGGTACAGAGACAGACAGATAGACCAATGGAATAGAATTGAAGACCCAGTAATGAACCCACACACCTATGGTCACTTGATTTTTGACAAAGGAGCCAAAACCATGCAATGGAAAAAAGATAGCATTTTCAGCAAATGGTGCTGGTTCAACTGGAGGTCAACATGTAGAAGAATGCAGATCGATCCATGCTTATCACCCTGTACAAAGCTTAAGTCCAAGTGGATCAAGGACCTCCACATCAAACCAGACACACTCAAACTAATAGAAGAAAAACTAGGGAAGCATCTGGAACACATGGGCACTGGAAAAAATTTCCTGAACAAAACACCAATGGCTTACGCTCTAAGATCAAGAATCGACAAATGGGATCTCATAAAACTGCAAAGCTTCTGTAAGGCAAAGGACACTGTGGTTAGGACAAAACGGCAACCAACAGATTGGGAAAAGATCTTTACCAATCCTACAACAGATAGAGGCCTTATATCCAAAATATACAAAGAACTCAAGAAGTTAGACCGCAGGGAAACAAATAACCCTATTAAATAATGGGGTTCAGAGCTAAACAAAGAATTCACAGCTGAGGAATGCCGAATGGCTGAGAAACACCTAAAGAAATGTTCAACATCTTTAGTCATAAGGGAAATGCAAATCAAATCAACCCTGAGATTTCACCTCACACCAGTGAGAATGGCTAAGATCAAAAACTCAGGTGACAGCAGATGCTGGCGAGGATGTGGAGAAAGAGGAACACTCCTCAATTGTTGGTTGGATTGCAGACTGGTACAACCATTCTGGAAATCAGTCTGGAGGTTCCTCAGAAAATTGGTCATTGAACTGCCTGAGGATCCAGCTATACCTCTGTTGGGCATATACCCAAAAGATGCCTCAACATATAAAAGAGACACGTGCTCCACTATGTTCATTGCAGCCTTATTTATAATAGCCAGAAACTGGAAAGAACCCAGATGCCCTTCAACAGAGGAATGGATACAGAAAATGTGGTACATCTACACAATGGAATATTACTCAGCTATCAAAAACAACGAGTTTATGAAATTCGTAGGCAAATGGTTGGAACTGGAAAATATCATCCTGTGTGAGCTAACCCACTCACAGAAAGACATACATGGTATGCACTCATTGATAAGTGGCTCTTAGCCCAAATGCTTGAATTACCCTAGATCCCTAGAACAAACGAAACTCAAGACGGATGATCAAAATGTGAATGCTTCACTCCTTCTCTAAATGAGGAAAAAGAATACCCTTGGCAGGGAAGGGAGAGGCAAAGATTAAAACAGAGACTTAAGGAACACCCATTCAGAGCCTGCCCCACATGTGGCCCATACATATACAGCCACCTAATTAGACAAGATGGAGGAAGCAAAGAAGTGCAGACCGACAGGAGCCGGATGTAGATCGCTCCTGAGAGACACAGCGAGAATACAGCAAATACAGAGGCGAATGCCAGCAGCAAACCACTGAACTGAGAATAGGTCCCCCGTTGAAGGAATCAGAGAAAGAACTGGAAGAGCTTGAAGGGGCTCAAGACCCCATATGTACAACAATGTCAAGCAACCAGAGCTTCCAGGGACTAAGCCACTACCTAAAGACTATACATGGACTGACCCTGGACCCTGACCCCATAGTTAGCAATGAATATCCTAGTAAGAGCACCAGTGGAAGGGGAAGCCCTGGGTCCTGCTAAGACTGAACCCCCAGTGAACTAGACTATGGGGGGGAGGGCGGCAATGGGGGGAGTGTTGGGAGGGGAACACCCATAAGGAAGTGGAGGGGGGAGGGGGATGTTTGCCTGGAAACCGGGAAAGGGAATAACACTCGAAATGTATATAAGAAATACTCAAGTTAATAAAAAAAATAAAAATAAAAATATAAAAGAGTAGACTGATAAATTAATCAAACTTCTGGCTGTAATTAATAAAATAGAAACAAACAAAATATTACAGACAAAATCAATATTCAATTAGATTGACAAACCCTTACCCAAATACCCTAAAAGGCAGAAAGAGAATATGCAAATTAGAAAAATTAGAAATGAAAATGCGGAATTATAAGAATAAATAAGCACCATAGTCCTCCAAATAAGAAAACTATAAAAAATAAATATTTTTATTAATATATACCAATTATCAAAAATAAAGTAATTTAAATACATCTACAGAACACACCACAAAACAGAAGCAGCGCTTAAAAATTTTACAAACAACTCAGAGCACATGGTTTGAGAGCAGAATTCTAGAATTCAGAGAGATAATGCCAATACTTCTCTAAATTTTTCATGAAACAGAAATAAAAGGAACCTTGCCTAATTTAATAGGCTACAGTTAACTCTATGTCTTAACCTTATAAAGACCCAATAAAGAAGAGAATTAAATATCAATATCACTTGTGAACATAAATGCAAGTATTCTCATTAAAATACTTGCAAACCAAATTCAATGATATATCAAAAAGGTGATGCATGATGATCAAGTAGGTTTTATTCCAGAGATGCTATGATGGTTCAACATATGTAAATCAATAAACTTAATTCACTATGTAAACCGAATGAAAGATGAAAATCACATACTCATCTCATTAGAATGAGAAAATGCCTTTGACAAAGTCTAAAACCATCAAAGTCCTGGAGAGATTAGGAATCAATCAGACATATTTCAACATAAAAAGGCAGTTTACAACAAGGCCATTAGCAAACACCAACTTATAAGAAGAGATATTGATAAATTCTAGTGATGTAATACATATTATTATTACATATTACTCAATATAGTAATAGTATTTAAGTTAGAGCAATGAGACCATTTTTAATATATCAAGTAAATAAGACCAGGAAAGGAACAACTCAAAATACATCTATTTGCAGATCATCAGATAGTCTATATAATTGTTTATAAAAATTCCAACAGGAAACTCCAACAACAAATAAGTATTCTAAAGAATACAATTGGATACAAAATTAACTCACAAAACACAAAACTATCCTATAATCAAGTTAGCAATAGGCTGAACAAAAACAACATCTTTCATAAGAACCTCAAATAATAGAAAGTATTTTGGGTTAGCTCTAACAAGGCAAGTGATACTTGTGTGACAAAAACCTTAAAACAGTAGAGAAAGAAATTAAAAGATTTTCTGTTGTTACTTTAGCCCTTTAAAATAATATAATTACTTTTATTTTTTATGTATTTTTGTTACCAATAAAACCAGACTGGCATTTTACCTCCCTATACTCCTCCTTGAACCCTTTACTTACTGTCTCCCTCATAACCACTCTATTTCCCTTCAGAAAAGGGCATGTCTCACAGGGATATCCACTGAATTTCGCATAGCTACAGACAGTAAGATTAGGCAAAATCCCTCACAGCAAGGGTGGACAAGGCAACCCAAAGGAAAAAAAAGCAAGTGAATGAGTCAAAGAAATCCCACATCCACTTGTTAGGAGTCCAACAAAACCACTAAGTTAACATCCATAACATATTTGCAGGTGACTGAGCACAGACTCTTGGAGGATCCAGTCTCTGTGAGCCGCTATGAGCTGTGCACTGTTATGTCTGTGGGATGTATTCTTCTGGTGTCCTTATCCCCTTTAGCTCCTAAAATTCTTCTTTTCCCTCTTCTGAGGGATTCCCAAAGCTGCAAGGATGTGATGGAGATTTGCTGTTTGGATTCTCTTTCTGCCTAATGTTTAGTTGTGGGTCTCTGCATATACTACTATCAGTTGCCTGAGGAAGCCGTGATGAACTTGATGATTGGACTAATTCCTCAAATTGATGGTATTTTTGTTGTTAATCACATTGATATTTGGAAAACAATTTTACTGTAAAATATCTTTAATGTGGTTAGGGTTTTTTTTTAGCCATATATACATTGCAACATAGAAAAAGAAGTTAGAAAAAACAAAAATTCAACATTATACCTATAATTTCTGTTGACTTGAATAGTTTCTGTTCAATTTTGAAATGGAAAAGTCACACACCTAATCTTTGTCTAAATGGAAGACCATCTGTATAAGAAGGCATTCACAATTGCTTTTTCCAAAGCCTTTCCCATAGGGAAAATAAATGTGTTGAGCAGCAGAAGGATGCTGCTACACTCGTCATCTGATCTGCAGCAAGTTACCACTTGAAATACTCATTTCCACACTGAACACTCTTCAGGGTATGAAGAGCACATCTCCGTATCAGTCTTCTGTTCTGAAGAAAATATGATTTTTGCATATCAATGATGTGAAGTTGGTTTCTACTTCTATTGTGGTGAAACCTGCCTCTGGAAATATAGACTGAGTGATGGATTTGAGTAGTAAAACTGCAGAAAATTAAGCCAGCTTCTCAAAGCCTTTTAGGCAAGGATATGGGATACTAATGCAAACAACTCTGACAAAACTAATTAATAATGAATAATAATAATAAATCACCCATTGTTGTGATAATATTCTTTTTCTTTTCATTCTAACAAGTACCTAATTATAATCCTCAGCCAAAATATAGCTGTTATTGTTGCTCCTTTAACTTTATTTTCCTGCCAAGGAATATGACCACTTTTATCAAGCTAAAACTTTACTTTGTGATTTTAGGGGAATGGGCTGTGGGTTATGTGATATTTGGATATGAGTTTAGAAGCCAGAGAAACAGATTGGTGTTCTGCTGCCCTGTCCCATAGTTTTTCTATATACTCACTCCATTGAGACAATTTAATGCTAGGCTGGTGGCAATGAAGTACTTATAATCCTCATCCCCACCCCCTGAATCAAAGTTAAAGCCACATATGCTGCCATACTGGGAATTCAAGCTCAGGTCTTTATGCTTGACCATCAAGTACTAGTAATGATTGAACCATTTCTTCAGCCCAGTATTTATTTTAAGATTAATTACCCTGCCTGGGCATGTATTTCAGTAATATGTTTACCTAACATATATGAAACCTGGATTTGATCTCAAATTCTATTTAAATAAAAACCAAAAGAATCCAAAGCTTCACTGAAGATCAGTGCTTGGTTGATTTTTTTTTTTGTATTCACAATTCAATTCATATCTTTCAAAGACTAAGAGTTGATTGCCTTGATTTATAACTTCCAAAGAAGCTCCATATATGGCTCTCCAGGCAGTAGAGGATCAACTGATAATTCTTAAACCACTGTTGTCTTATAGCAAATTAGACACACTTGACCGTTCACTCTTCCTGCCTTCAACTACTGTCAGTACAAGATATACAAATTGCTTTTTCTTAAAGATTGTTTTCTGACATAGTGTGTTCATGCTCCTAAAGTTATCAAGATTTAGTCACTAATACATTTCAAATTTCATCTCTTGAACGCACATATCAAACACTCACTGACTTTGTCCCCATTTATACTTGGATCTCCCATTCCTCCTTTGAACTTCAGGCAATTATCCCTCACCTTCTTTTCTGTGACTTAAGGACACCATAATTCTGAAATGTTCAAAAACTGTATTCATTTCTTCTATCCCCTAAACCTGTACGTGTTATAGACCTTTCCATTCAGTATGTGACAAGGCTTCTTCAGTCCAATTTCAAGGTTGATAAACTTGAAGTTTCTCACTCTCTTACCCTTGGCATTTGTAGATTTTACTGTCATATACATCTCAAATACACACTCTTCCTGATTAGCTTTATACCAGGCACCCTCATATCTTATCTAGATAAGATTCTCAAACCTCTCTCAGGTGTGTCAGTGCTCCAGATAACAGACTTTCAGCTCTGGACTCAGACAGAAACTGGGAGGGTCTTACTAGGTTCCCATATCCAGAAGATACCAGCCAGGTTCCTCTTGGGACAGGAATGTGAGTAGAAGTGGTTGTCTCCCCTGAGCTCTTACATTTGTCTGCACTTTTGAGAGTCCAGCTCTCTCCCCAATGACTTTTGGGAACAGAGAGCTGTGGAAGCGTTTTAGCTCTGGGCGCAGGCAGAAACTGAAGTGTCCTGTCCTTCTGTATCTGTGTTTCCTAAGGCCACCAGGCGGGTCACTTGGAGCAGAAGAGTTGGTCTTATCTCTGCTCTCAGGTGTGTTGGCACTCCTGGTGACTGGATTTTGGCTCTTGGTACAGGAAGAAACTGGAAGGTCCCTGTCTGTTTCTAGGTTCCCCTATCCAGAGGGGTCTAGGCAGGTTCCTCTTCGGTCAGGAATGTGAGCTGAAGTAGTTGTCTCCTCTGAGCTCTCACGATTGTCCATACTTCTGAGAGACTAGCTCTCTCCCCATGGGATTTGGGGAGCTGTGGGACTGTTTCAGTTCCAGGTGCAGGCAGAAACTAAAACGTTCCTACTGCTGACTGCTCCTATGTCGCTGTATCCAGAGGTCACTAGGTAGGTTCCTCTTGGGTCAGGAATGTGGGCAGCAGTAGTTGTCTCCCCTGAACTCTTAGGATTGTCTGCACTTCTGAGACTCCAGTTCTCTCCCCCACGGGATTGGAGTTCAGACAACTGTGGGACCAGTTCAGTTTTAGGCCCAGGCCTGGTCTATTTCTTTTATACTAAAACTCTTTAATTAAAGCTACCAAATTGTTTTAATGTGTGAAAGGATAAATTGTTTTACATATACTATGAAAATACTCTCTATATGGAAAACTATATTGGTATAAATTTCAAGCATACATAGATGACTGAGTTTATGAGAGGAACAATATTGTTTTATTTGTTTATGTGTCCCTTTCTCATGTTACTTCTTTGATTAACTTGTAATTTGACCCTACATTTACTTTTAGGTTATTATAATAAATATGTCTTGATTTTCTTCAGTAAATACTCATAAAATTTTACAATTAAAATTAAGGAATTTCTGGCCTACTCTACATTAAAAATTCATCTATTTTTACATATACTTAAATCATCCGGCTTTGCTCAAAATAGTAATTCATATGCGACAATGTATTTTTCTATTTCTTGTCATTGAATGCTTCAGTTCTTTTAAGATATTTTTGTATTGCAAACAATTTGTCAGAAAATTTATTCATGTATATCTATATATACTTGTGAACAACTGTCTCAGAGTTTTGGGGAATATATGATTAAACACAGAATTAGTGAGTTCTACAGTACATAGATACTCATGTTCACAATTGAATATAAAATCCCAAGTCACTGAGAGTATTTTTACTCTGGTCATGCTCCCTATTGTTCTACATGTTTTTATGAATACAAGCCTCAGCCATACCACTATTTTTTTTAAATCGAATAAAATTTAAATTGCAAATTATCTACCCATCTTTTCCCCATCTAATACCCAATGAGATTAGATACTCACCTATGTAACATATTTTATCTCCATCCTAACTAGCCAATAGGAAGAAGTGCTATGGAAATATGAAGAGAGAGGAGAGGGGAAATTATATGATTATATTTTAATTAAATTAAAGGTAATTATGTATTTTTTAGTAAAAAGCTTCATTAAATGTATAGCTAACTTAGAAATATTGGATATATTTTTATATCTATTGTTAAAAAGTGTGATATGTCGAGTCATTTTCCCAATATACATAAAGTTGACTTTTCCAATCTTCATTTAAATAGTCTTTTATTGAGTTTACTGGTTTAATTCCTTAAATTTGTTGAAAGTGCTGTATTACAGGCAGGGGGAAGATAAAACAGAGCAGAATGTTGAATATTCCTGGATTAGGTTGGTCGGTAATGTTCTCTTTACTTTTGTATATATTTGGTATTTTGACAATACATTCTCAAGTAATTCTTGCTTTTCCATTATATTAATGAAAATAATTACCTGTTTTACATAACGGTAGAGAGAATGAGGAATAATGCTTTTTTCATGTTTATTTAGCTCACTAGAGCTGCCCAGGAGGTCATTGTGATACAAGTTAAGAGTAATGTCTTGACATAGGCATCCTGAATACATCACAGTACTGATAAATCTTTTGTTTAGGGTTTTTAGTGATTTAATACAAAAATTCTACATGATAAGCAAAGTTTTTCTTTCATTATTTTATTATGAATAAAAAGATAATTGCACAACACATATGTTTCTTAATACAAAAAGTTCAGGATGCAAACTTCATATCAATTTTCTTAGCTATGTTAATATTAAGGATATATTAATTATTAAGGATATATTTATTTTAATTTCATGTGCATGAATTGTTCATTGTTTTGCTTGCATGTATGTGAGACTGTTGGATACCAGAACTAGAGTTATGAACAGTTGTTAGGTGGCATGTGGATATGAGGATTTGAACTCAAATCCTCTGGAAGAGTAGCCAATGGACTTTACCATTGAGTCAACTCTTCAGAAACAGATAAGTACATTCATAAACATAAAAGAAATTAATAATCTCACACAAAGAAAACCAAAAGAAGGGAATCACTCCCATATATACACCACCACCACCTTCACCAATAACAAAATAACTAACAATTATTTCTCATTAATATGTCTCAATGTCAGTGGACTCAATTCTCCAGTAAAAAGACACAAGCTAACAAAGTGGCTACAAAACCAGGATTTATCCTTCTGATACATTCAAGGAACATTCCACTATCAAAGACATATTACTTCCGAGGAAGGATTAGAGAAAGATTTCCAAGCAAATGAACCCAAGAATCAAGATGATGTAGACCTTCTAATATCTAGAAAAATAGACTTCTAACCAAACTCATTTAAAAGAGATGGGGAAGTATATTCAGGACTAAAATAAATAAAATAGAATAAAATAAATAAAATAGAAACAAAGAGAATAGTACAAAGAATCAATGAAACAAAGTGTTAGTTCTTTGAGAAAATCATTAAATTATACAATCCTTCATCCAAACTAACAGCAAAGTTAGAACATCTAAATTAAGAAGCTAGAAACAAAAAGAGGACTTCATAACAGATACCTAGAAAATCCAAAAAAACCCTTAATTATATTATAAAAATCTGTATTCTATAAAATTGGAGAATTAAATGAAATGGACAATTTTCTTGATAGATGCAATTTATCAAAGTCAAATCAAGATTTGTTAAACAATATAAATAAACCAGTTAATCCTAAGAATATCAGGGAAGACATTCAAAGTCTTTGCAACACCCTGCCCCCCGAAAAAGAACCCTAGGTTCAGTAATTATAGCACAGAATTCTGTCAGATATTCAAAGACCTAGAATATCAATGATCTTTCAATTATTCCACAAAAACATACAGAAGGAACATTGTCACTATGAGGCCAAATCACCCTGATATCTAACCTAGTCAAAAACAAAGAGAATTACAGAACAATTTCTCTCATGAAACCTAATAAAAATGCTAGAATACTTGCAAACTAAATGCAAGAACTCATTAAAAAGATCATCCACCATGATCCTTTAAGTTCTGTTCCATAGATGTAGAGTCTGATCCTCCCTTCTCCACTGGGGCTTTTGTCTACCAGCTTTAGAGAACAAAAGGAGCAGAAATGGAGAGCAGGTTCAGATTGCTGTGAGTATAAAGGAAGCAAATCTATACACTCCTTTAGCAAGACTCGTATACGTATGGGCTTTTTCAGGAGTACAGAGGGAGAGGGCAATTTGGTTATAGCATCCAGCAGACAGGAAGGGCTGAATGGTTATTAAATAGCACTTAATTATGTGGGTGGAAAGCCAGAGAAGGATTTGTGTGCTGAGTAATACAGCCCTACAGTAAGCTCTGTACAAAATCACTATTCAGAAAAGACCACTTACCTGTGTCAAGAGACACTCTCCAAGGCTCAGGTAGGAAAGCTCCAGAGTGAAAAGGAGCCCTCCGTTTTGAACTGAGCTCAGAAAGCTATCTGATCATGCAGTACTGAAATCGTAATAGTTCTCCAATAGCAGTGATAGTGCACCAATATAAAATCAGTCAGTGTAGCCCACTAAGATAAACAAACTGAAAAAAAATAACCACATGGTTATCTGATTGAATGCTGAAAAATCCTGTGACAAAATCCAATAACCATTCATAATAATAGCCCTAGAGATATCAGGGATACAAGACACATAATTAAATACAGTAAAGAAAATTTACAACAAGCCTATAACCAATATCAAATTTAACTGAAAAAAAAAACTCAAACAAATTCTAGGAAAATTAGTAACAATACACGACTGTCCATTCTCTTCATATCTACTCATTATAGTACCAGATATTCTAACTAGAACAATAAGACAACTAAAAGACATCAAGGGTATGCAAATTGAAAAAGAAGTTAAAATATCTTTATTTGTAGATAATATGACAATATAATAAGCAGCCCCAAAAATTCTACCAGAGAACTCCTACAACTGATAAACATATTTTGCAAAGTGGATGAATAAAATAAAAGTAAAAAGAAATCAGTAGCCCTCCTATATGCAAAATACTAATGAGCTGAGAAAGAAATCAGGAAAAACACCCTTCATATTAGCAACAAATAATATAAAATATTGTGAGGTAACTTTAATCAGTCAAGTGAAAGACCTGTATGACAAGAACTTCAAATCTTTCAGGAAATCATTAAAATTCATATTAGAAGGCATTAGAAGAATTGAAGGATTGAAATCTTAAAACTGGCCATCTTTCAAAAGAACAATCTACAGATTCGATGCTCTTCTCATCACAATTCCTAAACAATTCTTTCCAGGCCTTGAAAGAAAAATACTCAAATTCTTATGGGAAGACAGAAAGTCAGGGTAGCTAAAATAGTCCTGTCTAATAAAAGAACTTCAAGAAATATTACCATTCCTATAGCTCTATTACAAAGGTATGATATTGGCATAAAAACAGAGAGGTTGATCAATGGAATTAAAATAAAACCCAGATATAAATCTACACAACTATTGACACCTGATTGTTGATAAAGAAACAAGAATTTTACAATAAAAAAGAAGAAAGCCTTCAACAAGTAGTACCGGACTAACTGGATGACTACATGAGGACTGCAAATAGATCCATATCTTTACCCTGTATGAAAGTCAATTACAGATGAATCAAAGAAATCAACATAAAACTAGATACCCTGAACCTCATGAAGGAGAAATTTGGGAAATAGATTGAGCTCATTGGCACCAGAGGTAAGTTCTTGAACAGAACATCAATAGTGCAGTCACTAAGATAGGCAATTAATAAATGGGACCTCATGAAAGGGAAAAGCTTCTGTAACATGAAAGATACCATGAAAAGAGGGCTAAATCCCAATGAGGATAATGGAATTGGAAAATTGGGTACAGATCTCAACAGAGAATTCTCAACTGAGGATTTTCAAATGGCCAATAAACATAGAAAAAAAGATTTCAAAGTCCTTAGTTATGAGGGAAACGGAAATAAAAACTAGTCTAGAATTTTATCTTACACTTGTCAGAATGGCTAAGATCATAAACACAAATGTCAGCTCCTGATGGCAAGGATGTGGAAAAGGATATTCTGAGCAGGAACTTCTCTCACATGACTACAGAGCCTGTCAACTTGCTCAGCCTTCTTTCTTAAAGGACTCTAGAACACTGGCCTAGTGGCATCCTTATTTACAACAGCATGTATATTCCTCTATCAATCTTTACTGGAGTAAAGGTCCTGTGGGTTTGTATGCTTACAGTGAGTTCTTCTGATAGCACTTTCTCGATTGACAGTCACTTCTGACAGATGACTGCAGCTCCTGTAAACTTGACATAACAGTAACCAGCTCACAGACTGCTGATTGAACCAGCTTGAGGGTACTAATTGAAGTAATTGTGTATTTTCACTTTCTCAGGGATTTGTATATTTTCAGAAGAAAATGACCCAATTAACAACTTATATGGCATAATTGCAAGAGATATCATGATCAATCAATAGAAACAATAATTAGAAGAATCAAAATAAAAGGCAAGAAATTAATACTTTCTAAAGAAGATAAAATTAGCTATTAAAATTAGGAATATCTGTTAAATGTGATAGAATCTCTTTTTCTGAAGATGAATTTGCATCATATATATATGTACACATACATGAATATAACAAGAATTATATTCCACAATATCGTCACTGTATTAGTATATAAATTATGAATTTAGGATGCAGGAAACTCTTCTCTATTTCACAATATTCAATGGTGGGTAAAATTGAAATCTCACTTGATTGATGTAAATAAAGTGGGGGAAATAATGAAGATACACAGAGAGGTTACAGTGTATAGTGAATGCTTTTACGAACATCTGGTGTCACTGGGAGTAGGCCATGAGAATCTGGAAAGAAAGGAGAATCTATCAAAACTTGAGACATATACATTACATTTTGACCAAGTTTCTAACTAAATTCTGCCCACATCCTTAAAACAGAAAGCAGAGGGGGTGTGGGTGGGGAAGGGAACACTGTTATAGAAGAAGGGGAGGGGGTTGTGAGGGGAATTCTCGGCTTATGTCAGGGAAATTGGGAAATATTTGTCATCATCAGAACCCAATTCTCCCAACACAGCAAGTACTGGATACCCCAAAACACTGGAAAAGCAAGATTTGGATTTAAAATCACATCTCATGGTAAAGATAGAGGACATTAAGAAGGACATAAATAACTCCCTTAAAGAAATACAAGAGAAAACAGAAAAACAGGTAAAAGCCCTTAAAGAGGAAATACAAGATTCCCTTAAAGTATTAGAGAAAAACACAACCGAACAGATAAAGTAATTGCAGAAAACCATTGAGGATCTAAAAATGGAAATAAAACCAATAAAGAAATCACAAGAGAAACAAACATAGAGATAGAAAATCTAGGAAAGAGATCAAAAGACATAGTTGCAAGCATCACCAACAGAATACAAGAGATTGAAGGGAGAATCTCAGAGGCAGAAGATAACATAGAAAACATTGACACAATAATCAAAGAAAATGCAAAAAAGCTCCTAAGACAAAACATCCAGGAAATACAGGACACAATGAGAAGATGAAACCTAAGGATAAAAGGTATAGAAGAGAGTGAAGACTCCTAACTCAAAGGACCAGTAAATATCTTCAACAAAATTGTAGAAGCAAACTTCCTTAACCTAAAAAAGAAAAAAAAAAAGATGCCCATGAACATACGAGAAGCCTACAGAACTCTCCAAATCGACTGGACCAGGAAAAAACTCCTTATTTCACATATAAAAGAATGCAAATCGACCCATTCTTATTACCCTGTACAAAGCTTAAGTCCAACTGGATCAAGAACCTCCAGATCAAATGTGATACACTCAAACTAATAGAAGAAAAAGTGGGGATGAGTCTTGATCACATGGGCACTGGGGAAAATTTCTTGAACAAAACAACAATGACTTATGCTCTAAGATCAAAAACCAACAATTGGGACCTCATAAAACTGCAAATTTTCTGTAAAGCAAAGGACACTGTTGTTAGGACAAAATGACAACCAACAGATTGGGAAAAGATCTGTACCAATCATACATCTGATAGAGGGTTAATATCCAAAATATACAAAGAACTCAAGAAGTTAGACTCCAGAGAGCTAAATAACACTATTAAAAATGGGGTGCAGAGCTGAACAAAAGATTTTCAGATAGGAATATTGAATGGTTGAAAAGTACCTAAAACAATGCTCAACATCCTTAGTCATCAGGGAAATGCAAATCAAAACAACCCTGAGATTCTACCTAACTCCAGTCAGGATGGCTAAGATCAAAATCTCAGGTGACAACAGATGCTGGAAAGGATGTGGAGAAAGAGAAACACTACTCCATTGTTGTTGGGATTGCAAACTGGTACAACCACTCTGGAAATCAGTCTGGAATTTTTCTCAAAAAACTGGACATTGCACTACCTTAGGAAAGAGCTACACCACTCCTGGGTATATCCCTAAAAGATGCTCCAACATCCAACAAAGACACATGCTCCACTATGTTCATAGCACCCTGATTTATAATAGCCAGAAGCTGGAAAGAACCCAGATGTCCTTCAACTGAGGAATGGATACAGAATAATGTGGTACATCTACACAATGAAGTATTACTCAGCTATCAAAAACAATGACCTGACAAATTTCATAGGCAAATGGGTTGAACTAGAAAATATCCTGAGTGAGATAATCCAATCACAGAAAAACACATATGGTATGCACTCACTGTTAAGTGGATATTAGCCCAGAAGCTTGAATTACCCAAAATACAACTCACAGACCGCATGAAGCTCAAGAAGGATGGTCAAAGTGTGGATTCTTCACTCTTTCTTAAAAGGGGGAACAAAAATATCCATAGGAGGGGAATGGAGGCAAAGTTTGGAGCAGAGACTGAAGGAATGGCCATTCAGAGCCTGCTCCACATTTGTACACAGCCCATATACAGAAAGTCACTAAAACTAGATAAGATTGATGAAGCTAAGTAGTGTATGCGGACAGGAACCAGATATAGTTCTCCTGAGAGACACAGCCAAAACATGTCAAATACAGAGGTGAATGCTAGCAGCAAACCGTTGAACAGAGAACGGGATCCCCTTTGGAGGAATTAGAGAAAGGATTGAAAGATCTGAAGGGGTTTGCAACCCCATAAGAACAACAATGCCAACCAACCAGAGCTCCCAGGGACTAAATCACCAACCAAAGAATATGCATGGACAGTCCCATGGCTCCAGCTACATATATAGGATAGGATGGCCTTGTTGGGCACCAGTGAAAGAAGAAGCCCTTAGTCCTGCCAAGCCTGGAACCCTCAGTGTAGGTGAATCTTTTGTGTGTGGGGGCGGGCAGAAGAGGAGGGTGGGTGAGGAGAGGAACACCCTTATAAAAGAAAGGGAAGGGGATTGGACAGAGCACTTCTGTCCGGGAAATCAGGAAAAGAAATAACATTTGAAATGTAAATAAAAAATACGCAATTAAAGATAAATAAATAAATAAATAAATAAATAAATAAATAAATATAAAAATAAATTCCTTTTCTAACTTCTCTGAAAAATTGCAACATGTATTGGAGGGGAATATGAGAGTTTAATGGGTGTAAATATGACCCACTTTTTATATATGCAGGAAATTTCCAAAGAATAAATTATTTTCTAAATTAAAAAAAAAGACAAAAACAAAAAAGAAAGAAACAGAATGCCTTACAGCTG
The DNA here is from genome assembly GCF_021556685.1 of Rattus norvegicus. Lineage (NCBI taxonomy): Eukaryota > Metazoa > Chordata > Mammalia > Rodentia > Muridae > Rattus > Rattus norvegicus. Next base: position 161,186,638 of record NC_141535.1, read on the forward strand.
GATTGTATAGAGGCATGTTTTTTCAATTGTGGTTGCCACCATCTAGATAAATAAGTCTAGCATTTGGCAAGCTCACCTAAGGCTGCCTAAGTGTAGGGAGCGGTGTGGCAAAACAAAGATGGCGCCGACATCCAGCCCCATCTGGATGTAGACAACTTACCCTGCATGTGCAGGCTTGTCCCCTTGCTAGGGCAGCCATATGATAATGAGGTGATCCGGCGCCCTCCTGTGGTTAACAACAGTACTGCGCATGCGCGGTTTTGCACCTGGGGTCAGTCTGGCTGGGAAGGTACTATGCTAATGGGGTGGTTCATGCTGGGCCAATCTCTGGAGGACAAGTAGCTGGGATGACAGTGGGGTGATAGTGGGGTGATCCGTGCCCCGCCAATCCCTGAAAGATTATTAGCATACTCTTGTGTATATAAGGCGAGCGACTTTACCGCTCATCGTCCCCGTGTCAACAATGAAGTGGTCCTGCAGTAAAGGCTGTTGAGAAGAATCCGACCATGTTGCGTCTTCCTTGCCGGCTGAGGTGGGCGCGACAGCCTAGCACAGTAATGTTCAACAAAGATTCCTGTTGGAATGGAGTATAATTAGTGCAAGGAAAAGAATCTGAGTGCATTAGCACAGTTGCAATGACAAAGGTTACTCAAATCATTGGAGGTTTTATAATAATGATTTGTTTTGTGAAAACCTGCAATTGGACATAATTTTCATTAATTTTTATTTTAACACACAAGAACACATTATTATAATAAAAATCTTAGAAAATTTTCTAAATGTAAGTGAAAAGATTATATGTAATATTTTGAAAGTCATACTTGTTTTGAAAATAGTACCTTGTTAAAATTAGGGTAAAATATACTTTATTTTGGTTTAATTGAAAATCAATTTTATACAATATATTCTTATTAAGGCTTCCCCTTTCCAAACTCCTTACAAATATTTCACATTTTCTATTCATCAAAATCCACACTCTTTCTCAGCAGAAAATAAACAAGCATTTAAAATTAATAATAATAACAATAATAATAATGATAGCAACATTAGTAGAACAGTACATCTATGTAAAGTAGAGGAATTTTAATCCAGCAACATAGCTGCTCTGGCAATTGATCACAACCAAACATCTTCTAGGTCAGTATGACCCAGCAGGAATGCAAACCTTTATTCATAACTGCTCTATAAAATATATTTTGAAGTATTGTTATTTTTACATATTATGTATGTTTTAAAATGTTAAAATATAAAATTTATTTTTGTCTTGGATAAAGAAGCACTAAAAACAAATAGAACTCAAAGAATGGTTAATCATAGCAATTTCTCAGAAATTGAGCTGACAACTGAAATAAAATTAGATCCTTTTATGGGGTTTTCTTTATTTTTGGATATATTTGGAGATATATATATATATATATATATTTCAAGTTATCCCCTTTCTTAGTTTCCCCCCAGAAACCTGCTATCTCCCCCTGCTTCTGAGGGCTTTTTTATAGTAATACTTTAACTGTTATAATTCTAAATAAACAGAAAATACCCTAAAATTAGCTCTGAGTCTTTCAATATCATTTACTAGATCTATGTAGCAGGAAAACCTCACTAGTTTAAAAAAAAAACATGAACTAATAAAACATTGTTTGCATTTAGCTTGGAACAAGGGCAAGGAACTAAGACCAGGTTTTGTATCCTATTATACATTTGTTTTTATTTTATTAACATAAATAGCATTTAAAATTGAATTAACATGATCATGACATGCTATAAGCTTGTGGTCTTTGCTGATTATATGATTCTCCAAAGACAGAGTTCACAAAATGTAAAATAACACACTAATAATTTATGTAGATGCCTGGTGTTCCTGTGTTGACACAATACTGTTTCATTAGACAGAACTATTATCTGCTTTGCCCTTTCCCTGACCCTCAAGTTTATCTCAATTTGTTTTAGATTTTGACATAGAGAAATGCAAATACTGCAGTGTTGAAACACCAGGCTATGGACAGGACATGACTGTTTGCTTTCAATCTCCCGTCCAGGAAGCTTTGCACGACAGCCTGTGCGTTGATTTGCCACTGCGCTGAACTCCCAAGGCACTTGAGATTTTTGTGAATCATTCAGTCAATAATTTGCTATTTGTTTTATGTTATTTTACTCATTCTAATTCACATGTTTGTTTTCACATAAAATCACCTGGATCGTTTTAGTAGTTCAGGAAGTTTAGAGAGAGTAAGTATGATTAACTACAGTATAAGGTGAAGAACATAGTTCATGGCTAAAAGTCAATGATTGTTTCGGTCTAAAATAAAGAGTTCTTTTTTATAGTGTCATATGGGTAAGGCAAGGTTTCTGTTGCTAGTGTAATGAAACACTGTGACAAAAAGCAATATATTGATAATAAGGTTTTATTAGGCTTAACTTCCACAGCATAGTTTATCATCACAAAAAGTCAGGTCTTAAACTCAATTAGGGCAGGAACGTGAAGCCAGGAGCTGGCATAGAGGACAAGGGGGAGTTCTGCTTACTGGGTTGCTTTCCATGGCCCTTTCATCCTGATTTCCTATAGAATTCAGGACCAACTTCCCAGAGAATACACCACTCACATTGTGTTGGTCCCTCCCCCATCCATCAGTAATTAGAAAGATATCCTACAGGCTTGCCTACAGACTGATTTATGGAGGTATTTTCTTAATGGAGGTTTCCTCTCACCAGATAAATGTAGCTTGTGTTAAGTTGACATAAGACTATCAAGCACAATTTGTGGCAAAATACTTGAAAGCTTCATAACTCTTAAAATGAAATTCAATATAAAATTCGAACATACTACTATGTAAATTTATTTATTAACTTTCTGATTTTGTTTAGTTATGTCAAAAACATCTTCAATTAGATTTTTGGATTGTCCTTTGTATTCTAAATGTTCAGAAGCTTAGAGCAAGTTACATGATAATCATCAAGACTATATTTTCTAAATTACAAACTCATTACTTTTCAACATTTTCAGCTTATGTACATATATGAAAATGTTAATTATATATAGCATCCTGAGGTGTTTCTTTAGCACACATGATTATATTAATAGTGCATTATCAAGTATGATTCCATATTATATATGTATGACTTGATTATTACAGCTTCACACTCCAGTTGTAAACGATACAAGCAAGTTTTCCCATAGAGAAAGGTTATTAGTCATCAGGACAATTCTGTTCTGCACATCATATCTCATTACATGCACTCTAATAACAAAATTAGTACCTAAAACATTTTTAAGGAGGCAAAACTTATCGTTTGTGTTGTTATTTAAAATGTCAAACACAAAACCAATGCTGACTGGAAACTCAGATGGACATACAATAGACTATTTAAATGCTACTCCTTCACTTGCATTCTCTATATAATAAATCATTTGCATTGCTTCATATATCTGTAACTGTTCTATCAAAAAGGTTTCTCACTTATGTAATGTATAAAATGTTTATACAACTGCGTAGGAAATGTAAGCGCCCTACCCACTTTCTCTTCTACAGTACACAGAAAATGCAGGAGTGAAGAATGACAACCTCTTGAAAAAAAGATATAAATTCACCAAATCAAATGACTTCCAAAGCAATATATATATATATATATACATATATATATTATATGTTCTGTATGTATGCAGATATGTATATGTCTACATATACATATGTATCTACACACACACACATATATATACACACACACATATATACACACACATATATATGTATACATATACATACATATATATATATATATATATATATATATATATATATCCCTTGGTTGCTTCCTGGAGTTGGAAAGTAAGCACATATTGCTGAAAACACCAAACACTTAAGACACAAAAGTCCGGTGATTTAAGAAGTACATGAAGTGGAATCTTCTCTCCTGTTAACTAGACTCTGGTACTATGGTACCAGAAAATATTATGTAGTCTCTCAAGAGAAGGAAGTAATTAACTATTGTCCTCAATAGAACACCTACAAACCAAAATTAAAAGCCTGTCATGGTATCCCCGAAGGTGAGATAAATAGCACTCATGTAAGTGTTAACCAAGAGGAGTACTGAAACTCTAGCCAGCTCTCCAGGGTTACTGTTGTGGTTTGAATGATAATGTTCCAATAAGTTCTTATATTTGAAGGTTTGGTCACCAAGAAGTGGTCCTACTTGAAAAGTAGAAAAAGTGGCATTATTGGTGAAAACATGTCACTAGGTGCGGGCTTTGAGTTTTTCAAAAGCCCCCAAGCGGCTCTCTCTTTTGGATACCCACAGATCCAGATGCAGAACTCTGTTACGTCTCTAGCATCATGTCTACCTCCATGATAATGTACTCAACCTCTAAACCTGTAATCAAGCCCCAAATGAATGCTTCCCTTCATAAGAGTTGTCATGATGCCTCTTTACAGAAATAACAGCCCTAATTAGGATAATTAGACAGTCCAGGAACTTTAGAAAAAAAATCTATTATTACTACATGACAGAGTAGCAGAATTCCTTACTACATTCTAATTTTTGTCCTTATACCAACAAATAATAGTTGCTATCACTCTTCATAGAAGAAGCTCTTCTTTTGATTTTTTTTTATTTAATTTATGTCCCAATTACTGCTCCCATTCCCAGTCCCCTGTCCAACAGTCCCTCTTTTCCTCTCTCCTCCCTTGTTCTCTGAGAGAATGTAGACACCCGTTGATATCCACCCACCCTCGTACATTAAGTCTTTGCAGGGCTAAGTGATTCTTCTCTCACTGAGACCAGATAAGACAGCTGAGTTGGGGGATTAGATTGCTCAGACAAGCAATGCTTTAGGGATAGTCTTTACTCCAAATTTTAGGGACCGTCATGAAGACCAAGCTGTGCATCTGCTACATATGTGTGGGTATTGGGAGGTGGGGTGGGGAACTAGATCTAGTCCATGTATGTTCTTTGATTGGTGGTTCAGTCTCTGAGAGGCCCCGAGGGTCCAGGTTAGTTGACTCTTGTTTTTCCTGTGGAGTTCCCATCCCCTCTTGGCCCTCAGTCCTTCCACTAACTCTTTTGTAAGAGACCCCAAGCTCCATCCAATGTTTGTATGTGGGTCTCTGCATCTATCTGAGTCAGTTGCTGCTTCTCAGAGGACAGCCATGCTATGCCCTTGTCTGTAAGCATAACAGAGTACCATTAGCAGTGTCAGGTATTGCTGCTTCTCCAAGGGATTGGTCATTATTTGGCATGGTTATTGTTTGGCCTTCCCTCAGTCTCTGCCTCCATTCCCTGTATTTGCATTTCTTGGAGGTGAGACAAATTTTGGCTAGGTTGCACCAAAAAGAACATGTATGGTATGTATTCAGTGAATATTAGCCAAAAAATACAGGATACCCTTGCTGTATTCCAAAGACACAAAGAAGCTAAACAAGAAGAAAGGCCCAAGTGAGGATGCTTGAATGCCACTCAGAAGGGAGAATAAAATAGTTGTAAGAGGGAGGGAGGGAACTAGATTGGAGAGGGGATGGAAGGAAAATGGGGAGGATTCAAGATCAGATGTGATGGGCAGATGGCTAGACAGCCGTGAGAATGAATAGAAGTTGCAGCAGGCAGGGTTTAGCATCTTGATGACATGCCAGAGACCTGGGATAATAGAGGCTCCCAAGAATCTATGAGAGTGACTTTAGCTGATACTCAAAGCATTGGAGATATGGAACCTAAAGAGGTCACATCCTGTAGCCAGGCTGGAACCCCAGTGGAACATTAGGGACAACAATCCACCCAAAAAATTCTTGACCCAAAAAGCTCCTCCTTACAAAAAAAAAGACAATCACAGAAAATCAGAACTGGGCAGAATGCAGAGATCAATGTGTCATGACGAGTTCAGCTATAATGGATATATTTATATCCCAGGTCCCCAGTCTATATCTCGAGGAACATAATTGAAGGGAAGAGGAACCAGGGGACCAGGAAGACTGCAATGATCCAATATCTCCTAGAAATGGCTGTGTAAGCAAGAGTAGAACAATGGCTGTGTTAACAGATACATAAATGTGAAAGGGAGATTTGGCGGGAAGCAGTCTCAGTGTTAATAATGACTGGAGAGAGGTTAATGATAAACATCTCCAAAAGATGAGTCTTCTTAGTGATTGTTCAATGCATACTGGTCAACCCCATAGTAACACACACACAAACACACACACACACACACACACACACACACACGCACACACACACACAAACACACAAACACACACGCACAGGCACACACACACACGCACAAACACACAAACACACAAACACGCACACACACACACGCACACACACACAAACACACACACACACACACACACACACACACACACACACATACAGACTTAACAAATCCAAAAATAAAAGAAAAAGAAAACAGATTTGGAAAAAATAAAAAAAAATTAAACTTTCTGGAATAAGAAATAAGCAGATATAATCCAGAGATTATAAAATATTTATAAAAATTGAGTTATAAAAATGAGAAGACTGACAGTATGAAAGATTCACATCTCTTCTGCATATTTGATATTTTTTGCATGAGCTGTGTAACAAAAAATACTTAAATTTGAAGCAATAACATGTGAATTGGAGGGAAAGTATTTAAGAGTTAAACAGTGAATTATGGTCACATGATCAAGAAGAACTACAAAAATTCCAGCTGAAAATGCGCATGGAATAAGTTATAAGAAGAGCACTAATGCCAGTATGTGAAAAATAAACATGAAAAGAGCTAATTATTACCTAGACACATTTCTTAAAATTTTAGTTACAAACTTGATGAATATTGAGTCTATTAGAAACAAACAAAATAAAAATGTTCAGAACCTAGGGAGATGATGAACAATTTGCCTATAAAGGTCAAAAAAATTGAATCTAAAGGGAAATTTCTGAATTAGTACAATTCAAGATGGAAAGATGTTTGAACTGGTTAAGTGTTTCACAGACAGAAAAAAATCACCTGAATTTAATCTCTAGAACTCATGTAACAAGTGAGGCATGGTGACATGGGATTATACTCACCTTAGTAGAGAGGTCTAAAAATAATTATCTCTAGGGATTATAGCCCAGCCAAAATAATCTGACTTCCAAAGAAATTAAAGAACCCAACTCAAAAACAAAACATAAAAACAAACAAAAAACTAAAACATGAATAGATCTTTTGACATAACCTGCCCAAGGCTCTCATTTCTGACCTTCATACTCATGAACACATTCTTATATTCACATACATTTATCATGTATAAAATTAAATGTCAACTTAATGTGATGTGGACAAATAACATAAAAAAATAAAATAATAATTGTTAAAAACATACATGTAGAAAATGAGCAAATCATGGTTTTTTCTTTTAAATTTTCACTCGTTAGCGTACAACATTGATTTTATTACCTACTTATTCTTCCCCATCTTGTTGCCTGCGAGTAAAAAGACCATAAAAACTGTGTTTTGTCATACAAGAAAAATTCTTATTACTTGGCATATGGAATTCCAAAATGTAACATAAATGCAAAGTAGCACAATTAAATGATTGATAAAGGGTTTCATCATATCCATTTGTAAAGCATGAAATATAATAAATTTAAGCATGTTTCTCATTTCAAATAAATTAGAGGAGGTGATTTTACACTTATGATTACAGTCACTCAGAAAGCCCTCTCCTCACCTTCAGTTGTAATCACATGATCTTATTTCCAGTTCTGCTCAAGACTATGGAAGAGATCTCTTCTTCCTCCATGTCCACATTTCTAGGGGTTTACAGAGATCCTTATGACACACACCCTCCTGTGGACCCTCTGGGCTTCCCCATTTTAGGTTATCCCCATTCCTTTGTGTCTGTTCTCAATACCTAGAAACATGTTCTGCTTGGTACCCTCACTGACCACAACTGGCAGAATTACAGAAAATTTTAAACCAGGCAACCCACAGTTACCACACTCTTCTAAGAACCAGAAAAGGTGACAAAACAAACAAGAAAAGGAACATCAACTTTAAAAACACAGTCCCAGATACCTGAATCAACAGTCACAATCATCCCAAATATGTTTCTACTACAGCCTATCAACCATACTATACTAAGCTCAGTAGAGCAAGTTCTACAAACCCTTTGATCTGCAATATGAACCTTCTCATAGATCAGGGCTTTGCTCCATCACCTTCTCCAGAGAAACATTCTCTTACAGTCAGAATTAACACATTCAGAGATCCACAACTGGACAATGTGAGCAACTTTTGAGTTCTCAATCCAAAATGGGATATTTGACTCATGTCTCTTTTCTCAGAGCTCACAGAACACTGTGGAAGTCCAGGAGGAAAAACTGAAGTAAAAAAATGGAGAATACAAGAAACAAGATGCTGTAGCAACAGTAGGAGCAACACTGAAATGAATTCACATAGACTGTGGGAATGTTGCAATTCCTCAACAGAAGAAGTCTCAGTGCTGAGAGGAGAAGTAGACACAAGCCCCCTTCAATAACACAGAAGCTGTCTTCAATTGATAATCACAAAGAAATGAATAATTAGTTCTCTCCAGTGTAGTCTCCCTGAAGACATAAACCATTCTTGAGGACAGACTCCATGCCCAGCAATCAAAGGTCAACACAAAATTATCTCAATGGCACCCTTAGAAGTTCTTTGTCTCCTAATGTTTTGTCAGCGTTTTTGTTGTTTTGTTTTCGTTTTGTTTGTCTTTTCTAAAAGTCCTTCGCATAGATAGTATGGCTTCCAGTTTTGTGCTTTTATGGAATTTCTATGTGTATGAACGTGTGTGTCTTTGAATCTATATAGGTTGATCTTGTTTTTGGTTGGAGTCTCTTTCTTCTGCATGTTTTATTTTATTTCTTTTATTTGTTTGTTTATTTTGGCTTTTATTTTATTTTTATTTACTAGATGCCTTTGTTTCTAAAGAGAAAGAGAAAAAGGTTGGAGATTCAGCTTGGAAGGGAAATGGTGAATATCTCAGGGGGGTTGAGCATAGGTTACTGTATCAGACTATATAATATGAAAAAAATCTATTTTCAATGAAAGTAGAACAAAAAAGGAATAAAAAGATATACAGAAAAGTAAGTCGTATGTTTGTGTGTGTGTGTATGTGTGTTTTATAAATGCACACAAAAGGACTTTGAATAAAATTGTTGATAAACAAATAAACAAATCAGTGGTATATCTCCAGTAAACAGATTTTAGCCGATCATTACAAAATCAAATCTATATTTGTATATGAAATAGTGGTATATGCTGTTTTTAAAGATTAAATACAAAATTTGAACTTTCACCCTCATAACTCACAGAGTTGAGACTATACACCATCAATTCCCAATTCATTATGAGAATTTTCATCAAAGTAAGAATAGAATGACAAGCTCTTAATTCCATCCAAAGCATCTATTAAAACCTAACATTATACATCATCTGCAAATGGGAGACTCTAGACAGTTCCATTAAAGAGCCATAATCACTGGTTTCAATAGAGGCTTAGTAGAAAACGTACTTTGTAATGTGTAGCTTAAATAGGACTGTGCTCTGAATTAGATATTATTAGTTTTTTCATTCACACCTACTTGGATTTACATTATTGTGACATACATGTGTGCATTTCACACAAAAATGAAAATTAAATGAGTGTGAATAAAAATGATAGGGTACTCAATATAACAACCTCAATATTTACTAAAATGGGGACTGCTTTTATTTCTGTGCTGATATGCATTACGGTAGATTGGAATTCTATTCAAATAAACTTTTTGTTGAATTCACTTACATCATTGGAATCAATGCTACTTCCTCAACTTGTCAAGGTTATTGTGTAGTTTAGCATCATAACTCCAAATTTAAGCCATAAATTGTCATATGTGATTTATTTTTACTTGAAACAACCACTGAGAAGAGTCATACGTTCATGAACATCAGGTAAGTTTCTGTTGTAAGATAGAATTCAGACCAGCTAGCTAATATTCAGAAAAGGGTAGGTTAATTTTAGTGTAACACAGCCTAATATGAGAATAATCAGATAAAATGAAATAAGCTAAAAGGGTAGATATGAATATAAGTTTATAGAAACACCTATGAAATTAGAAATTGTTATTTCTGTATCTTGTAATATTTTACACACCACTAGGTATTCATTTAAGAAACGGGCTGCTACCTTTAGCCCTTACACGACTCATATCAGGATTTTAATCTTTCTAAGTTTAGTTTGTTCCTTTAAATTGCTATATGAAATATCAGAAGGCCCAGTCTATTTTTTTCTTTGCTTTTCCCTGTCTCCTTAAATGGCAAAAACAATGAGACATTTTTCATGATTTACTCATTCAGAAGTCATTAGAAAAGAATTATCTTTTCTTCATTCGTCTACTGAGGGAGTGAGCCTTAGATTAGTTGGAAAAGTGGTTGCCATGCAAACATGAGATTTGAGTCAGTTCTCTAACACTTTTGTAAAAGGCCTGGGTCAGGGGCATGGTCTTCTAAATTCAGCACTGAGGTGGCAGAAGTAGGGTTCTCTCAGTAAACTTAACTAATTTAGGAGTTCTAGACCCAAGTGAAATACCCTATCTACAAAAAATAATAAAACATGAAATATCTGAGATTGTCATCTCTGCTTTAAACACTATCATATTCAATCTCTACCATACCATACCTAGCAAACTTATTCATTTGGTTTCACTTTTAAAATGCAGCTATAATTCAAAGATAAAATCAAACAGTAAAAGAGATCAACTTAAAACATTTCCAGGCTGAAACAACTCAACTATTTCCTACCACACTTTATACCAATAAAATTCATCAGAGAATAAGCAGAAATGTATAAATAAATATAAAATTAGGAAATATATTGGATAATTTCCTATATTTGACATTTTTCTCTCTGAAGTCTTTAATACTTTTGTTTTCTTTTCATCATTTAGGCATCAGTCATCCTCCTTCTCTCCTGAGGATTTTTCACATTGTACTACTTTAGACCTCATTAATTGACTTTAACTTTTCTATAACATTTTTCAGGATCTAAAGGGACATTAATTTTTTATAGTTGCTGCATCTTACTTGTTATCCATCACACATAAGGCTTTAATGAACAGATTCCTTCAGTTTGCTTGTTACATCTGTATTCATTTCAATTTGCTTAGAACTGCAAAATTACATTTTACTAAGGTGGAAAGTAGAATTCTTTATCAGAAAATGTATGACAACATGCCACTGATCTACCAGCTTACTTTTTTCTCTACACAAGAGTTCTTAGAAAATAGTAACTTCCTCAGAAAAGGTAGTAAGTTAAGAAGAGAAATGTAGACTCCATGTCTCCTGTTAGGCATCTTGGCTAAGGTCAACTGCATTGACTCCTGGGATCCTCTCTCATCCCAGGTCTTTCAGACTTCTTAGAGATTCCTGCCAGGCCCCATCTCCTGTTTCAAATCATTCTCCTGGACCTCTGGGCTTCTCTTTAATCTCTCCCTACACCTGACCCTGCCCTCTTATTCCCCTCCCCTCCTCGGCCTTCTCCTATGCAGGACCCCTCATCCTTCTGCTTCATATGATTAATTTGTACATCCTTCTAAGTGATACTCAAGCATCCTTACTTGGGTCTTCCTTCCTGTTTAACTTCTTTGGCTCTGTGGTGCCATGGGTACTCTCCACTTTTTGGCTAACATCCACTTATCCGTGAGAATAAACCAATGCTTTTGAGTCTGGGTGACCTCACTCAGGATGATATTTTTAGTTCCATATTTGCCTACAAAATTCCTGCTGTCCTTTATTTTAATAGCTGAATAGTATTCCTTTGTATAAATTAACCATATTTCTGTATTCATTCTTTGATTGTGGGACACCTGGGTTGTATCCAGTTTCTGGCTATTACAAATAGAGCTGCTCTAAACATAACAGAGCAAGTATCCTTGTGCGAAAGTGGAGCATCTTTTGCACATATGCTCAGGATCTGAGGAACATGGATAGGTAGCAGTGTAACTTCTGAAACATTTAAAGATGATTTATGTGTACATGACCACAGGTTTTAGTGTAATTTATTTTATACTTATGGAGTTTGGGTTGAGTTTAGGATTTTTCCCCTGCTAGACCAGGGGTTGTCAAAATACCCCTCTATGAATAAGAAATAAAAAATATATGTGCCAGATAAAGTGCTCCGGCCAGTCCATGTTTGCTGCCTGGTTTGTGGCTCAGTCTCTGGGAGCTTTCTGGTGTCCAGGTTATTTGAGACTGCTCGTGTTCCTATGGGGTCAGCACCCTTTAGCTTCTTCAATCCTTCCAGTAATTCCCCTGCAGGGGTCCCCACTTTTAGTGGTTGAATATAAGTATCTGCATGTGTTTTAGTCAGCTACTGGTAGGGCCTCTTAGAGAATAGCCATGCTAGGTTCCTGTCTGTAAGAATATCATTGCTTCAGCAATATTGTCACACCTTGATGCCCATAGATGGATGTATGGCATTAAAAATCTATTTTCAATTAAAAAATGTTTTGAATGGCTCTAACAGGCCCAAGCATAGCAAACATTGCACTTTCAGGTCTGCCCCCACACACCCTTCCTTCTCCCTTGCTAAAACTTTATATTCCTCTATTAGGCACTTCCACATTCCTATGGCTAGCCAAGTTCTGTTCCCTTATTTGGGCACTTTCTTATGCCTGACTCATTCCTAAGACTGATCACCAATATCCAACTATCAAAATTTTCAGAAATAAAAATCCCAATTGGCCTATTCTGACTAATAAGTCCAGTTAAATTAGAACTGGACTATGCTAGCTCATTCTACTGCACTGTCCCTTCATGTGTCATAAAAGTAAAATCAGCTTTTCAAAAAGCAGCAGATTCACTAAAATTTTAAAAGTTTTCTACTCAAAACAAAACTCAGTATAAAGCTAGCAATTTTCATAGAAGCTCAGAAAGAGTATCTATGTTAAGCAACATTTCTTCCCTTGATATATCATGATATATTAGTGAATTCATATTAGTACTTGGCTCCATTTCTAAGTAGCATAGAAGGGCTAACTACTTCCAGCTCTTAGAACTGTATGACTCAGTCCACATATTTAATATTTCAGGTCTTCAATATTTTTTGTACAAAATGCAAGAGTATAAAAAAACCACATAGGTAGATGCAATAACAACCTAAGATCATAGTAATCAGTGGAGGAAGAATAAGTCTAAGTATTCCCACTGCTTTTCATTTTATTTTCTCATTTCCAACTGTTCAAATTTCAATATATTTACTGAAGGGAAAATAATTTAAAAATATATTATTACTTTGACATTTAGTAATCAGAAAAACTGTTTCTATATTTTAAACTAATTATATTGTAATTCATGTAGTGTTTACATATAAGTTACATAAATTCCATCATGACCTTATTCTGCAACTGACAGCCATTAATAAAAGTAAATTGGACAACTCAGAAAGGTGATATGTGGAATAAACTGGCAGCAAAAAATGAAATGTTGTTAAAGGTATTACAAGCACAAAGGAGAAATAGGTCATGGATAAGTTAATATTGGTAGAAAATGCTAAAAAATGGTCTACAACATATTTTCTCAGAAGCTTATTGTCTTATCATATAAGTATTTAACATGGAAAAGATAACTTTGAATTTTATAGTCAATATTACCTTAGGATGTCTTGAGGGTTTAAGTATGTGAGCTTATTTGTCTGTTGCCTCAGAGAAACTAGTCAATAATTATATACATTTTTTTTCATGAGATACACTTAAAAATCTATTCATTGATGCCTAATAAGGCCATCCTCTGCTACATATACACCTGGAGCCATGGGTCCTCCCATGTGTATTCTTTGGTTGGAGGTTTAGTCCCTAGGAGTCCCTGGGGTGGTTCTGGTGGGTTGCTATTGTTGTTCCTATGAGGTTGCAACCCCCTTCAGCTCCTTCTGTCCTTCCCCTAACTCCTCCATTGAGGTCTCTGTGCTCACTCCAATGGGTGTATTGGTAAAGCTCTGGCAGATCCTCTCAGGAGAGAGATATATCAGGCTCTTGTCAGCAAGCACTTCTTAGCATCAGCAATAGTCTAGGTTTGGTGGCTGAATATGGGATGGATCCTCAGGTAGGGTAGTCTCTGGATAGCCTTTTCTTCAGTCTCTGCTCCATTAACTTTCCCGGCAATTCCTTTAGACAGGAGTAATTCTGGGTTAAAATTTTTGAGATGGGTGAGTAGTCCCATCCCTCAATCAGGTTCTTTCTCCCCTTTATTTGGATATTTCAGCTAATGTCATCCCCGCTGGGGTTTGGGAACCTCTTGTTTTCCGTGCATCTGGGACTTTCTGATGGCTATACACAGTACCCCCTCCCCCATTGCTACACACCTCTATTCAATTTCTCTGTACATCTCTCCTGTCAGCAAGCATGTTTTGGCATCAGCTCAATATGAGGGGAGGCCATTGGTCCTGTGAAGGCTCTATAGCTGGGGGCCAACCTTTTTTTTGCTTCTTCTTGAGGCAGCTGAGGGGGAAAAACTTAGGTGAAGGGTAAGATTTTGTCTTATGACATATGGGGTAAGTCTTATGAGATATTTATGGTTGGTGTATAATAATAAAACATTTACTTAATAATAATAAAACCTTTATCTAATTCTAAGTTACTATGGTACTATAGCTGACCTGCCTTCTGTTTTCCTCTGAGGGCAGAAACTGCTGTTTCTGGCACTTAGCACTGCTTCCTCAAACACAGAGGATCAAGTAAATAGCCTAATAAAAGCGAACCTGTCATAGATTATATAATAATCTGAAGCCGGACATCTCAGGAAGACCACCTGATAGATATTAGGTTGTCCCATTATGGCTCCTGACACTCAAAGCACCAGTGTACAGGAATGTTAGGGCAGTGAGGTGAGGCAGAAGTGAGTCGACAGGTAGGTGGGGAGCACTCTCATAAAAGAAGGGGTGAAGGATAGGAGGTTTGAGGAGGAGAAACCGGGGTATACTATCTGAATGTAAATAAATAAAATAACCAATAAAAAATGTAAAAAAACAGCTGTTTAATTTAACTGTAGGCAATATTTCAGCAGTATTTCTGGAAGTATTTGTAAATTATTTACATGAATCCTTGTTTAATCATTTAAATTTTAAGACAAAATTGTATTGTGAAACAAGGATCCTTGACTTTGAATATAGCAAGAGTATTTGTCATTGGGAATGCAATATTACTAAAAAGAGAACATGTTAATGTTTTTGCAATCTTGCTGTCAATTAGACCCTATGTGAACCCTCATTGAAACATTATATGAATTAGAGTAATAATGCCCTTTTAAGAGTTTCTGGGACCAGTAATAGAAAAGATAATTTTTTGTATTTACTGTGCTGAATATCAGTATTTAAATACTGTAATTCTGCAATTTTAAAATTTATAATTGACATTAAATTTTATAAACTTTTCACTTTCAGTCTCAGCACTTGTTTTCAGATTGCATTTTTTTGATAATTCATTAAATAGTTAAATTTTCATAGAGTTTTTGTCAGTGAAAAAATTTACAGGGCCTGTCTTATTTATGGTCATGCCTACTATATGAGAAAGTGCTAGAGATAGGATTGATATTTGTATATGGCAGTTGATTTATTGGACTGTATGTTTTATGTACATAAGTAACAAAAGCTTAGAAAATGTCTGATTATTTTGTTGTTGTTACCTCTGCAAAAATGTTCCCTTCTCCTGTGTGTCAGCTGTTCAGGCTGGACTACAAACAAACAAACAAAGACATTGCAGTTCCTTAATTTGATTGATATATTTGGGGTGTTTCTTACTCTTGTGCACACTCCATTAGACCATAGGTTGCAAATGCTCATTTTTCCTCTATTGAAGATATGGCAATTTTCCAAGAGCCCTCACCTCCTGCTATTCTCATCTAAGGTCTATTACCACTTTTTCTTTAGGTTTAGCATGAAAGCTGATTTTGGTTACTTTTGAGCCTCTGAGAGTTTTTACCTGCTCTAGTAATTACTGTTAGCTCTGCCAATACCTCTTTAATTATTGAAGTCTTCTTGGAGATGAGATTGGAGAGGACTGTTCATTTCATAATATTTTAAGGGAGCTAGTAGGAATTTTCATTTACTTTGAAGACAAAATGGGAACATACTTGCTGGTGGATTAGATTTGAAATGTTAAAGTGAAAAGTAGAAGTTTAGTTTTAAAAATATTTTCTCCTGAGTAACAGTGGATTAGAGGTGCCATGTAGCAATATGATGAAAATGTAGTTGATGAACTTATACAGAAAGGATTCAAGGTTCTTCCTTGAACATTTTAGTTCTAAGAATCTTATAAAAATGCATGCTGAGTATATGATTGTGTCTCTTTTTAAATATTGAACTTAAAATAGGAAACATCCTCTTGAAAAAGGTGAGAATTGTAGAATTAGAACTACAGAGGTCTATAAAGAAAAGAAAACGTGGTTTAAGACAGGATGGTTATGCAATCATTTATGAAAATGTAGATTAGGCTTTAAATATGAACACAATGATAACTAGCTGAAACTTAATTTAATTAAAAATATTAAATTTATGCTAATAAGTTTAATATATTAATTTATATATTAATTTATATATTAATTTATATATTAATTTATATATTAATTATTATAATATAATTAATAAGCATAAATTTAATATTTTAATTAAATTATTTAAAAATTCATGGAAGACCTCAAGGACATATCTAACTCCTTTGCAATGGAAGAAGAAAAACTGTCACTCATATCAGTTAAGCCATTCTATGCTCTGGTAAATAAATCTCTGGAGAAGATTCATTCTTTCCTTTTGCCTCACTTTTTCCATCTCTCAGCAACCATTAGCTGCCTATAGATACTCATCTAAAGGTAAGGCTATTTGAGAGTTTTTCCTATCAATGTTTACATGTTAGTTGGCATTGTGGTTTTGCATCTTTTATTTAGGCAATCATATTTTTGAGAATTCATAGGTGTATTTCCATGTGTCTCACAGAAGATACTATATAGCATCAGACATTGTGATTCTCTGGCATTTATAATCTTCCCATCATCTCCTCTGAAATGTCTCTTGAGCCTTAGTGGTAGAGAGGATGCATTGTAGATTCATCAGTTGCTATTGAGTGTCTCATAGCCAGTTGTTCTCTTTCTTGGACCAGCTTCTTTATTTTCACAAAGGTCTCTGTCTGCTGAAAAAGAATCACATTTGATGAGAAGGGAGAGCCACATTTACTTGTGGGTACAAATGAGTATTTAGAATGCAGTGAAAAATTACACTGGTTCAGGAAAGTGCTAATAATAGACTATCATCTAGAGTCCATGTAGCAAGCATGAATCCCTTCTTCCTGAGTGGACATTAAGTTAAGTTAGGCAGCTGCTGTTTGCTTTCAAGATAAAAGAGACACTTGCATCATTCAGGATATTTTGAATTAGAATTAAGTTTCATTTATCCAATTTCAAATATCCAATTTGCCTACCTAAAAGGCATCATTTTTTTATTTTATTGAGTACTTTACTACATATTCTTCATAGTCATAGGGAATCCCCTAATATCAATGGATATTTCAGAAAGAACAATGGAAAAGTAAGAGCTCTACAGTACTAATTTTAGTTTCTTTAGTCTTGAAGTCATGTTTGAATTGTTACATGCTGTGGCTATTAAATTCAGATTATACTGAGGTTTTGAAACTGCTCCAAAGAATGTATCCTTTTTTCCTGGGCACTATCATATATAAGTATAAGACCACAGAGGTCAGTGCTAGCAGCAAACCACTGAACTGAGAACAGGACTCCATTGGGGGGAATTAGAGGAAGGATTGAAAGAGTTGAAGGGGCTTGCAACCCCAGAAGAACAACAATGCCAACCAACCAGAGCTTCCAGGGATGAAACCACTACCAAAAGGCTATACATGGACTGACCCAGGGCTCTAACTGCATATGTAGCAGAGAATAGCCTTGTTGGGGCACCAGTGGAAGGAGAAGCCTTGCTCCTGCCAAGGTTGGACCCCCAGTATAGGGAAATATGGGGGGACAGTAGTGGGATGGATGAGGTAATACCCGGATGTGGGAGAGGGAGGGGATGGGGGGTTATGGACAGGAAACTGGGAAAGGGAATAACATTTTAAATGTAAGTAAAGAAATATAGCTAAGAAAAATATCAGAAAAAAAAGAGTATAAACTACTGAGATTGTTTCAATAATAATCCACTGTTGGGTATCTCTCTTATGTGTGGTTTGTATTCTCAGTGAGGGTTCATTTGAGAAAATTAAATTTTCCTTTTTAAGCTGTTGTCAGTTGGAGAAGGCTTTCTGATTGGGGATGGGATATTGCGTCCATTTCCCAATGTTATTGGTGGGAATCCATATTGATTGCATCTATGAAGACCTCCGTGAGTTCATATGTACCTCTATCCTGTTGTGTTAGATGTTGTTGTACTATTGGTGTCTTCTATCACCACTCTCTCCTAAAATGGGTCTGCCCCTTTTCCACAGAGTTTCCTAAATGTTGAAGGCAGATATGTGATGTAAAAATCTCATTTAAGACTGGAGATTTCAAGTTCTTTCTAACATTTTGCACATTTTATGGTTATGGGTCTTTATTTGGTGTACTCTACTGTAGGTGTAAACGTTTCTGATGGTGGCTGAACTAGACTCTGACCTATGGCTGTAGCAGAATGTCGTTAGAAAGAACTTTCCTATGCCAATGATTTAAAGCCGTGTGCTACTTACTTTTATCAGAGAAAATGTATCTTGTTTTACGTTGAAGTATTTAATGCATTTTTAGATTAGTTTGGGGCAGAATGATAAGTATGTGTCAATCAATTCACATTTCTCTACTTGCAGCAATCAAGTTCGACCAGCACAATTCATTGAAGATAAGCTTTTCCCCAACTGTGTGTTTCTGGATTTTTATCAAAAAATGTATGTGGTCTTATTCCGGGGTCATAAATTCAACTTCAATGTCTCTTTTTATGCCAATACTATGATGCATTTATTTCTGTACCAGTGTAGTACAATTTAATATTAGAGATGGTAACATTGCTGACTATTATTATTATTATTATTATTATTTTATTATTCAGGATTATTTTAGCTATCCTGTTTTCTCTTTGTTTGGAGAAGTTGTCTTCCCACCTCTGTGTGTGTGTGTGTATGTGTCTGTGTGTTTGTGTGTGTGTGTGTGTGTGTGTGTCTATTTTCCTGTCTGTGTCTGTGTATATGTCTGTGTGTTACTGAATGATTCTAAACATAATAACTTTGAAGAATTGTTTTTAAATTTTCTTGGGATCATGTTGAAGTGTAAATTATTTTTGGTAGAATGATCATTTTCATTATATTAGTCCTACCAATCCTTAACATGGGAAATATCTCATCCTGATTTTTTTTCAATTTCTTTCTTCATTGTCAGAAATTTTGTATTATACAAGTTTTCACTTGCTTTGTTAAAGTTACCTCAAGATATATATTTTTCATAATAATATCCAAGGAGCTTTATTTTTTCTTTTTCTTTTCTGTTTTCTTATTTTTCGGATGGGTATTTGTTTGTTTGTTTGATTGGTTGATTATTTTGTTTTATTTTCTTTGTTTACTTTTTGAGACAGCATTTCTCTGTGTAGATGGCTCTTCATGAAATTCCTCTGTATATTTGGCTGGACTCAAACTCAGAGATTTAACTACTTCTTCCTCCTGAGTGCTTGGATAAAATGTCTATGCCAGCATCACCCAATCCAATCTAGTTTTCCCTTATTTCTTTCTCAGTAGATTAGTAATTTGTTTACTGAAGGACTACTGATTTTTACATATCAATTTTGTATCCTACTACCATGGTAAAAGTGTTTCATAACTGTATGACTTTCATAGTAGAATTTTTAATGTCACATAATTGCTATTATATCATAGCAAATGAAGATTCTTTGATTCCTTCATTTCCAATTTGTATACTCTTGATCTGAGTTATTGCTCTAGCTAAGACTTCAAATACTACACATTATAGGTATTGAGGGAGTTAACCTGCTTTGTTCCTGATTTTAATAGAACTGATGTGAATTTCTCTCCATTTAAGTTGATGATGGCTATGGGTTTGCTACAAACTGTAGTTATTATGTTGAGACATGCCCATTATTTCTCTAATTTCTCTAGGATTTTTGCCATGAATATGTAGATTTTTATTAAAGTTTTTTCTGTATCTGATGAAATGAAGATGTAGTTTGCTTTGTTTTGTTTTTCCTGTCTTTCAGGTTATTTATGTGGTAGATTATATTTATTGATTTAGATATCTTAACCAATTCTGGAAACTCAGAAACATACTTGCAATCAAAACAACCCTGAGATTTCACCTCACACCAGTGAGAATGGCTAAGATCAAAAACTCAGGTGACAGCAGATGCTGGCGAGGATGTGGAGAAAGAGGAACACTCCTCCATTGTTGGTGGGATTGCAGACTGGTAAAACCATTCTGGAAATCAGTCTGGAGATTCCTCAGAAAATTGGACATTGAACTGCCTGAGGATCCAGCTATACCTCTCTTGGGCATATACCCAAAAGATGCTTCAACATATAAAAGAGACACGTGCTCCACTATGTTCATCGCAGCCTTATTTATAATAGCCAGAAACTGGAAAGAACCCAGATGCCCTTCAACAGAGGAATGGATACAGAAAATGTGGTACATCTACACAATGGAATATTACTCCGCTATCAAAAACAACGAGTTTATGAAATTCGTAGGCAAATGGTTGGAACTGGAAAATATCATCCTGAGTGAGCTAACCCAATCACAGAAAGACATACATGGTATGCACTCATTGATAAGTGGCTATTAGCCCAAATGCTTGAATTACCCTAGATCCCTAGAACAAACGAAACTCAAGACGGATGATCAAAATGTGAATGCTTCACTCCTTCTTTAAATGAGGAAAAAGAATACCCTTGGCAGGGAAGGGAGAGGCAAAGATTAAAACAGAGACTGAAGGAACACCCATTCAGAGTCTGCCCCACATGTGGCCCATACATATACAGCCACCCAATTAGACAAGATGGATGAAGCAAAGAAGTGCAGGCTGACAGGAGCCGGATGTAGATCGCTCCTGAGAGACACAGCCAGAATACAGCAAATACAGAGGCGAATGCCAGCAGCAAACCACTGAACTGAGAATAGGACCCCCATTGAAGGAATCAGAGAAAGAACTGGAAGAGCTTGATGGGGCTCGAGACCCCAAAAGTACAACAATGCTAAGCAACCAGAGCTTCCAGGGACTAAGCCACTACCTAAAGACTATACATGGACTGACCCTGGACTCTGACCCCATAGGTAGCAATGAATATCCTAGTAAGAGCACCAGTGGAAGGGGAAGCCCTGGGTCCTGCTAAGACTGAACCCCCAGTGAACTAGTCTATGGGGGGAGGGCGGCAATGGGGGGAGGGTTGGGAGGGGAACACCCATAAGGAAGGGGAGGGGGGAGGGGGATGTTTGCCCGGAAACCGGGAAAGGGAATAACACTTGAAATGTATATAAGAAATACTCAAGTTAATAAAAAAAATAAAAAATAAATAAAAATAAAAAAAAAAGAAACATACTTGCAGGAGAAAAACTGCAAGATCGTCACATTTAGGGATTATTTTCCAGCAATGTGGATTTTGATGGATTAGGACTTCGTTTTCCTCTTTGAAAGTGGTACTTTTTACATCCTGAATTTTATGGCCTGAATGATACTCCATCATGGCATCAGTTATATTAAGGTCTGAGACTGTACTAAGGTCCCGAGAACCATTATCTATAAGTTTAAGGGAACCAGTGAAGGAAGTTCTAGAAGGTAAGTTATAGCACTGAGCATCTACATTTTTTAAAAAAATCAATAAAAACACCAACAATGACGACGACGACAACAACAAGAGCAACAACAAGAACAAAAAACAATAAGAACGTCTGGAGGGATCAAATACTAGTAACAGCACACCTGAAAAATCTTAAAAGAAAATAAGAAATCATTCTGAAAATGGATTAGATAGAGAATAAATGCCAAACTCAAGGCCAAAAAATAAATAAAATAAAATAAAATAAATCAACCAGCAAACAATAAAACCTATCAGTGAAATAGTTAGTGATTTGGTCCAATCAGTATGCTTAACAATTTCCTAGCCAAATTATTTATGAATGAAGAAAAGGTCCAAGCTAATAAAATATGAGATAAAAGAGAGGCACAACTACATACATATATAGGTAATCATAATAACATATTTTAAAAACAAGTACTACCCAAAATTAGAAAATCTAAAATAAGTAGGTAATATTCCTAATACACACTACCTACTAAATTAAATCAAGATCAAGTATTCAGTTTTAACAGACCTATAACCCATTGAAACAGAAATTTTAATTAAAAAAATCTCCCACTCTGAAAAAAGTTCAGAATTCTACCAGACTGTGAAAGAAGAGTTAATGCCTATCATCCTCAAATTATCCTACAAAGAGGAACAGAAGGAACACTGATCAATTTCTTGTATGAAATCACAGTTATCATGATATCTAAACTATGTAAAGACAAGCAAAACAAAGGATATACAGACCAAAATCCCTTATGATAATCGAAGCAAAATTTCTCAGTAGAACACTTGTAGAATCAATTGAAAAACATGTCAAAAAGATCATGGTTGATGTTCAAACAGGCATCATCCCAGAGATGCAGGGAGAGTTCAACATATGTTTATCAATAAACACAGTCTAGGACTGTCTGGCTTTTAGAGTTTCCATTGAGATATCAGGTGTTATAGGCTAGTCATTATATCTTACATGGGTTTCTACTTTGTATCATTTAGCATTCTTTTTTATTTGGTTCTGTATGTTTAGTGGTTAGATTATTATCTGCCCAGGGGGCTTTATTTTTCTGGTCATGTCTCTTTTGTGTATTTTATACTTCTTTTACCTTAATAGGCGCCTCCTGTTTTAGATTAGAGAAATTATCTTCTAAGATTTAGTGGAAAGTATGTTGTATGCCTTTGATTTGGAGTTTCCCTTCCCTTAGTCTTACTCTTCCTAGATTTTGACTTTTTGTAGAGCCCTAGGATTTCTGTATGTTTTATGCCCAGAGCACTTTAGATTTAACATTTTCTTTGACTGAGATATCCACTTATTCTATCCTGTCTTTAATGCCTGAGATTCTCTCTTCCTTGCCTTGTATTTTGTATATGATGCTTGCCCATGAGTTCTCTGTTCTGCTTTTAACTCAGAATTGTCCCTATCTAAAGGAAATGCAGGGACAACAATGGAGCAGAGGCTGAAGGAAAGACCATCCAGAGACTGTCCCACCATATGATCCACTCCATCGGCAGACACCAAACCCAATTGTATTGTTGATGCCAAAATGTGGTGTTTAGATAGGAGCATGGTATGGCTATCCATAGAGAAGTTCTGCCAGCACCTGATTAAGACAGATACAGAAACTCACTCCCAACCATTAGACCGAGCCTGGAGACACCAGTGGAATAGTTAGGCTAAAGGAGCTGAAGTGGATTGAAACCCCATTGGAAGAACAACAATATTAATTAACTGAACCACTCAGAGCTCCTGGGGACTAAACCACCAACTGAAGAGTACACATGGAGGGACCCATAGCTCCAGCTGCATATATAGCAGAGGATTGCCTTATCTGGTATCAATGGGAATGGAGGTGCTTTATCCTACGGAGGCTTGATGCTGCAGAGAAGGGCAATGCTAGAGTGGTGAGGCATGAGTGGATGGATGGGTGGAGAAACACCCTCTTAGAGGCAAAGGGACAGGGAATGTGGTGGTAGGTTGATGGTGGAGAGATCTGGAAGGGGGATAACATTTCGAATGTAAACAAATAACATCATTAAATAAAAAATAATGTTTCATTTTCAAATTTTCCTCCATTTTATAGCTTTTCTTCCAATGTTTGTTTGGTTTTTATAGATTTCTTTAAATGAGTTATTAATTCTTTTCTTTAAGGATTCCTATCACATAAATAAAGGCTATTTTCAGATTTTTATATGTCTTTCAACTACGTTATATTTCTCAGAGCCTGCTGTTGTCAAGTTACTGGGTTTTGGTAGAAACAAGTTTCCTGGCTGTTATTAATTGTGGCATTTATCCATGTGTGTTTGGAAAGTACTGGTATCTGGTCTTGTCTTTGTTGGGTGGGTATTTTATACCTTGTTTTTTGTTTTGTTTTGTTTTTTGCCTGGTTTTGTTCTTAAAAGATTATGATATTTTACAAAAATTATTCTGGGATTCTGATGACTTTGGCCGTTGAATGTTCCGGGTAATATGCATTTCGAGATATTGGGAAGCTAATACCTAAAAATGAGCTAAGAGTTAGATATTGGACTTGGTGAGGCCCTGAGAAAGTCCCACCGGAGAGAGGAAAGTGGAATGTTGTTCTAGAATATAACTAATCCCCATTTGAATTAAGGTATAGACTTACAGAGCTAGGATGAAACTGGTGGCTTGGGTTTGCAAGAGTAGAAGAAGAATGAAGATCTTCTCCTCAACTACCTGTTTCACTGGAAGGCTTGGCTGTTGTTTTACCAAGGAATGCCTGTGAGACTTGGGGACTGAGATATTAAGATGAATGGGGAGGAGAATTGAAAGTCTGCAGGATCTGATGGAGAAGGTGGATACTGCAGCAAGGTGTCTGTTGAGGAGATGAGGGTGGGACTGCTCCCTGTTGCATGCAGTTTTATATACAACTCCACAATCTGGCTAGGGACCAGCCTCCACAGACTTGCCCATCCCTAGCGCTAGCTCTAAGACACTGTCTGTCTTGCTCTGGTTCACTAGGCTATGTTGAAATCAGTTTAACCTGAAAAGCCAGGAGCTGTACATTTCTCAGGCCATCTACCCTGTGGCTAGTCTATGGAACACCAACTACTTGCTCTGATCTTACTCAGCTTCCCTTAGCCCCATGAATGAAAACACTAGAGACTTATATTATACCAGCCAGATTTATAACAGTAAATCTCCATCCCCCAAATGCCCATGCATGAACATACATCTCAGTTAATATAAATAAAAGCTGCATGCATAGACTGGGCAAATATATCCCACAGTACTTTACTGCTCAGTTATGGGTTTGTTGTATCTTCAACTTCTTCTTCCTCCATTTTCTTCTCCCTCCCTTCTCCATCTCTTCTCTCTTCTTTCTCCTTCTCCCCCTTCTCCAAAGCTTTCAGTTCCATCGTTTCCTTCCATTGTCCAATCACAGGCTCTAGACTTTGATTTTACCTGACGTCACCTGAATACATGATCTTTGTCTTTTGGGGGCACTCTTCTCAAGGGAGCAGAAAATACAAACAGCAATTCTCAACAATCCATGGCTAGCATGGCCTACAGGTTCTAGAGAATTCCTACTGGAATTGGGTGCAGGAATAAAGCAATGAGTCTGGGGAAGGAAGTGTGTAAGAGAAAGTCTGAGTGATCCACTGGAGATAAGAACAGAGAAGGAGAAAATTGATTTAACTGTTCTCTGTGGTATAATAGGAGCAATCTGTAAGGGCAACTACACAGAAAATACATGATTTTGATTCTAATGAAATAGAAACAATATTTGTCATAAATTAATTTTCTAAACATTTATAAACTTTAGTATTTCAAATATATATTTTCAAAATATGCTAAAATATATATTGATTTTTTTAGATGATAGAAGATGGTGAGACATACTTTGAAACTAATCACTTTTACAGAATTTATATAAAAATTATTTCACTTCTCTACAAAGCTCCTTATAAGTTAACTTATAAAGTGTACATGTGTCTATAAATTTATATTTTCAGAAAGTAAATCCTAAAACTTACTTATCAGTTTATGTCATCTGAGTTTGTTCGAATTGCATTTCTGTTTAATAGAACTGATTTTTTATTTAGTTCATATATGCACTTTTCATTTAGTATATATAAGCAATCTCTATATTTCCTGTCAGTTTTTCAAGTATTTTAAAATCTAATTACTGACAAAGGGAAATTACTATTAAAACAACAACTAGAAAATGCTATATGTTTTGAGAATCTCTAGGAAATAAGTAAATTGGAATATGTAATAAAAATAAAAACAACACAAGAGAAGAAAAACCGTTATGTTTTTAAGTCAGTTAACATCAATGGTGCTCACTCACTGCTGACCATATACACACAAATCCTCTCGATTGGGAAATAAAGGAAATAAAGGAAATATGAAATAATATTGTAAACTGACACTCCAATGACAGAAACCAAATTAACATAAGTTACACTAGACTCAGAAAAAACATCAATAGGAATGTCTATTCCATATTTATTTTTATTCACTGCATCAGATCAGGTCCAAAAACTAGCTTTGAGTAGTGGGGAATTACATAAGAAACTTCACTAAAATGTGAGAACTTGCTCATATTGATATGAATAAGAACAATTATAAAATATACCAAGCTAAGCCTTAGTAGGTATGTAGTAGGACCAGAAAACAGATGAGGTTCTAAACCATAGTCCATTTGAGATGTTATTAGAAAAGCAATTTATTAACTTAAAAAAAACATTAGATTCAAAATTTAAAAGAAGAGTTGATTGTTAAAACACTCAAGGATGGAATTCATATCCAAAATGAAAAAGTCTCTAAGTAGAACATTGATCACATGAAAAACAAATAATCTCCCTCCGTCCCACCCTCCCTCCCTTTCACTACCTCTCTCTCTCTCTCTCTCTCTCTCTCTCTCTCTCTCTCTCTCTCTCTCTCTCTCACACACACACACACACACACACACACACACACACACAGAGAGAGAGAGAGAGAGAGAGAGACAGAGACAGAGAGACAAAGAAAGACAGGGACAGCGAGGGAGACAGAGAGAGACAGAGAGAGAGATGAGAGAGAGGTTAGATTTAGATTTAGATTTGTATATAATTCAAGAGTTTAACAAACACAACTTTTAATATGTGTATGTGTGTACGTGTAAATGTTTGTGGTTTTCCATATCAATTGGTGCATTTGCAATTACATGCCTGAGCATATAGAGGACAGAAGTTGCCATCTGGTATTACTTTTTTTTTCACCTTTATTAAATTGGGTATTTCTTATTTACATTTCAAATGTTATTCCCTTTCCTGGTTTCCAGGTCAACATCTGCCTAGCCCCTCCCCCTCCCTTTTTATGGGTGTTCCCCTCCCCATCCTCCCCCCATTACTGGCCTCCCACCAACAATCCTGTTCACTGGGGGTCCAGCCTTGGCAGGGAAAAGGGCTTTCCCTTCCACTGGTGCCCCTACTAGGCTATTCATTGCTAGCTATGAATTTGGAGCCCAGGGTCAGTCCTTGGGTAGTGTCTTGGTCCCTGAAAGCTCTGATTGGTTGGCATTGTTGTTCATATGGGGTCTCAAGCCCCTTTGGCTCTTTCAGTACTTTCTCTGATTCCTTGAACACAGTTCCCATTCTCAGTTCAGTGGTTTCTTGCTGGCATTCGCCTATGTATATGCCTTATTCTGACTGTGTCTCAGGAGAGATCTACATCCGGTTGCTGTTGGCCTGCACTTCTTTGCTTCATCCATCTTATCCAGTTTGATGGCTGTATATGTATGGGCCACATGTGGGGCAGGCACCGAGATTGTTGGTGGGAAGGTGGTAATGGGGGGAGGATGGGGAGGGGAAGCCCATATAGAAGGGGAGGGGGAGGGGCTAGGGGGATGTTGGCCTGGAAACCGGGAAGGGGAATAACAATCGAAATGTAAATAAGAAATACCCAAGTTAATAAAGATAAAAAAAAGAAAGAAAAGAAATCTGAATAAAAGAAATCTGTATCTGAAAAAAAAAGGAATATGTACCACTAATTTTAATGGATAATAATGCATAAATCCGATCATGGCATGGTAGTACATGCCTGTAATCCCAGCACTAAAATGACTGAGGAAGGAGCATCATGTGTTCTGTGTCAGATTGGACTGTTAAACCTCTACTTTCAACACAATGACTCAAGCTAACTCACCAAATAAATGTACGAGAGTTAATAGATGTATTTATAAGACATTTACAGCCATAGATTCTCACATGCAAAAATGAAAAGGAAAATAAATTATATTTATCCTAATTTTCAAGTCTCTAATCTCTTACAAATTTTGAAATACTAAAATTGGTTTATTATACTATGATAAAATGGATTGCACTGAGAAAAACATTGATGGACTTAAAGACAGATATCTTTACATATCTTTACTACTGATTTTTTGGTTCCTTAATTTGAATGAAAACTTTGTATATGAGCAAATTATACTCACATCATTTTTCCATTGTCCTCTCCATACTCAAACTACTCCAGCCTCCCCCACCTTAAATTCATGCTATTTTCTAAAATTATTGTTGTTTCTATTTAATGATGCTCGTGTATCCATGTGTTTCAGGCTGAATACTTAGGACAGAGGCTTGTCCTGAGGAGAGTTGGCTTTCTCTCCATTAGCAGCTATAAGTGTCTACAGATCTTCTTTAAATGTGGAACCTTGTGAAAGTTTCTGTCTCTGAGGTGTTGTGTAGGTAGCCATGTCAGTGATAGTTTATGGATGCTACATCTCTATCCTATTCAGAAGATACTATTCTATAGCAGTTGTCCAGTCTGGGTTCTTTTGACTTTCTGCCTCTCTTTTCTAATGTTTTCTGAGCATTATTAGAATTGTGTTACAGATGTAATAGTTGTTTTGTCTGGAGCTGTGGGCCCCACAGTAACTAATTCTCTGCATTTTGACAAGTCGTTGCCCTCTGTGATAGACTAAGTCTTACAAATAAGAAACTTTTTTCATGGAATTATACTCTTCTGTATGAATAATAAGAATATGTGAGGCAGTTGGAAATGACAATCTTTCAATAGCATTGTAGTAGTATTTGGTAGCCTATTTTCATTTTTTATTCATCCTTTACTTTATTTTATGTATTTACATTTATAATGTTTCGCCTTACCCACCTCCCTTTACTCCTCCCCCTGATTCTATGAAGATGCTCCCTCTCCCACTCACTGACTCCCACCTCAACACCCTGGCATTACCCTACACAGAGGAAATGAGTCTCCACATCACCAAGGACTTCTCCTCCTACTGATGCCAGACAATGCCATTCTCTGCTACATATGCAGGTGGCATATTTTCTATGACCTCTTCAGCTATTGGTAATTGACTAGATTTATAACACTAGGTATGAGTTTCTGTAAACTGAATGGGATATTGGTCTGTTTGAACCAATAATGGTTAATCCTAACATGCAAGTGCCACTATTAAACTGTTGGCCATATCAACATAGGAGATATTACTGTGGTTTGCAGGCTTTTATAGATCAATGGTTAATATTTCTTTCTTGAAAAACTGCATAACATCTTCAGACACTATAACAGTAGATCCTCAAACTTCAATGTTATTACCAGGATCATTTCCCCGAATCTTGAGATCAAAATACTTGATTTCTTCAGCAAAGTGCCAATACTTCTCTGTTCAACCAAGAAGCCATGAGCAGTGAAAACAGGTTATATTGCTGTCAGAATTGCTTTTACTCCTATTACCAACAACTCAAAGGGAAAGTTCCCAGGTTTAGCATGTTTGTCTTTTTAAATAATCCATGGTTCTTGAGTGGTCATTAATTTTTCGCATTATTTAATTCCCAGGAGTCTCAGTCTCTCTCTCTCTCTCTCTGTCTCTCTCTCTCTCTCACTCTCTCTCTTTCTGTAAAGTTGTAAACTTTAACTTTGAAACTTATAAAGTTTCAAAGGTTTTAAAAAAGCACATGATCACAACCAAAGAATGGATACAGAAAATGTGGTTAAAGAGTCTTGAACATGGGCACTGGGGAAAATTTCCTGAAGAAAACACCAATGGCTTATGCTCTAAGAACAAGAATTGACAAATGGGACCTCATAAAACTGCAAAGTTTCTGTAAGGCAAAAGACACTGATATTAGGACAAAACAGCCAACAGCAGATTGGGAAAAGTTCTTTACCAATCCTACATCTGATAGAGGGCTAATATTCAAAATATACAAAGAACTCAAAAAGTTAGACACCAGAGAGCCAAATAACCCTATTAAAAAATGGAGTTCAGAGCTAAAACAGAACATTCTCAGCTAAGGGTCATCAAATGGCCAAAAAACACCTAAAGGAATGTTCAACATCCTTAATCATCAGAAAAATACATATCAAAACAGTTATATCATATCAATACATATCATACCAGTCAGAATGGCTAAGATAAATAATTCAGGCGACGGCAGATGCTGGAGAGGATGTGGAGAAAGAGGGACACTCCCCCATTGTTGGTGGGATTGCAAACTGGTACAACCACTCTGGAAACCAGTCTGGAGGTTCCTCAGAAAATTGGACATTACACTACCTGAGGACCCAGATATACCTCTCTTGGGCATATACCCAAAAGATGCTCCAACATACAACAAGGACACATGCTCCACTGTGTTCATAGAAGCCTTATTTATAATAGCAAGAAGCTGGAAAGAACCCATATGCCCTTCAACAAAGGAATGGATACAGAAAATGTGGTACATCTACACAATGGAATATTACTCAGCTATCAAAAACAATGACTTCATGAAATTCATAGGTAAACGTAATGAACTACACAATACCATCAAGTGAGTTAACTCAATCACAGAAAAACACACTTGGTATGCACTCATTGATAAGTGGATATTAGCCAAAAATCTCAAATTACCCAAGATGCAATCTACAGACCACAGGAAGCTCAAGAAGGATGACCAAAATGCAGATGCTCCCACTCCTTCCTAAAATGGGAAACAAAATATCCATAGGACGGAATATGTAAGCAAAGTTTAAAGCAGCAATTCAAGGAATGGACATTCAGAGCTTGTCCCACATGTGGCCATGTGTATATATATATACAGCCACCAAAACTAGATAAGATCGATGAAGCTAAAAAATGCATGTTGAAAGGGACCAGATATAGATCTCTCCTGAGAGACACATCCAGAGCATGTCCAATACAGAGGTCAATGCTAGCAGCAAACCACTGAACTGAGAATAGGACCTGCTTAACACACACACACAGTAGTTGAGTATGATTTTCTTTTAACTAACACGTATAATGAACAAAGAAAGGTATGTAACAGGTCAATTAATTAAAGTGATCAAAACTAAAAAATACTAATAGAAACAACTAGAATTTTAAAATTCTGTTCTTAGAAGTATACTTTAAATATCCAACATTCTTTCCAAATTAAAATGTAAATAACTGTATATATCATTTAATAGCAATTAACAATGGGCAAAGCTGCCCTAATTATACATAATAAATCAGTTTACTCAATTGTATACAAAAAGAATTTTTGTGAGGTTTACTAATTATTCAAATTACTGAATCACAAACTATTCTAATTATTTGGAATATTAAATGTTATTATAACTATATTCAATTAGCTTCTGAAAACACATGTAGTTTGATATCTAATGTTTATATTAAACTTCATATATTTTTCATATTTTACACACCATGTATTTTTAACATTATATGCCAGCCAATATAATATGTAATATTATATTATGTATTATATAATATAAAAGTATTCCTTATATATGACACTTGGTTGAAGTTTATATTCTTTTGACATTTTCTTTTATTTTCAATTTGCCATATTAGTGAAGGAAAGAAAAAAATGACAACAGTTTGTAGGAAGAATTTATTTTTTTAAGAATCTATTTTAAAGCCCCATTATTTACTTTTGTGTGATCATTTTAATAAAATTCTTACAGCTGAGATCTTCCATAGTGAAAATAACCTGGATAGAGAAAACCAGGACAGAGAATAATGACATGTGACAGTATAGGAAATTTGAAATGACTCAATATATATTGTGAAATTGTGATTTCTTTTGTCAAATTTGTATTTTTAGTGCAGTAGCTAGTTTTCATAATTCTAAAACATATTATTTTACCTATTTGATATATATATATTAAATTTAAATGACTTGGACTTTATTGCTGCAAGTTAAAATGACATGGATTAATATTTAATGTACTGTGACCTTCAGTTTTTTTGTATATAATCACAGATTGTATCAGGGTCAGATAAAATAAGAATTTCCAATATTTAAACTACCCATCACAGCATAATATGGTACTTTTTATAACAGCCGGGGCAAGAAAATACATAACATATAGTATATAATACTACATACCCTCTCTAATTACTTTAATTCATTTTTACAACAATCATAATGATAAATAATTTTGTATGCAATAAAATGTGTACTTTATGTTTGTGAATATGGTGCACACTAATAGTTTCCATTTAATTTTCAAAACCATAAAACATATTATTTTGTTATTTCTATTGTTTGTATGAAACTATATAAATAGTCACTCATAAGAGTGAATATGTTTTCTTACTACTTATTGATTTGTATCTAAACCTGTTAAAATTTATTTAGTCTTTTCCTAATTATGTTTTCTCCAGTTTTTTGCTACTAAAGATTATGTTATGTAAATTTTTAATATGTCTGCAGGTGCATCTTCTCAATGTATTTCTCAAAGACAAATGGATGTGAAGGAATCTGAATGTCTATAATATTTAGAGATATCATTTTGTATAGAGAATATTAATGTTTTCTACAGGAAAAGTTCAAGAATTCCTGTTAGCTTACTTCATCACACACATTATCATACCAAGTTTCGGGTCTTTGAAAATATGATATATGTAATAATTCAGGGAGATTTTATTTGTGTTTTATTACTTTAAGTGATTATGAATATTTATTTCATGTTAAAAGAATAGATGTAAAATTATTTTCTCACCTCTTCCCCTTGCATATTTTAATATGCTTTTTAATTCTTCTCTGCACAAAGTATTGTCAAGGTGATGGATGACAACCTTTCCTTTTCCTTTACAGTAAATTGGTGCTATTTTTTTCTTGCTTGGCTTTTGTTTCTAACAATTGTACTAAAATGTGTTTCAATATGTTTCTAATAATTCTTCCTTTCTATGTATAAAGAATGCCCTTTCAATAAAATCTTTCAAATGTCTGTAATCATTATTTTAGACATGTTAAATTCCAATAATTTCATACTTATATACAATTTCAGGAGATCCCATTAACATTCTGCTATCTACTTCCATTACCCCTGCAGACTTGTCAGCCTGCTTCAGAATCTTCAGTCTACTTCCTATCCTAATGTTACGCTTTTACTTCTTCCCTTCCTCACTCCCTTCTTTCCTTCCTCCTAACCTTCCTTTCATCAGTCTTTCTCCCTCCCTCCCTCCCTCCCTTCCTTCCTTCCTTCCTTCCTTCCTTCCTTCCTCCCTCCCTTCCTTCCTTTCTTCCTTCCTCCTTTCCTTCCTTCCAGTGCAGTTCTTGTTCTTGGCTACATCTCCTCTGTGTTCATGAAGGCAATCAGCATGTCATATCAAAAAGACAATTTTTATAGCACTCCTCTGAATTGTGTAGTTCTCAGACTCCTTCCACCCCACAATCTGTGATGTTTCTCTATCTGTGGAGTAGGTGGCATCACTATCAATATTGGGGCCAGGCATCTAATTATTATTTATTCTCACCATTTGATCAGATATAAAAGTCACACTTTGATTATCACTCACTGACATAATATTTCTCTGAACAAAATTGAGAGCTACAGTAGTCTACAGCATAAACATAAATGTTGAAAAGATACTTTAACTAAATATCCCTGCAAGCAAATCATATATAATAGAATCCCCATAGGACCTGTGATCTGTCTTTCAATTTACCTTTGACCAAGTTCACAGTATTAGGACTTATTCCATCCCACAGAGGAAGATTCAAATATGATCAGGAAGTAGATGATGACGGTCAGAATATGTCTGTAGTATGTACATAGAAATCTTGCCACACAGTGTAACACTGGAGTGAACGTGAAATGTAAACAGAAAACCAAACCAAAACAACAATAGCAACACCAAATTTAAAATGCACCCATCCACCCAAATAATCACCGTCAAAAAAAAAAACAAATAATTTATGTTCATTATCTTCAAAACGGGAATGTTAAACATTCATCAGTATACATATCTGACAGATAGTTCATGTTCTAATTCATAGAGTACACAAGTGGTCACTGATAATTTTTCATCCAACAGAGACTGTATAGCACTTTCTGTCACTGACTATCAGCCAGAATGGAAGAAGTTTTGAGTTCAGAATCATATCAATTTCTCTGTGTCCTACATCAAAATGGGCAGTAGTTTCTCACTATTTGGTTCTTGTAGGCAGTCAAAAAGTTATATCAGTATCCTTTGCATTTGGTGATTTTTGGGGACATCTCTGGCCAATACCTGACTGTGAGCCATTCTATATTTCACACACAGAATTTGTTATAGGAATCTATGATCTTTGAGGACATTAATCTTCCATGCATGCAGGTAGCTTGAAGGTAAATGTTTTTGTGTGTTTGTTCTTAATCACATTTTTATAAGCTAATAAAGTAGTTTCTGAAGTGCTTCTGATCTTTTAATCTCTCTGGCCTCTCTGCTTGCAACATAGCATTTATAGGCATTACTAGCTACTTAGACACAGGATTCTGAAATAAAAATTAAGAAATTTTATTTGAATGCAGTTTTAATATTCACATTGCTTCTTACTCACCATTTCTAATGTGATCTAAAGTAAGTACAAGAACTGAACAACTCTTGAGAAAGTATTTGCTTTGCTTTTTAATTTAGTTTTTGATCCATTGTGCCACTGGCATGATCATCTCATTAGATGATGGGAAAGCATTTGACAAATTCAACACCCCTTCATGTTAAAAGTCTTGGAAAGATCAGGAATTCAAGGCCCATACTTACACATAGTAAAAGCAATATATAGCAAACCAGTAGCTAACATTAAACTAAATAGAGAGAAACTTAAAGCAATCCCATTAAAATCAGAAACTAGACAAGGCTGCCCACTGTCTCCCTACTTATTCAATATAGTACTAGAAGTCCTAACCAAAGCAATCAAACAACAAAAGGAGGTCAAAGGGATACAAATTAAAAAGGAAGAAGTCAAAATATCACTTTTTGCAGATTATATGATAATATACTTAAGTGACCACAAAAGTTCCACAGGAGAACTACTAAGTTTGATAATCAACTACACAACTTTTCATATATGTTGAGGGCCTCAGTTAGATACAATCCCTGATGTTCAGTTCAGTCTCAGAACCCTAGGGATTCAGATTAATTGATTCTCTCGGTTTTCTTATGGTGTCCACGAAGCTATAATCCTTCTCCCTCTTCGACACGATTCCCTAGACTCTGGCAAAGATTGGCTATGGGTCTCTGCAGTTGTTTTCAACAGTTGCTATATGAGGCCTCTCCCATGAAAATTAGACTAGGCAACAATTTATGAGTAAAGCAAAATATCATTAGGCATCATTTCATTGACTTTTTGTCTGCTATCTGGTTTTAAGTACTCCAAGAGTCGATATAACTTGAAAAAAGTAGCACTGTGAGTGAGGTAACCAACATTCAGAAAAATAAATATTTTATACAGCAAAGTATAATTGGATATTAACTATAAATTAAAGGATAATTATGCTACAATCTAAAGACTCAGAAGGGCTTACCAATAAAGAAAGCACAAGTGGTAATGCCTGCATCTCTCTAGGAATAAAAAATAGAATAGATATTGTAGATGGACTCAGGGTTGGTGGTGAAAGGAACAGGAAGGATTAGTTGGGGTGATAAAGGGAGAGATTACTGGGCAGGACAACTGAAATTGGGGTACAAATTTGGAAAAGGCAAAAACTTAGTACAGTGGAAACTTCTAGGAGTCCTAGGTTGGCCCTAGCTAAGTGTGTTAGTAATTGGGAACACAGAGCAAGCACTGAAAATCTCATACTACCTGGCAAGATTTCCGGTGGACATAATGGGACACCAACTTAGCCACAAAACTTATACCGGATAATTTGTTCTGCCAGCATGATGTGCTCGGGCAAAGGTGGAACACACACTGTGGTAATGGAAATTCAATGAGACAAATATTTTCTAGGGCTCATTGTTAGGGTGGATTTATTTTCCTGACCCTTTAAGAAAAATGAATTACTCAAAAGATCTGTTATTTTTGTTTAATTTCTGATAATTTTTTGCAATGGTTAAAAGAAATAAGTGGTATTTAAGTGATCTCTTCCAAGGTAACCCACTTGAATATACGTGGCTTGGGTTGGACAAAATTTTTATCTGCTCTTCCTTCCAGCAGGTCTTGTCTTACATGAATAGACAATGTTTCAGTATAAATAAACCGAAAGATTTTAAGGATACAGATATTTGCAGGTTTGCAGACATTTGTTCCAATTGATCAATTTCTAGAGATATGTTTTTGTTCAATCTGAGCCTGTTTTGTCATCTCACCATGTGTACATCTCTCTCTCTCTCTCTCTCTCTCTCTCTCTCTCTCTCTCTCTCTCTCTCTCTCTCTCTCTGTGTGTGTGTGTGTGTGTGTGTGTGTGTGTGTGTGTGTGTGTTAGTATGGATGGGTGTGTATACAGCATGACATGCATATGGAGATAAAATGCCATTTCTTGGAGTCTATTTCCATGGTGAAATCTGGAGACTCAACTCAGATCACCAGTTGAGTGGGAAGTAAAAATTACCCACTCAACCATATTTCTGGAACTCTTGCCATTTTTGTAAGGTGTCACCTGACCTCAGTATTACCTTATTTCTTCTGTAACTGTTTTGTTTCCAATCTCTCACATATCTGCCTTCTTCCTCAGATAATTTTTTGTCTTGAATTACACATTTGCAATAACAAAATTTTTATAGCAAATATTCTCTGTTACTTTATTTTCCTTTTGTTCTTAGGTTTACAGATCCACATCTAACCTTGTTTTTTAAGAAAGATTCTGTCTCCTTTTAAAAACATCTTATCATAGTAGAAAACTGGCCACTGGTTTCCATCTCTTTATAACAGAGATTGACTTGGCAGAGAGACAGAACTC
Organism: Rattus norvegicus; assembly: GCF_021556685.1. Taxonomy (NCBI): domain Eukaryota; kingdom Metazoa; phylum Chordata; class Mammalia; order Rodentia; family Muridae; genus Rattus; species Rattus norvegicus. The sequence goes on from NC_141535.1 coordinate 161,223,530, forward strand.
TTATCTGAATCTTATGCTTCCTAACCCTGTTTATGAAGTTCATTAACTTTCTAGACAATTGCAGTCTTCATATTTACTTATATTTTTATTTTCACTGGCCTTCGAAGGTTAGACTAGGGCACAAAAAGATAGCTATGCTTTGGAGAGACACGATAATTGGAATACCTTGGTCACCAAACACGGTGGACATTCTCCTTGCCCCAGGAGATCCATTGCATGTCATTCAATAGATGTTTTCTTAGCAAACAATACCAAACCATTAATACACCACATGCTTTATATCAATAATAAAATTCAATTCATAAATGAGGCATAATAAGATCAAAGCAAACTAATAAAACATAACTACAACAATATAAGACAATAAAATTGATTTAAACTTAGGGATTGTTTATTTTTGAAGTTCGTATTTAGTATGTTTAAGCATCAGTAAATCATGACTAAATGAAACTGCAAAGAAAAAAATATTTCTGGTGGGAAAGGACCATAGGATAAATTTAGGGGGGTCTGTGACAGTCAAAATGACAATCACTGAGAACTTTATGTTTGTGCCTAGGTGTGTGGGCAAGAGTACAACTGAATATCATACTAAATAGTAACATGTATTACATTACTGTAACAATTTATGTTACAAGAAGAAAAGAGATTAAACACTAAACAGATAACTTAATTGCATTTTAGAGAGAGGCTAGCTGCATTACAAGTCAATATTGTAAGGATTATAAGGAGAGCCTCACAGTGGAAAAAGTATTTGTTGTTTATAAATGTTGTCAGATTGATCCTCTGATTAAAAACAAAACAAAACAAAGTCTAAAAAAAAAACACAGAAAATGGAAGGAAAACTAAGCTAAACAAACAGTTGTGGAGAACCCTTAGTCTAAAAAGTGGAACATATTCAGAACTGGAGAGATTCAGGCTATATTTTTATGAAGGCATATTTCCTGGAATTGTCCCTATAATTTTAATAATTTAAGAATTTTCTATAGAATGTATCTTGATCATATTTACCCCTTCACTGCTTCACCTCTCTCTTATCCAGAACTCTACCCCTGAGAATACTTAGCCTGACACCAATTGACTGTTTATTTATTTTATTTTATTTTATTTCATTTATTTGTCTTTTATTGAATATTTTAAATGAGCCTGTCCCACATGTGGCAGACATATATACAGCCACCAAAACTAGATAATATTGATGAAGCTAAGGAGTGCCTGCTGACAGGAACCGGATATAGATGTCTGCTGAGAGACACAGCCAGAGCATGTCCAAAACAGAGGTGAATGCTAGCAGCAAATCATTGAACTAGGAACGGGGTCCCTATTAGAGGAGTTAGAGAAAGGATTGAAGGAGCTGAAAGGGCTTGCAACCCCATAAGAACAACAATGCCAACCAACCAGAGCTCCCAGGGACTAAATCACTACCCAAAGACTATACATGGATTGACCCATGGCTCCAGCTGCATGTGTAGCAGAGGATGGCCTTGTTAGGTACCAATAGAATGAGAAGCCCTTGGTCCTTCCAAAGTTGGACCCTCAGTGTAGAGGCGAATGTCAGGGCAGGGATAGGAAGAAGAGATGGGGAGGGAAACACCCTTATAGAAAAAGAGGAAGAGGAAGGGATATGGGACTTGTGACAGGAAACCAGGAAAAGGAATAACATTTGAAATGTAAATGAAAAAATTCCAATAAAAATAAATTTACATTTGAAACATAAATAAAAAGATATCAAAAAAATTGTTTTGATTTGCATTTCTTTGATCACTAAGGATGTTGAACATTTCTTTTGATACTTCTCAGCCATTCGATATCCCTCAAATGAGAATTTTGATTAGCTCTGTACTCCATTTTTAATAGGGTTATTTAGCTCTCTAGAGTTTAACTTTCATGAATTCTTTGTATATTTTTGGATATTATCCCTCTACAGGATGTAGGATGGGAAAAGATCTTTTCCTAATCTGTTGGTTTCTGTTTTTTCTGAATAGCAGTGTCCTTTGCCTTACAGAAGAAGCTTTGCAATTTTATGAAGTCCCATTTGTCGATTCTTGATCTTAGAGCATAAGCCATTGGTGTTCTGTACAGGAAAATTTCCCCAGTGCCATGTGTTGTAGGCTCTTTCCCACTTTTTCTTTTATTAGAGTGTATCTGATTTTATGTGGAAGTCCTTGATCCACTTGGATTTGAACTTTGTACAGGGAATCAAGAATGTATTTATTTGCATTCTTCTATAGGCTCACCTCCAGTTGAACCAGCACCATTTGTTGAAAATGCTTTCTTTTTTCCACTGGATGGTTTAGCTCCTTCATCAATGATCAAGTGACCATAGGTGTGTGGGTTCATTTCTGGGTCTTCAGTTCTATTCCACTGACCTACCTGCCTATCTCTGTACCAATACCATACAGTTGTTTTTGTTTTTGTTTTTTTTTTTATCCTTATTGCTCTGTAATTCATCTTGAGGTCAGGGATGGTGTTTCCACAGAAGTTATTTTATTGTTGAGGATAGTTTTCTCTATCCTGTTTTTTTTTTTTTGTTTGTTTGTTTGTTTTTGTTTTTGGTTTTTTTTTTGGTTTTTTTTTTTTTTTTGTTATTCCAAATGAATTTGCAAATTGCTCTTTCTTACTCTATGAAGAATTGAGTTGAAATTTTGATGGGGATTGAATTGAATCTGTAGATTGCTTTTAGTAAAATGGGCATTTTTACATTATTAATCCTCCAACTCCATGGTCATGGGAGATCCTGCCATCTTCTGAGATCCTCAATTTCTTTCTTCAGTGAGTTGAAGTTGTCATACTGATCTTCCACTTGTTTGGTTAGAGTCACACCAAGGTATTTTATATTATTTGTGAATATTCTGAAGGGTGTCATTTCCCTAATTTCATTCTCAGCCTGTATCCTTTGAGTAGAAGAAGGCTACTCATTTGTTTGTTAATTTTATATCCATTCTCTTTGTTGAACTTAACAGGCTTAGGAGTTCTCTAGTGTAACTTTTGGATCACTTAAGTATAATATCATATCATCTGTAAATAGTGATATTTTGACTTCTTCCTTTCCAGTTTTTTTCCTTTGACCTCCTTTTGTGATCTGATTGCTCTGGCTAGGATTTCAGGTACTATATTGAATAGGTAGGGAGAAAGTGGGCAGCCTAGTCTAATCCCTGATTTTAGTGTGATTGCTTCAATTTCTTTCCATTTAATTTGATTTTAGCTAATGGTTTGCTGTACATTACTTTTACTATGTTTAACTATAGTCATTGAATTTCCATTCTTTCAAAGACTTTTAATATATAGGGGTATTGAATTTTGTCAAATGATTTCTCTGTATCTAATGAGATGATCATGTGCTCTTTATTTCTTTGAGTTTGTTCATATAGTAGATAACATTGGAGGATTTCCATATATTGAACCATTCCTCTGTCCTTGGGATGAAGCCTAATTGATCATGATGGACAATCATTTTGTGTTGTTGAATTCAGTTTGTGAGAATTTTATGGAGTATATTTGCATCGATATTCTTATGGGAAGTTGGTCTGGTGGTTTGGGGATTTAGCTCAGTGGTAGAGCGCTTGCCTAGCAAGTACAAGGCCCTGGGTTCGGTCTCCAGCTCCGAAAAAAAAAAAAAAAGAAAAAAGAAAAAAAAAGGGAAGTTGGTCTGAAGTTCTCTTTTCTGTTAGGTCTTGGTGTGGTTTAGGTATAAATGTAATTGTGGCTTCATAGAAGGAATTATGCAATGGTTCTTCTGTTTCTATTTTGTGGAATAGTTTGGAGAGTATTGGTATTAATTCTTTTATGAGGGTCTGATAAAATTTTTTACTAAACCCATCTGGTCCTGGGCGTTGTTGGGTAGGAGACTTTTAAGGACTGCTTCTATTTCTTTAGGAGTTATGAGTTATTGTTTAGAAGGTTTATTTGATCTTGAATTAACTTTGGATCCTAGTATCTTTCTAGAAAATTGTCCATTTCATCCAGATTTTCCTATTTTGTTGAGTACAGTCTTTTTTGGTAGAATCTGATGACTTTTTAAAGCTCCTCAGTTTCTGTCTTTATGTCTCCCTTTTCCTTTCTGATTTTGTTAATTTGGATACACTTCCTTTGCCCTCTGGTTAGGCTGGCTAAGGGATTATCAATCTTGATTTTCTCAAAGAACCAGCTCCTGATTTTGTTGATTTTTTTTGTGTGTGTGTAGTTCCTCTTGTTTCTACTTCATTGATTCCAGCCCTGGGTTTGATTTTTCCAAAACTCGTGCTTGTGATCCTCTTGAGTATATTTGCTTCTTTTCTTCTAGTTCTTTTAGGTGTGCTGTCAAGCTCCTATTGTATGCTCTCTCCTATTTCTTTTTGGAGACACTCAGAGCTATGAGTTTTCCTCTTAGCACTGCTTTCATTGTGTCCCACAATTTTGGATATAGTCTGCCTTCATTTTCATTAAATTCTAAAAAGTCTTTAATTTCTTCCTTGATCGGTTCATGATTGAGAAGAGCATTGTTCAGCTCCCATGTGTATGTTGACTTTCTGGTTTTTTTTTAATTGAAGAAAAGCCTTGGTCTGTTATGATCTCATAGGGTGCATCGGATCATTTCAATCTTCTTGTATCTGTTGAGGCCTGTTCTATGACTGAATATGTGGTAAGTTTTGAAGAACGTACCAAGAGGTGCTAAAAAGAAGGTATATTCTTTTGTTGCAGGATGAACTCTTTTATAGACATCAGTTAAATCCATTTGGTTCATAACTTCTGTTAGTTTCTCTGTGTCTCTGTTTACTTTCTGTTTCCTTGATCTGTTCATTGCTGAAAAATGGCGTGTTCAAGTCTCCCATGATTATTGTGTGAAATGCAATGCGTGCTTTGAGCATTAATAAGGTTCCCTTGCATTTGGAGCATAGATATTCAGGATTGAGAGTTCATCTTGATGGGTTTTTCCTTTGATGAATATGAAGTGTCTTCCTGATCTTTTGATAACTTTTTGTAGAAAGTCAATTTTACCCAGTATTAGAATGGCAACTCTAGCTTGCTTGTTGTAACCATTTGCTTGGAAAACTCTTTTCCAGCCATTTCCTTTGATGCAGTGTGTGTCTTTGTCAAAGAAGTGTGTTTCCTGTACATAGCAAAAATGCTGGGTCCTCTTTATATATACAATCTCTTAGTCTATGATTTTTTATTGAGAAGTTGAGTTTATTGATGGTGAGAGATATTAGGGCCCAATGATTGTTGTTTCTTGTTATTTTATTTAGAGATAGTATTATGTTTGTGTTGCTATCTTCTTTTGGGTTAGTTGAATTTAGATTACTTGCTTACTTTTTCCAGGTTGTATTTTCGCTGCTAGTGTTGGAGTTTTCCTTTTATTATACTTTGTAGGGCTGGGTTTGTAGAAAGTTTTGTAGAAATTTGGTTTGGTCTTATTTTCTACATCTGTGTTAATTGAGAGTTTTGCTGGATATAGTAGCCTGGCTGACATTTGTGTTCTCTTTGGTTCTGTATGACATCTGCCCAAGATCTTCTGGTTTTCACAGTCTCTGTTGAGAAATCTGACATAATTCTGATAGGTCTGTCTTTACATGTTATTTCCCCGTTTTCCCTTACTGCTTTGAATATTCTTTCTTTGTTTTGTGCCTTTTGTGTTTTGACTATTATGTGACAGGACGAATTTCTTTTCTGATCCAATATATTTGGAGTTCTTTAGAGTTCTTATATGTTTATGGGCACCTCTTTCTTTAGATTAGGTAAGTTTTCTTCTATAATTTTGTTGAAGATATTTACTGGCTCTTTAATTTGGATGTCTTCACTCTCTTCTATGCCTATTATCCTTAGGTTTGATCTTCTTATTTTGTCCTGGATTTCCTGGTTGTTTTGCATTAGGAGCTTTTTGAGTTTTACATTATCTTTCATGGTTGTGTCAATGTTTTCTATGGTATCTTCTGCCCCTGAGATTCTTGATTCTATCTCTTGTATTCTGTTATTTATGCTTGTGTCTATGACTCCTGATCTCTTTCCTAGGTTTTCTATCTCCAGGGTTGTCTCCCTTTGTGATTGCTTTATTGTTGATATTTCTAATTTTAGATACTAGATGGTTTTGTTCAATTCCTTCACCTGTTTGTATTTTCCTATAATTTTTTATGGAATTTTTTGTTTTTCCTCTTTAAGTGCTTCTACATATTTACCTGTGTTCTTCTCTATTTCTTTAAGGGAGGTATTTATTTGCTTCTTAAAGTCCTCTAACATCACCATAAGTTTTGATTTTAAATTAAAATCTTGCTTTTCCGGTGTGTTGGGGCTATTCTGGGCTTTCTATAGTGAGGGAATTGGGTTCTGATGATTTCAAGTAGCCTTGGTTTCTGTTGCTTAAGTTTTTGCCTTTGCCTCTTGTCATATGCTTATTTCTGGTTTTAGTTGGTCTTGCTGTCTCTGACAATGGTTTAATCCTTCTGTAAGCCTTTGTGTCAGCACACCTGGAGACTGTTTCTCCAGCAGGTTCTCCAGCAGTGTCATGGGGTTAGCCCTGGTTACAAGTCAGATATTTTATTAATAATTTATTTGTTTGTTCATTTATTTCAGAATGACTATCTGACAGTAGCTTTCTTGGTCCTCTAGCTCTTAGCATCTTTCTGCTCTTGCTTGTATTATATTCCTTAGCCTTAAGTATAGGAGGTATCTTGTAATTATTTTCATTCAGGTCAGGCACGCCACAGATGAAATATCTCTATATTTGAACTGTGTGTTTGGTCATTACCTATAGTTTTAATATAAATGATGTTTATCTAATGAGCATAATTTTTTGTAAACCTTTAAGTAATTTGATATATACCTTTTTTCTTTCATTTACAATGATCTATCATTGACTTGGCAACTTTGATTATCAAAGAGTTTTTAACATAATTTTAGAACTTTTATATTTTTTCATCATTTATATTTCATATATGTTTGTTCTGTGACTATCTAGACATGCATTGCTTCAAGCTCATGATCTTCCTACCTTTCTTTCTGCAGTGTTACAATTACAAGCTTTTGAAACCAAATATTACTTACTCAGTCCAATGTGGGTTGAATTGTGTGTCTTGAAAAGTTGAAAAAGAAACAAAATGAAAGAAAGGAAGCTAGTTCTTTTAATTAGCTGAATTCATTGGCTGGTCTCTAAAGACCAGCTTTATCATGAGAATAAACACAGAGATAGCTATGCACAGAGTTAAACCTTTGAGTATCACAGAAGAAAACATACTCAGGTAACTTAATAATGCAGTCTATCAGATAAAATTCAGGAGTTACCAGGATGTTAGAAGAGTGAAACAATTCTGAGTTCTTGAAGAAGAATATGACTTGCATAATCTTGTGATTCTGAAGTTCTAGCTCCCTTAACATTCAACAAGAAATTGTTAGATTAAGCCACCACGGTTTCAATTTTTACTTGAACTCTGGAAAGTCAACATACTTTACCAAATATACTTTGAAATTTGCACCTCTTGTCCTTATTGATTTCCGACAAAATGAATGTAGAATGGTATACGTTTGCCTTTTTATCCAGAACATCCTGTAAAATATCTGATTTTCTTATTGTACTATTTTCCAATTTTGGGAAACTCCTTGCATCCTAGCAACATCTTTGTATAAATGAATCAAGAAGGTAATAAGGTAGATAGTCCATTCTCTTCAGGAACCCCTTGCACTGTGTGAGTAATACTCCGTGTTAAGACACACTGAGGCACTATATTTTTGTTTTTTATTCTAAAACAGGAATTCAAAGACATTTTCCATTTTAATAGGGAAAATCTTAGGTGAGCCTGGGTATGTAGCTATAGAAAATAAGATGTCAAAACAGATATTTCATAATAGTAAACCATAAAGAAATGTAATTCAGAACAATTCTGTAGTATACGTAAATACATTCGTGCCTATATAATTTTAACAATGATAGAATGAAAGTGAATTAACAAACAGTAGGATTGACTCATTTACATATAAATTTATATCTTAGCTCAGTATTTAATGGTTCAGAATCCGACATCTCTTCAATATTTTTCAGTCATCAGTGGTGACATTTTAGCTTCATGTTAAGCAATGTGGCTCAAAGTGCCAGAATTATTTTAATGGTCATTTCAAAAATTTAGCTCAGTAACATATATTGGAAACATGCATATTATCATTAATACTAACACTTAAGACTAAGCAGTATGTCCATGAATGTTTAGAAAAAAATATAACTTTCTAGTTGTTAGAATCCTTCAAAAGTTCTCCTGTTGGTATAAGGATTATTAATAGACATCTCAGTGAAGACATATTTTTGGAAATAACACACTCTTTGAAGGAATATAATTCTATCAAGTCTTAAGGATTGGGTCAGTAAATAGCCTTTCAGCCTGTTCTCACTCTGTACCTTGCCTTTAAGTGGCCCAAACATCATAGTTTGTATACTTTACCTCCTACCTTCTTTTTTATAATCAGCAATCTTATCTGGCAATCATATAACAACCAAGTTGTGAATCAACTTTCCTCCATGCATAAACTGATCACAAAACCTGCACAAATTATATATAAAGTTTTCCCCTGAGATTGTATATCTCAGTTACGTTTTTGTTGCTATAAAGAGATGCCATGAACAAGGCAATTTACAGAAAAAGGAGTTTATTGGGGCCTATGACTCCAGAGTGTTAAAGTCTATAACTATAGTGGTGGAAAAACATCACAACAGGTGAGTTTGACACTGGATCAGTAGCAGAGACTTTAAATCTTTATTCTGAATTATAATATGTAAAAAGAGTTTACTGGAAAATAATCAGCTTTTGAAACTTCAAAGCCCATCCACTAGGACATACCTCCTAATCTGTTCCAACTAACTAACTGAAGACCAAACATTCAGCTCTATAAGCTGATGGGAGTTAACCTCATTCAAATCACTGCACTGGGTACATGGAACATGTGTTTGTTGCATTCATAGATTGGTAGAATTGAGCAGAGGCCTAATGTGGTTGTTTTCCACTCAAAAAGAGGCAAATCATGTCTGATACTGAATATCTAGCCAGCTTCCCAAGGCTTGTGGAATAATAACTTTGGAAACGAATGCAATAATGCCATTTGCTAGACCATCATAATTCCTTAATATATTGTAAATTGTATTCTTGTATATACTGATGAGTATGGGCTTCACCCCTCATCAAAAAAGCTTCCTTTTAGACCTTCTGATATAATCTACAACAAGACATAATGTACTGATCAACAGATCATGAAGATTCCAATTACAGAGGATACATTTACACCACAGCTCCTGCATTTATGACTTAGGTAACATTGCAGCAAGACGGTTGGAAGCACAATACAAGTAAATCTCCTGTAAAACAGTCTCCCACAGAAATGAATGGACAAACAAGACTTAAACAATGACAGTATCGATAGATACGTTAATGTGAAAGTGAGATAATTTCATAGGGCCCTACTTGTAGACACAGAACTATAAGTAACTGTTGATTATTGAGCAAAGAAGAGTTAGCCACTCCCAGGGCTTAGACTCCTAATTGCTTTCCAATACTGTATGGTCATCTTTAAAAGAATATAAACAAAGCAATAGCAGAAAAATCAAGCTTCTTGTACTAATATATTTGTCAACATGTAGGTAGCAGTAATGCTTGAGGACGGAAAAGCTATGAATTTGAGGATGAAGTGGGGAACTTGGAAATGTTGGAGAAGGAGGGAGCTAGAAGGGGTTGGAGGAAGGAAATGGAAAACGTCAAGCTGACAATTATTTTTTAATTTAAAAATATCTAAAATCAAACAGGAAACTAAAACAATAATTTAAAAAAAAACGTTGAAGCACCCACAGCTTAGTTGTAACTTTCAGCAGATTTACCAGAGATTTTCAGAGATTGTACACCGTTTACAAGGAAAACAAGCCAAAACAGTAGCCACTGCACTGTTGAAAAGATTTTGAGGTTCATTCAAATTTAAAATTCTCTGTTTTCTGGGCACATGGTCAGAACTCATTGCTTATTTCACTGCGTCACATGTACAGTTGTGGACTTGTTCTAACTCATGTGTGATGGATTGTTAGAAACGTGACTCTCAGTGGGCCCTTTCTTTGCAAAGTACCTACACACAGCATATCAAACTATTCATTTCCAGCCTTTATATTTAGGCAGCCCTGCAGATTTCTTTTGAAGAATTTTACGTAACAGAAGTAATGCCCTCTGACTTCTGAGGTATGATCCCTACAACAAGCATGCTTTTGTGTATCTATTTTCATCTTCAAGACACAGTTCCCTGTGACATTCAGTCTTCAAAAGGCCCTTGGTGAGAGACATTTTGAAAATAAGTCAGGCTTACACAGCTGAGCTCAGTTCCACACTATCATGTACTAAAATGCAGTCACAAAAGTAGGCCACAGTGATACTGGTAACAGTCTGGGAATAAAGTACATTTCTTCCAAGACTGAGGACTCAAGTTCAGTCCCTCAGACCTACATTTTAGATAGAAACCACAAACCTCATACACGCACTGGTGGCTCATCATCTCAACATTAAATACATAATATAAATAAAAGATGATTGGTCAAAAGAAAAATGCATAACAACCATATTTTTAAGATATGATCAATCAAGCCATGAGTCTGTGAAAAAAATATATTACCTTCTGACAGGAAGGTTTATGGTAACCTTTATATGAATATAAGTATATTGATATAGACAACACTTTCACCATCCTGAGGATACTGATTTTAGGGATGTCTCTTAAAGTCCTGGAAGTATTTCTTCATAAATTATCCCAAGATAATAGATGTCATTATTGAAGATTAAAAACCCCAGAGCTCAATTCTTAAATGTCTATTTATTAGTGCAACACCATGAGCAAGTATAAACTTTAAAACGGTTTCAGTCAGTTTGTTATGTTTGTTGTTTTGAAACAGAGTTTATATAGCCCATGTAGGCCTTAAAAGCCAAGTTTTCTGCTTCCATCTCCTGTGTACTTGAAATATAAATATAATAATGTTTTGATAATTAGCTTTGCAGTTTCTCACCTAGTTACTATTTTGGATGTATTTACTTATAAACAGTACTTTGTTCTCTAAAAAAGTAAAAGATTTCTACTTATATATTTTTGGTGTATAAGTTAATATTTTTAGTAGAAATTAAAATTTTCTTCGAAATAATCCAAGGCAAGAAACAAAACATAATTTCAACATTAGAATTTTGAAAACTTTCATGAATAATATATATATATATATATATATATACATTTTTAGTCTAATTTATATAATTAGTTCAACCTTTTTTTTAGGGTCAGTGCCATTTCTGAATATATCTAGATTCTGTAAAATAGTTGTATCATACTCCATCTACTGGGCACAGAATTACTGCTGTCTCTATAGATACATTCTAAATGTCAACATGCTGAAATTCTATAAGGAATACTTCTGCAAACATCTATCTTTCAATTCTTCATTAATTCATTAATTCAATTTTTAATATTTTACTACTTGTACATATTTTATATTTTACATATTTAAATATTTTATGTAATTTACTAAAATTGAATATATTTATTTAGTCATTAAAATTACTTGTTAAAGAATGTATGTAAAGTCTCTTTCTTTTTTTTATTATTTTTTTTATTAACTTGAGTATTTCTTATATACATTTCAAGTGTTATTCCCTTTCCCGGTTTCCGGGCAAACATCCCCCTCCCCCCTCCCCTTCCTTATGGGTGTCCCCCTCCCAACCCTCCCCCCATTGCCGCCCTCCCCCCATAGTCTAGTTCACTGGGGGTTCAGTCTTAGCAGGACCCAGGGCTTCGCCTTCCACTGGTGCTCTTACTAGGATATTCATTGCTACCTATGGGGTCAGAGTCCAGGGTCAGTCCATGTATAGTATTTAGGTAGTGGCTTAGTCCCTGGAAGCTCTGGTTGCTTGACATTGTTGTACTTTTGGGGTCTCGAGCCCCTTCAAGCTCTTCCAGTTCTTTCTCTGATTCCTTCAACGGTCCTATTCTCAGTTCAGTGGTTTGCTGCTGGCATTCGCCTCTGTATTTGCTGTATTCTGGCTGTGTCTTTCAGGAGCGATCTACATCCGGCTCCTGTCGGTCTGCACTTCTTTGCTTCATCCATCTTGTCCAATTGGGTGGCTGTATATGTATGGGCCACCTGTGGGGCAGGCTCTGAATGGGTGTTCCTTCAGTCTCTGTTTTAATCTTTGCCTCTCCCTTCCCTGCCAAGGGTATTCTTTTTCCTCATTTAAAGAAGGAGTGAAGCATTCACATTTTGATCATCCGTCTTGAGTTTCGTTTGTTCTAGGGATCTAGGGTAATTCAAGCATTTGGGCTAATAGCCACTTATCAATGAGTGCATACCATGTATGTCTTTCTGTGATTGGGTTAGCTCACTCAGGATGATGTTTTCCAGTTCCAACCATTTGCCTACGAATTTCATAAACTCGTTGTTTTTGATAGCAGAGTAATATTCCATTGTGTAGATGTACCACATTTTCTGTATCCATTCCTCTGTTGAAGGGCATCTGGGTTCTTTCCATTTTCTGGCTATTATAAATAAGGCTGCGATGAACATAGTGGAGCACGTGTCTCTTTTATATGTTGAGGCATCTTTTGGGTATATGCCCAAGAGAGGTATAGCTGGATCCTTAGGCAGTTCAATGTCTCTTTCTTTAGATTTATGCTATGTTTTCTTAAAAGTCAGTGATATTCATGCAACATTAATCCTCTGTATCAAACTCTTCAGTTTTCTTCAATTTCAAAGCTTCATGAATGACATAGGACATTATGATGGCTATCATTTATTCTGTATTACTTACAATTCTTACCCTGCAATGTTAACCCTTTCTGTATATTTTGTTCCTTTATCAATAATTATAGTTACCTCCCAAGTACTTTTCATATTAGGATGTCGTGTACTCAATAGTAAAGTCTTATTGCTCGAGACAAATATTTATTGTAACTCAAGATTAAATTTCAGAAAGGACAGACCGGATAAACAGTTCTCTGCACCCAAAACCGTGGGAGGGAGAGCTAAACCTACAGAGAGGCAGTCACACCTGGGAAACCAGAAGAGACTGCACTCTGCACACATCTCTGACGCCAGAGGAAAACACCAAATGCCATCTGGAACCCTGGTGCACGGAGGCTCCCAGAAACGGCGGCACAGATCTTCCTGGTTGCTGCCGCCACAGAGAGTTCATAGGCAGCACCCCATGAGCAAACTTGAGCCTCGGGACCACAGGTAAGACCAACTTTTCTGCTGCAAGTGACCTGTCTGGTGAACACCAGACACAGGCCCACAGGAACAGCTGAAGGCCTATAGATAGGATAAACTACACGCCCGAAAGCAGAACACTCTGTCCCCATAAGTGGCTGAAAGAAAACAGGAAAACAGGACTACAGCACTCCTGACACACAGGCTTATAGGACAGTCTAGCCACTATCAGAAATAGCAGAACAAAGTAACACTAGAGATAATCTGATGGTGAGAGGCAAGCAAAGGAACCCAAGCAACAAAAACCAAGACTACATGGCATCAACGGAGCCCAATACTCCCACCAAAGCAAACACGGAATATCCAAACACACCAGAAAAGCAAGATCTAGTTTCAAAATCATATTTGATCATGATGCTGGAGGACTTCAAGAAAGACGTGAAGAACTCCCTTAGAGAACAAGTAGAAGCCGACAGAGAGGAATCGCAAAAATCCCTGAAAGAATTCCAGGAAATCATAAATAAACAAGTAGAAGCCCATAGAGAGGAGTCACAAAAATCCCTGAAAGAATTCCAGGAAAACACAATCAAACAGTTGAAAGAATTAAAAATGGAAATAGAAGCAATCAAGAAAGAACACATGGAAACAACCCTGGATATAGAAAACCAAAAGAAGAGACAAGGAGCTATAGATACAAGCTTCACCAACAGAATACAAGAGATGGAAGAGAGAATCTCAGGAGCAGAAGATTCCATAGAAATCATTGACTCAACTGTCAAAGATAATGTAAAGCGGAAAAAGCTACTGGTCCAAAACATACAGGAAATCCAGGACTCAATGAGAAGATCAAACCTAAGGAAAATAGGTATAGAAGAGAGTGAAGACTCCCAGCTCAAAGGACCAGTAAATATCTTCAATAAAATCATAGAAGAAAACTTCCCTAACCTAAAAGAAGAGATACCCATAGGCATACAAGAAACCTACAGAACTCCAAATAGGTTGGACCAGAAAAGAAACACCTCCCGTCACATAATAGTCAAAATACCAAACGCACAAAATAAAGAAAGAATATTAAAAGCATTAAGGGAAAAAGGTCAAATAACATATAAAGGCAGACCTATCAGAATTACACCTGACTTTTCGCCAGAAACTATGAAAGCCAGAAGATCCTGGACAGATGTCATACAGACCCTAAGAGAACACAAATGCCAGCCCAAATTGCCAAAACTCTCAATTAACATTGATGGAGAAACCAAGATATTCCATGACAAAACCAAATTTTACACAATATCTTTCTACAAATCCAGCACTGCAAAGGATAATAAATGGTAAAGCCCAACATAAGGGGGCAAGCTATACCCTAGGAGAAACAAGAAACTAATCGTCTTGGCAATAAAACAAAGAGAAGAAAAGCACACAAACATAACCTCACATCCAAATATGAGTATAAGAGGAAGCAATAATCACTATTCCTTAATATCTCTCAACATCAATGGCCTCAACTCCCCAATAAAAAGACATAGATTAACAATCTGGACACGCAACGAGGACCCTGCATTCTGCTGCCTACAGGAAACACACCTCAGAGACAAAGACAGACACTACCTCAGAGTGAAAGGCTGGAAAACAACTTTCCAAGCAAATGGTCAGAAGAAACAAGCTGGAGTAGCCATTCTAATATCAAATAAAATCAATTTTCAACTTAAATTCATCAAAAAAGATAAGGAAGGACACTTCATATTCATCAAAGGAAAAATCCACCAAGATGAACTCTCAACCCTAAATATCTATGCCCCAAATACAAGGGTACCTACATACATAAAAGAAACCTTACTAAAGCTCAAAACACACATTGCACCTGACACAATAATAGTAGGAGATTTCAACACCCCACTCTCATCAATGGAGAGATCATGGAAACAGAAATTAAACGGAGACCTAGACAGACTAAGGGAAGTCATGAACCAAATGGTCTTAACAGATATTTATAGAACATTCTATCCTAAAGCAAAAGGATATACCTTCATCTCAGCTTCTCATAGTACTTTCTCCAAAAATGACCATATAATTGGTCAAAGAATGGGCCTCAACAGGTACAGAAAGATAAAAATGATCCCATGCGTGCTATCGGACCACCACGGCCTAAAACTGGTCTTCAATAACAATAAGGGAAGAATGCCCACATATACGTGGAAATTGATCAATGCTCTACTCAATGATAACCTGGTCAAGGAAGAAATAAAGAAATAAATTAAAGACTTTTTAGAATTTAATGAAAATGAAGGTACAACATACCCAAACTTATGGGACACAATGAAAGCTGTGCTAAGAGGAAAACTCATAGCGCTGAGTGCCTGCAGAAAGAAACAGGAAAGAGCATATGTCAGCAGCTTGACAGCACACCTAAAAGCTCTAGAACAAAAAGAAGCAAATACACCCAGGAGGAGTAGAAGGCAGGAAATAATCAAACTCAGAGCTGAAATCAACCAAGTAGAAACAAAAAGGACCAGAGAAAGAATCAACAGAACCAAAAGTTGGTTCTTTGAGAAAATCAACAAGATAGATAAACCCTTAGCCAGACTAACGAGAGGACCCTGAGAGTGTGTCCAAATTAACAAAATCAGAAATGAAAAGGGAGACATAACTACAGATTCAGAGGAAGTTCAAAAAATCATCAGATCTTACTATAAAAGCCTATACTCAACAAAACTTGAAAATCTTCAGGAAATGGACAATTTCCTAGACAGATATCAAGTACCGAAATTAAATCAGGAACAGATAAACCAGTTAAACAACCCCATAACTCCTAAGGGAATAGAAGCAGTCATTAAAGATCTCCCAACCAAAAAGAGCCCAAGTCCAGACTGGTTCAGTGCAGAATGCTATCAGACCTTCATAGAAGACCTCGTACCAATATTATCCAAACTATTCCACAAAATTGAAACAGATGGAGCACTACCGAATCCCTTCTATGAAGCCACAATTACTCTTATACCTAAACCACACAAAGACCCAACAAAGAAAGAGAACTTCAGACCAATTTCCCTTATGAATATCGACGCAAAAATAATCAATAAAATTCTGGTAAACCGAATCCAAGAGCACATCAAAACAATCATCCACCATGATTAAGTAGGCTTCATCCCAGGCATTCAGGGATGGTTTAATACAAGGAAAACCATCAACGTGATCCATTATATAAACAAATTAAAGAACAAAACCACATGATCATTTCATTAGATGCTGAGAAACCATTTGACAAAATTCAACTACCCTTCATGATAAAAGTCCTGGAAAAAACAGGAATTCAGGGCCCATACTTAAACATAGTAAAAGCCATATACAGCAAACCAGTTGCTAACATTAAACTAAATGGAGAGAAACTTGAAGCAATCCCACTAAAATCAGGGACTAGACAAGGCTGCCCACTCTCTCCCTACTTATTCAATATAGTTCTTGAAGTTCTAGCCAGAGCAATCAGACAACAAAAGGAGGTCAAGGGGATACAGATCGGAAAAGAGGAAGTCAAAATATCACTATTTGCAGATGATATGATAGTATATTTAAGTGATCCCAAAAGTTCCACCAGAGAACTACTAAAGCTGATAAACAACTTCAGCAAAGGGGCTGGGTATAAAATTAACTCAAATAAATCAGTAGCCTTCCTCTACACAAAAGAGAAACAAGCTGAGAAAGAAATTAGGGAAAGGACACCCTTCATAATAGACCCAAATAATATAAAGTACCTCGGTGTGACTTTAACCAAGCAAGTGAAAGATTTGTACAATAAGAACTTCAAGACTCTGAAGAAAGAAATTGAAGAAGTCCTCAGAAGATGGAAAGATCTCCCATGCTCATGGATTGGCAGGATTAATATAGTAAAAATGGCCATTTTACCTAAGCTATCTACAGATTCAATGCAATCCCCATCAAAATACCAATCCAATTCTTCAAAGAGTTAGACAGAACAATTTGCAAATTCATCTGGAATAACAAAAACCCAGGATAGCTAAAACTATCCTCAACAATAAAAGGACTTCAGGGGGAATTACTATCCCTGAACTCAAGCAGTATTACAGAGCAATAGTGATAAAAACTGCATGGTATTGGTACAGAGACAGACAGATAGACCAATGGAACAGAATTGAAGACCCAGAAATGAACCCACACACTTATGGGCACTTGATTTTTGACAAAGGAGCCAAAACCATCAAATGGAAAAAAGACAGCATTTTCAGCAAATGGTGCTGGTTCAACTGGAGGTCAACATGTAGAAGAATGCAGATCGATCCATGCTTATCACCCTGTACAAAGCTTAAGTCCAAGTGGATCTAGGACCTCCACATCAAACCAGATAGACTCAAACTAATAGAAGAAAAACTAGGGAAGCATCTGGAACACATGGGCACTAGAAAAAATTTCCTGAACAAAACACCAATGGCTTATGCTCTAAGATCAAGAATCGACAAATGGGATCTCATAAAACTGCAAAGCTTCTGTAAGGCAAAGGACACTGTGGTTAGGACAAAACGGCAACCAACAGATTGGGTAAAGATCTTTACCAATCCTACAACAGATAGAGGCCTTATATCCAAAATATACAAAGAACTCAAGAAGTTAGATCGCAGGGAGACAAATAATCCTATTAAAAAACGGGGTTCAGAGCTAAACAAAGAATTCACAGCTGAGGAATGCCGAATGGCTGAGAAACAGCTAAAGAAATGTTCAACATCTTTAGTCATAAGGGAAATGCAAATCAAAACAACCCTGAGATTTCACCTCACACCAGTGAGAATGGCTAAGATCAAAAACTCAGGTGACAGCAGATGCTGGCGAGGATGTGGAGAAAGAGGAACACTCCTCCATTGTTGGTGGGATTGCAGACTGATACAACCATTCTGGAAATCAGTCTGGAGGTTCCTCAGAAAATTGGACATTGAACTGCCTGAGGATCCAGCTATACCTTTCTTGGGCATATACCCAAAAGATGCCCCAACATATAAAAAAGTCACGTGCTCCACTATGTTCATCACAGCCTTATTTATAATAGCCAGAAGCTGGAAAGAACCCAGATGCCCTTCAACAGAGGAATGGATACAGAAATTGTGGTACATCTACACAATGGTATATTACTCAGCTATCAAAACAATGACTTTATGAAATTCGTAGGCAAATGGTCGGAACTGGAAAATATCATCCTGAGTGAGGTAAACCAATCACAGAAAAACACACATGGTATGCACTCATTGATAAGTGGCTATTAGCCCAAATGCTTGAATTACCCTAGATGCCTAGAACAAATGAAACTCAAGACGGATGATCAAAATGTGAATGCTTCACTCCTTCTTTAAACGGGGAACAAGAATACCCTTGGCAGGAAATAGAGAGGCAAAGATTAAAACAGACACAGAAGGTACACCCATTCAGAGCCTGCCCCACATGTGGCCCATGCATATATAGTCATCCAATTAGACAAGACTGATGAAGCAAAGAAGTGCAGGCCGACAGGAGCCGGATGTAGATCTCTCCTGAGAGACACAGCCAGAATACAGCAAACACAGAGGCGTATGCCAGCAGCAAACCACTGAATTGAGAATAGGACCCCCGTTGAAGGAATCAGAGAAAGAACTGGAAGAGCTTGAAGGGTCTCGAGACCCCATATGTACAACAATGCCAAGCAACCAGAGCTTCCAGGGACTAAGCCACTACCTAAAGACTATACATGGACTGACCCTGGACTCTGAACTCTGACCTCATAGGTAGCAATGAATATCCTAGTAAGAGCACCAGTGGAAGGGGAAGCCCTGGGTCCTGCTAAGACTGAACCCCCAGTGAACTAGGTTGTTGGGGGGAGGGCGACAACGGGGGGAGGACGGGGAGGGGAATACCCATAAAGAAGGGGAGGGGGTATGTTTGCCCGGAAACCGGGAAAGGGAATAACACTCGAAATATATATAAGAAATACTCAAGTTAATAAAAAAAAATCTAAAAAAAAGATTAAATTTCAATCTATTACTAATCAATACTCCCCATGCAATCATTTGTTTGTAAAGTATTCCTATCTCATTATATTTTTGATGACAACTTTCATTCAGTCCATCTGGAATGCACAGGTAATTTTTTTAGCAAAAACTTAAGTATTATCTAATGGATTTGTTTTGAACGTTACAAAACCTGCATATCAACCAGAAATTTGTGAACGTTTTTGGTACTGAAGACAAACAACTTTAATTAAACAACAACATGTAATATAGCACAATTTTTTGCCTATACACTGAAGTAATTAACATATATAATAGAATATTATCAAATATATAATGGAATATTAATGTGTATACATACATATAGGTACTGGCTGGTTTTGTGTGTCAATCTGAAACAAAATAAAGTTATCACAGAGAAAGGAGCCTCCTGAGAGGACAAACCTCCATGAGATCTAGCTATAAGGCATTTTCACAATTAGGGATCAAGGAGGGGAGGGTCTTGTTGAGAGTGATGGCCTTAAAACCCTCCATGACTGTTGTTAATATTATAGTTAGAGTTAGGTATGACTGGGTTTATGGAAAATCCCCAGCCAGCTGCAGAAGACTAATACAAATCTGGTGGTCAGGATGCCCAGTGATATGACAAACCTGTGACCTTTCTGAGAAACCAACATCCTGCTGACTAATGATATAACAAACCTGTGACATTTCTGAAAAACCAACATCCTGATGACATCAGCTGACCACAAGAAATACTGTGTCCTTGGCTTGCATAGATGTTCCCATTTCCCCCTCCCTCTGTTACCCCTGCTGTGGTATAAATTCAGCCTTGGAAAAATAACTTTGTTGATTTGATCAGACTCTTGTCTTGGCATCCTTCTCTGTGTCTCTTGTCCCTCATTCTCTCCTAGCCACTGCACCCTCATTGACTGACCTACAGGACAGGGCAGAGGCGTACCCACTGTGGATGTTGCCATTCCAGGGCTACTAGTCTTGGGTTCTGTAAAAAAGCAAGCTGAGAATACCAGGAGAAATAAGCCAGTAGGTAACATTCTCCATGGCCTTTGCATCAGCTCCTGTTTCCCAACGTGTTTGAGTTCAAGTCCTGGCTTCCTTTTTTGAATAGCAATGTGAAAGTGTAAGCTGAATAAATCCTTTCCTCCCCTTGCTTCTTGGTCATGATGTTTTGTGCAGGAATAGAAGCCCTGACTAAGACATATTGGTACCAGAATAATGGCGCATTCTTGTGGCAACCTGGCCATGTTTTGCAGAGAACTATGGAAGGACTTTGGAACTTTGGGCTAGAAGAACCATTGGGTGTTAAGACTCTGTGGGGTGTTCTATAGGGACTTGGAAGATAATCTTGAGAACAGAGCAAAGGATGGAGGCCTGGCTTGTGACATTTCAGAGAAAAGATTAAAGACTCTTATCAGGGTTGTTGTTGTTTGGATTGTGAAGGCTTTGTGGTTTTGATTAGCTAGGGCTGAAGAATCAGCTGTGAGTAAAAAAATATCAAAACTACTAAAGCTGAACTCTTTCATTACTGGGACTATTGATACTGGTTAGTTGTAAATAAAATGGTGACTAAGAAGAGACAGAACCTGTTATAGCTGTCTCCTGAGAGGCTCTGCCAGAGTATCATATCTAGCTAGCAGCCAACCATTGAACCAAGAACGGGGTCCCCATTGGAGGAGTTAGAGAAAGGATTGAAGGAGCAGAAGGTATTTGCAAACCCATAAGGACAACAACACCAACCAACCAGAGCTCCGAGGTACTAAAAAACAACCGAAATAGTACACATGGACAGACCCATGGCTCCAGCTGTATATGTAGCAGAGGAGCCTTATTGGGCACCAATGAGAAGAGAAACCCTTGGTTCTGTCAAGGCTGAAGCCACAGTGTAGGGGACGTGCAGGGCACTTCCATCCCCTTACCCAGGGCAGGGAAATGGGGAGGGGTGTGTGGATGTGTGGAGAAACATCATCATAGAAGAAGTGTAGATGGGATAGGGAGTTTATGGATTGGAAATCCAGAAAGGAGATAACATTTGAAATGTAAATAAAAAAAAACTAATAAAAAAAACCCATGAAGTTGGGAAGAAATAGTCATGGGAGGTATAGGAGCGATATTTAATTATTTTCTTTTTCAAAACATAATTAAATTTTAAATGATTAAAACAACAACAACAACAACAATGAGACCAGTATCTGAGGTGAAATTTTCTGGGAAGTGTTTTGTGAAAGAACATCAAGACTGTGTTCCAGAGATACACAAGTTTGTATACACCTTGTGCTGCAGCTGGAGTTAGTAATGTGTAAGAGTCACCCAGATGGTTCTGAATTTGAAGGCATGAATGTAGCCAAGACTGAGGACTATGAGAGGTCATGGAAGGCCATTGGTGAAGGTCTAGCCTTAGTTGCAATTGATGGGCCAGGACTGAAGGGGTCATGCAGAGGAATTGAGGTTTGGCACCATGAAGAGAACCTATGAGAGACTATTGTGAAGCCTAGTTGAAGTGGAAGACAGCAGTGTTTTGGGGATGCAAGTGCTATGAGACGGACACCAAGAACAACAACAGCAGTGGAGCACAGGCATCTGAAGCCTAGAAGAAGGTGTGTGCTCCAAAGTAGAGATCTAGAGAAGTGACCCAAGTCCTTGACAGAGCACAGAATATCATGAGTGGATCTTGGACATTGGACAGTTCGAGTTTGATTTTGCTTTTAATTGTGATTGTACCCTCATATTTTCTCCTTTTGAAGGAAGAAAGTATTTTAGTGAAGCCCACAGTTAAGAGACTTTGAATTGTAAGATGACTTTGAATTTTGACAGAGATTGGATATTTTAAAAGGATTGAGCTTTTAAGAATTCCTGAAGACTGTAGGACTTCTATCTAATAAAGTTATTTAGATCATGGGCATGAATAAGAAAGTAAGGGTTGGGGTTTAGTAGTGATGTATTTGTGTGTCAAGTGGACAATGGGTCAATTGTACTAGCTAGTTATGTGTGCCAACTTAAAACAAGCTGGAGTTATCACAGAAAAAGGAGCCTCCCTTGAGGAAATTCCTCCATGAGATCTAGCTGGAAGGCATTTTCTTAATTAGTGATCACATGAGTAGGGTATAGTGTATTGTAGGTGTTGCTATTCCCTGGCTGATGGTCTTGGGTTCTGTAAGAAAACAAGCTAAGCAAGCCAGGAGAAACAAGCCGGTAAGTAACTTCCCTCCATGGCCTTTGAGTCAGCTTTTGCTTCCTGACCTTCTTGAGCTCAGTTCTGACTGCCTTTGTTGAATAGCAGTGTGAAAATATAAGCAGAATAAACCCTTTACTCCCCAACTTCCTTCTTGGTCATGATGTTTTGTGCAGGAATAGAAACCCTGACTAAAACAATGTTGGTGTTTCTATATTAATAGCTCTTCTGTTTAACTATTGTAAACACTTTGTAGACATATATTTTTTTCAATAATAGTTTTCAATTCTTTTGAACATATACTTAGTAGTGGGGTAGAATTACCAAAAATACCTATTGAGTTAATATTGTAAGAAACCACCCCGAATCTTTCTCTGTGTTTCGTGGACCACCATTTTTATTCCCACTAGTATTATGTCCATGTTATAGTTTATCTAAATCCTACCAATGTTTTGAATTTTCCTTATTAGTAATATAGCCACACTAGCAGAAGAAACATCTTATTGTGCCTTCATTTCTCTAGCATAGCGATTATATTGTCAAGACTTTAATAAATATATTTGTTTTTAAAGCATATTTTATGAAATATAAACATTTTAATAATCTTTGACATTTCAGATTATGTAAAATAAAACTTGTTAATTTTCTCGGTATTATCCTCAAAATAAATGGTTTCTTCTGTATGGAAGTTCCATTACTGTGGATAATATATGATAGAATTATATACTCAAATCTTTTCACTAAATAAATAGTGATAGCATAAGACTCATGTGTATTATTTCCAAACTTGTTCATAAATCTATGGCTTTGTCCCACTATTTATCTTTCAGATGTGTCTTAATACCCATTCTTATAATAATTTTGGTATCCACTGAATTCTAAAAACCATTGAACACCAACTATTTGAAGGCTTCCATATGCTGTTTTAATCTTTTATGCCACTTTTTTGAGGCTGAATCTATCTTTGGCTTCTTAGCTACTTTTCTATTGCTATGTAAAATGTTTTGACTATGGTAACTTATAGAAAAAAAGGTTTATTTGTTCAAAAGTCTTAGAATCAATGACACAAGAGAAAAGCAATGGTGGCAAGAATAGAAAGCAGAGGACTCAACTGTTGAATCTCACTTACTAAAGAAAGTGAACTGGCAGACAGCTTTAAGACATTAAAGCCTGCCCCCAGTGACATACTTCTTCTGTGAAGCCCACATTTCCGAAGCTTACACAAATAGTGCTACCAGCTGAGTTACCAACATCTGAGTCTATGGGGAATATTTTTATTCTGGTCACCACACTTTAGGAAACTTCCTTTTGCCTCAGGAAATAGCATTTGATACAGGTTCCACCTTGATCTATGCTGCCAATAAAGTTACCATTTCTGTAAGGTCCAAAGGAATTGCAAGCTATTTTACCATTAAAAAATAAATAAATATATATATATAATTTCCAGTGACAAAAAAATACTCTTAGGGGTTATTTTTTTCAAGTGAAAATGTACAAACTCCATGATATATTACTTAACAAAATAAAGAATATCTAGGTTTAAAAAGACATAAGAAGTGATTTAATGAAGCCAATCATGATGCTTGGATTATTTTACCCAGTTTTAGTGAGTAGAATTCTCAGCCTCTG